>NW_027529424.1:10962526-11054532 GCF_008692635.1 Crocuta crocuta | reverse complement strand
GAATTGTACTAAGGGTTTGTTGAGAAGATATGGTAAAACCATCTTCCATTTGGTTAGACAGATCCATCTTCCTGTAGGGTTCAGGGATTTTTTAAAGCTCATCACAGGCTAATCAGATGGCAAAGATAGGAGGCTCACAGCAGTGTGATGGTTTTCTTGATGCGGGAGCTTTACTCGGAAACATTTCCTGAGAGAATGGATGACAACGCAGTCACCGCTAGACAGTTAGAAAGGTAATGCTGGAACTCTCTCCTTTATGACAGAATTGTACCCACAGGGAAGCAGGTCAGTATTTGGTACAAGTTGAGGATGTTTTTGAAAAATTCTATTATCCGTGAGAGCGACAAAGGCACCAGTTGAATAAAACAAGCGAATGATCATATTCTTACATCTCAATATCTTCTGAGTCTGAGATATGATTCCATAAAGAAGAGGTGGAAACCTGATTATTACATAGGAGAAGGCTCTTTGCCAGCTCATCCTGAAAAAAGGCACTTCTCTGCCCAGTGCTGCCATTTTTCATAAGCACCGATAATGAGTCAGAAGTCTGCAGTTGGACCTGCCACTTAACTGACCAATGATTATAAAGTCAGGATGGCTGAACTTGGGCTGCTTTATATCTTTTTACAAAGGAACCTTTGGACAACAACAAACAAAACATCAAGATATAACACGACTGCAGCAAAGAGTATCAGCATGAAATCTCCGCTACAAATGCAAATACCATCTCTTCTGGACTTCTCTCATGCTCTGTAGTATGAAGATCATACATACCGAATATCTTGAGAATTTGGAAACATTCCAAATTTGCCTTCGGTAAGTTGCCTTCGGCAACATTAGGGAATTCGTAATAACCATGTGCCTTGAAACATTTTCCAAACTTGAAAATGTGGTTTGTTTTATTATAAAAAGGAACATATCACAGTTTATCATACATCTCTTTTCTTAAAGTTCTGCTCCATGCTAATGAATCAAAATATACTCCAATATGTTTTGAAATGTGAAGTGCCAAGTTGCTGTGTTATATTCCCAAGTTCCAAAGCTAGGAGAAAATGAGTAAACACTCAACTCTAGTTAATGTATAGAACTTGGATTTTTAACCTCTTACTGCCACGGCTGGACTAAATCAGATATTCTAATGGATAACGCACAATGCTACATAAAAATATTTTAATATTTCCATAGGTGTGTTTCCATTAGGTAATGAAATCATTAAATGACAACAATAAGAGAGAAATAATGTCACAGGGCCAGATTTAGATGCATTATGATAACAAAGTTCCAGATGTCGAAGTACCTTCCATTGTGTCATCTGCCTCTGTGTGACCACAGGACACAAGGAAATACAGTTGGGGAAGAGGAAGAAGACAATGTAATACTAGTGGATTTCATGGGTGTCTGAGAGAGGAAGAGCCCACAAGGAGAAAAAACCGGGGCCTTCGATGGCAAACTGCCTCCTTTTCTTCTCATTTAGGATCCGCACTGCCTTTGGATGACCCTGCCTTTCCTCCAGGTATTCATGTTATTAAACTCTGCCCAAATATTTCAGGAACCCTACTTAAATATTCCCTCTTCTCCCTGCTCCCATTTCTTCCACTCCAGAGCACTTTAACAGCCATGTAATTCTTTTTCTTTTATTTTTAAATGTTTTTATTTATTTTTGACAGAGAGAAAGACAGAGAGCAAGAAGGGGAGGGGCAGAGAGAGGGAGACACAGAGTCCGAAGTAGAGCCCGATGTGGGGCTCGAACCCACGAACCAAAGATCATGACCTGAACCAAAGTCGAATGCTTAACCTGCTGAGGCACCCAGGCGCCCCTCGAACAGCCATGTAACTCTCAAGTGATTCTTAACTAGGCTATAAGGATGGCGATTCCATCAAAGATGTGCTGAAAACCATGGGCGTATGTCAATAAATCTCTAGGATCCAAGAGCTCTCTATAGTTACTCTTTAGCTAGATTCTTTCACATACGAATTTTCAAACACAAACATGGGATACTCAATTGAATTCCTTTCATTGAGCCTCATTTTCAACAAATGATAGAAACCTGAGCTTGGCCAATTCAGGATGATCCAAGCCAATTTTAGCTGGGTTTGTGCCCACATTTCAGGGACTCATGACTGCCAAAGTCTGGGGTGTGGAGGGAGGAATGTGGTCACCAGACAAGGTTTCCCGTCTACACTAATACCCTGGGAGATGTTTTAGTTCCTCTGTGTCTCTAGCCATTGGCTCCCACATGCTGTGGTCCTCATTCCTGCAAATGCAAAGTACCTCCTTCACAAAGATTTGCCTGTCCCTCCTGGACACTGAAGAAATGCTGGTGACTTCCTGCACGTTCCTGGATGCAAATGCGCCACCAAGGATCTCTCAATCATGTCTCCTGAGATGACCTTCGACCGAGACGCTGGCCAAGATGGGGATGTTAGGGAAGTGGGACCGAAGTCCTACCTCTGGAACATCCGTGGATACCTATGTCTCCTCCTCTCCCCTTCCCTTTCCCTCCCTCTTTCTCTTTCTTTTTCTCTGGAACAAGGAATTTTTAACTCCACTACTGGAACCAGCTCTAAATAACCAGGTACTCAGGTATCGTTTACTTGAATGTCATAAATCTTGACCATCAAATGGTATTTTCTTACTTTATGAAATTTTACTAATATTCTAAGACATAGACACACAGATGTGTAGGCTCCTGTAAAGAAATCTTACCTTTCTAAGAGAATTAAGAAGCCACGGAATACTTCCCAGGACTGCCTTTAGTGATGCTTCTTATCTTTATCCCAGGACTCCATATAATGTCATGGCCCTGCACCGGCCACCAAAGCAACGAATTCCTCTTGAATCCTTTAATAAGGGCCCAATAAAGCAGCATGGTATCCAAGCTCTGCCCCTTTTCACGGACAGTTCCTCATGGGGCCCCGTCTGTCTTACATGGTGTATAATCTGGAAGTTCTGTTTTACTGCGGCAGGGGTCACATCAGGCGCCTGTCTAATGGCAGTCTGACCTCTCAGGACCAGATCATCACTTTTTAAAGCCGGAAGCCTAGATCTTGGCTCCCTGAGGTCAGTGGCCACTGAATGTTCTGACCAGAAGCACACTTGTACCCCATAAACCCTTCTGTCCCCTAAACCCTCGTCCCACTCCAGCTTACATGCTGGGCGAGGATGGGAGACAGGTCTCTGTCCCTGGCGGGTTCCCCGAAATGGTAATGCTCACGCAGAGATGTCAGGCTATGAGGGTGGTACTCCCACCCGCCCTTGAGGGAGGTTCCCTGGTCCCCGTGCTTGGCTCATTCACCTTCTCTGGAGAAGCCTAGTCCTGGGCAATGATCACTCCATTCCCAGATGCCCCACGAATGAGCCAATTCTTCGGAGCTGGAATTGATAATGACATGCTGGGTTGCAAAGCCCGGATCTCTAATCCCAGCAAGGCCTCCTGGCCGCTCTGGGGACTCCCCTGCCTCTTGGCCTTGACTGGCTGCTAGCATCCACCGATCTCTCCCCAGCTTTGGGGACGCCCTGGCCCTCTGTGCCACACAAGGGGTCTTTTCCATGGGTAGCTCTATCCTGGGGAAGGTCTGCATTCTCTCTGAGCAGTACGCAAGTGTCAGGGTCACCCTTCCGCATGGATCCGGCCAGCATCCTCACCTAACGCCAGGCTCCCTGTAAGCACCTGGACCTCGTGCTGGTGCAGACAGTAGGGTCTCTCTGCGTAGATGGGCTCAGGAACCGTGGTGGTCTCTTGTGGAAGCCCCTTTGCAGCAGAAACTCAGTGGCACAGATTACTGCCGTGTGCAGACTCCACGAGCATGCCCAGGCCAGTGCCTCGTTCCCCTGCACAACACCCCCGAAATCTAGGGAAGTGCAGCATTCAGCAGTATTTCTACACTCGCCTTCTGGTAGTCCCCAGAACTCCCCTTCTTTCTTCCGTGTCCCCAGTTGTGCACAGGCTCATGCACGCTGCCTGAATATTGACCCCAATTCAAACCAAGTTTTCTTCAGCCAAGAAGAGGCATGGTTCCACAAAGAATCGGAGGGACCCAAGTGGCTCCTGACACAAGTGTGAGTACCAGGCCATACAATCCAGAGGCAGGAGAAATGTCTCATTTTCCCCTATAATCAAGTTCATTCTGTTTAGAGTCCCTGTTCCTCCAGGGATAGAAACCAGCCCCAACCCAGAATCATGGCATCGCTTACAACTCCTGTGACTTAGACGCAGTGTGAGGGATGGTACTTGGCTCCAACCTCCACTATAGTTGATGGGGAAACATAACATAAGATGGATAAAATTCTACTGGGAGAAAAATACCAGGGAAGAAAATCTGTTTTCATGCTATTGACATGTCGTGAACTACAGGAAATACTTTAAAAACAAAATAGGGATTAGGCATGGGGCCGTTCTGGAAACATTAATTCCTGTGTCCACTGAACAGTCTGAAAGCTATATATGGGGAAATCACAGAACATATTCAATACTTAAGCTACGTGGAACATTTTAACCTCCTGGGTGAATGGTTATTAATAGGAAAATAGTAAATCATGACCAAAATAATTAGAATAGATTACTGCTGTAACCCGAATCATTATTACATTGACAAACTCATAATGCAGGTCAAATCGCAGAGCCTGAAGGATAAAAACTATGAACAGAAATAACCAAATATAATTATGTGGAGTTATAAGGTGAGTGTTCAACTACCGGAGTGCCGTAAATGTCTTGTGAACCTGTGTTTGCCGATGGGATTAGGCTATGGAGTACTGGAGGAAGTAAGCTGGCCAGGACCAGGGCCCATGGAGACTGTACTACCTATGCGCACGCTTCACCTAGAGAAGGCAGGGGCTGAAGATGGGGACGTTGCACAGGGGCAGGAGGGGGGCCCAGCTGTCAGGCTGTTGAAGGCTAAAGGAGATAGAGAACGTGGGATTATGTTCAACACTCTCCACTAACCACGTTAGTACTTCTCCCCGAAGTATTTTCTGTGGACAAGTAGGCCCATGAGATCCCCCTTGGAAAGAGACGACATGGCCACACCCACCCCAGAAGTACGCATGGTAGTGTCCTCGTAAGCCCGAGCACAGCTGCTGTGCATGCCTCACTCAACCCGGCATCTCCTAGTCGTGGGAGCACACAGCTCAGCACTTCCTTTTGCTCCTGTTGCTAGCATTCTACAGAAGCAATATCCTGAGCACCACATGGAATTGCTGGTCTTCATCTCTGTCTCACATGTATAGGCAAATCTTTTTCTTTTTTTAGTAAATGTACAGATTTGAGCTCTAAACTCTGTGGCTTTATCTGTAAAATTTTGAGCAAAATGAGGTCCGGTGATTCAGTATCACAAGGAGGCAGGCTTCATCTCACCATAAGAAAATGATTGTAGCAACTCGAACACCCAAATCATAGTCTCCTTTTGAGGATTATTTTGCTAGAAAGCTGCCAAGTCTGGTTCTCGAGTGTGAGTTCCGGGTCCTTGATCCTGGTGTAGCTCTCGGTGACCAATCTGTCCTCACCCCACTCAACGGCCTTTGGTACTTACAACTTTAGCTGCTTCTGTTTCCTAAGAAATCTGCAATACTTCATGGGAGATAGGAAAAGTCCTCCCACCCCGTTTTGAGGCCAGGTGGATCAAACGGCAATGTGCCGACAGGTAGTGTCTTGTGGACACGAGTGCTTGTGGGCACAGAAGAGCAGGCACCTGCAGCTGTTTGGGATATGGAGTGCACGGGCATCATGTGCCACACTTAAGAACATGGCAGGAAAGTGGGCATCTTAGAGAGGGAGAGGAGAGATCTGAGAAAGTGCACTGGCCAAGAAAAGTAGCGAGGGGCTGAAACACTTTTTTGAACAGGGAGGTATGATCTTCTCTTAATTCATTTATACTTTCCCAGTGTAAATCTCCTCCCCAGCTCTTCCACAATGCCCTCCGAGCTACATCATCATCCCATGTGTACTTCTTAGTGAGCCCACATATAACTAGAGCTGGGATCTGCATTCCTCATTTGAGTGCATGGAATCCAAGAAATCGAAAGAGGCTGGAACTCCAGCCAGATGTGGCCAAGTAAAACACATTGAACCTCATGTCTATGTGGACTTGGGGAAGCTCCCTCCATACTGACTGAGGACTCAAAGGACCAGTGGATGGATCTTAGGGGTTAACATACCAATACAAGTTAAACTTGGTATTAATAATCGATGGATTGTGCTATAAAGTGAGGTTTTATTGTTCACTTATCAAATTGGAAAACATTTTTTAAGATTTTACTTTTTAGAGCAGATCTAGGCTAATAGCAAAATAGAGGGAAAGGTACAGGGTTCCCATACACTCCCTTCCCTCCCAACACCCCCCACCAAATGGTACATTTGTTAACAACTGATAAATCTACATTGACTCATCATCACCTGAAACCCGTAATTTACGTTATAGGCCATTCTTCGTGTTGTGCATTCTATGTATTTGGACAGCTATACAATAACAGGATTCCCAAATTCTGGTATCATACAGAGTATATCATACACAGGTGGTCGTTAAAATCCTCTGCTCAGCCTGTTCATCCTGTCCTCCCTCCTAACCCCTGCTAACCACTGATCCTGTTACTGTCTCCATAGTTTTGCCTTTTCTAGAATGTTACAGAGTTTGAATCATATAATGTGTAGCCTTTTCAGATTGGTTTTTTGCACTTAGAAATGTTCCTCCATGGTTTTTTCTTTCATGGCTTGAAAGATCCTTTGTTTTTAGTGATGAATAATATTCCATTGTCTGGATGGACCACAGTTTGGTTATCTACTCACCTACTGAACGAAGGACATCTTGGTCTCTTCACGTTACAGCAATTAATGAATAAAGCTACTATAAACATCCATGAGCAAGTTTTTGTGCCGATGTAAATTCACAGTTGTTTTGGGTAAATACCAGGAGCGCAATAACCATGGGTCACATGGTAAGAGAAGGTTTAGTTTGGTAAGGAACCACTGAACGGTCTTCTAAAATGGCTGCACCATTTTGCATCCCCTCCAGCAGGGAACGAGAGATCCTGTTGCTCCACATCCTATCCAGCATTTGGTGTTGTCAGTATTCAGATTGGGACCATTCCAATAAGGGTGTAAGAGAACACTTCTCATGATAATATCTAGCATGGGTGTGAGCAGTGAGTAGGAGGGAAAAGTCTTCCTACGAGGCTGCTGCAATGGAACACTGGTACAGTCTTTGTAAAAGGAATGTGGCCATGTGTACCCAACGACTTAACCTATTCATGTGTGTTGACTCAAGAATTCGATCCCTAGGAAATCAGCTACGGGAAAAGAGATTCACTGAAAATCTGCAGACATTATATATTTTACAGAATCACTCACAAAGACAAAAGATGGAGATACTCTAAACATTTAATAAAGGAGATTGATTAGGGTATTTACTTTACGACACAACAAAATTTGGACCATCATTATAAGACGCACCGGGGAAGGATGAACTGTTACACGGACAGGCCCCCTTCCAGAACGACATAATATATTGTAGAACATGATTATCTCCAGAAGACGAGATTAAGCAAATCTTCCCTATCTTTTTTTTCTGTATTTTCCAAATTTTCAACCACATATTTGTCCTCTCCATTCATTAAGAAATTAAAGAAGCATTATCAGACTGAGGCCCACACACACAAAAGGATTTACAACACTTGCTGATCATACCACCTATTTGACTGCTAAAAACAACAACAGACAAACAAAAACTTCTTTTGATGGTTTTTTTCTCAAGTTTAAGGTTCCATTTTATATTCCCTGTTGGAGGAATGGGTCACAAAGCTTGAAAGAAAAGTCACATTTGGGTTTGGGTGGCCCAATACAAGACCAACCCAAACTCAGGTTTTTAGCTGATGTATCATATTTTAGGACTGTAGGTACATTTTCTTTTCCTTTTTCTTTCATAGTTTATTGTCAAGTTGGTTTCCATATAACACCCAATGCTCATCCCAACAAGTGCCCTCCTCCATGCCCATCTCCCCCCTCCCCCCCACCCCCATCAGGCCTCAGTTTGTTCTCAGTATTCAAGAGTCTCTCATGGTTTGCCTCCCTCCCTCTCCCCTATAGGTACAGTTTCAACAATAAAAAGAAGAAGAAGAATGTAAGTGAAATTTACCGCAGACATAGTTCCTATTCCAAATGTAACGTGTTTGGACTGTACCAGCAGGCTGCATAAAAAGAGGAAATACACTGATATAATCTTTACCTTTTGTAATCAAAATAATCTCCATTTCATTTCAGCCTGCTATCACCCACAGTAAAAATGCACAGCTTCCCATTGAAAACTCCGGAAAAGGGAGGAGAAGAGAAACACGGCTGGCTGCCTTGGGATTAAAGAACAAAGACTAGAAAGCTTGCCCAGCAAGCATCTCCTTCAGCTCTCAACTGATGTCTAAATACAAGTACCTAAAGGTGGGTTATCTCTATTTGTTCTGGCATCCCTCTAGAAAGTCTTGCTTCTAGAATCTCATTAAGTCATGTGACCGGCAGCACCAAGTTGTTATGGCAACAGGAATTTTAAAAGTAAATTAATTTTGCTACAAGGTGTTATTAAGCTCAGGTGAGGATGGCCTTGAATCACAATGGCTCTCCTCTGCCTGCAAGAGCGCCTCGGCTCTGGTGGCTTTGCAAGAGCTCCCGCCAGAAGGAAACACCCTTGATTTACGATCGTCTTTAACAATTCTCATAGGAAAGGTGACCATAAATTGTGTGGGGTTTATTGCAAATTTGTATATTCCATTTTAATACTCCATAAAATGAGAAAGGAAGGATATATGCAGCTGTCTGATGAACTTAAACAAGAAAAGAAGGTGTAGTTCAGACAGTTTCCCTCAGGGGGTTACATTCTTAAAGGGCTTTACGTTATGGAAAATGCTGACCTTTTAATGTAGAGACAGGAGTTAGGAAACATCTGGGACATAATCAGCAGTAGGGCTGAGCCATCATGCAGGTGGGCACACCACGCAGGGCAAGGCTTCTAGCTTGGGGCCGGGGGAAGGGCATCACGTCCCCTCTAGAACCCTCTGTAACCCTTGGTGGTTCTGGGCTCTCCGGCCTTGTGTTCCCCAGCGTGGCACTTTTTGTTAACACATCCTGAAAAAGTATTCCACGGTGAAATAATTACGGGCTACAGTCCGTAATAGAGCCCGGCCCCAACCCCCACCCTACAGACTCATGAGACTCCAACAGGTTAGAAGCCCTGACACACCCTGCAGGAAGGAACCCGTCTTCACCATGGTAACCCGGGACTCCACTTCTGTCACCTATTTTTAAATATTTGAACCTATTTTTAAATATTTGAACCTATTTTTAAGTATTTCCTTAGTTTTTGGTTACATGTGTTAACATGAGGTGGACACACTTTATGAAATGTTCTTTAGATCAAAAACTTGAGGTCAAAATTTATGATAACTAAATAAGACTACTGTATTTATTTTTTAATTTTATTTTAGAGAGAGAGAGAGTACATGTGAGCAGGAGAGAGGGACAGAGGGAGAGAGAAATTCTTAAGCAGGCTCCATGCTTGGTATAGACCCTGATGCGGGGCTTGATTCCAAGATGCTGAGATCATGACCTGAGTGAAAATCAAGAGTCAGACACTCAACCGACAGCTGCCCAGGAGCCCCAGGACTGCTGCTTTTAAGAGCCCACTCCAAATTTAGGAATTTGTTTCCTTTTTTCCTCCTAATTTCTACTGCCAGTAGAACCATTCCCTGCCCTCTGTGTGTGTGTGTGTCAAACACTGACTGTGTATTTGCACTCCTTGCACTGTTCCAGAATGCACACCCAGGTCCTTGCACGTATAAGGGCACACAGCATGCACACACCCCCGTACATTCTCCCACACGTACGTGTGCACACATACTACATGAAAAGGGAAAGCGAGGGGGGCCCTTGGGGCTCAGTCAGTTGGGCTTCCGACTTCAGTTCAGGTCATGATCTCGTGGCTCATGAGTTTGAGCCCCACATCGGGCTCACTGCTGGCAGCACAGAGCCCACTTCAGTTCCCTGTTCACCTCTCTCTGCACCTCTCCCACTTGCGCTTTCTCAAAAACAAATAAAAAAAAAAGAATAGTAAATAATACATTAAAAAAAAGAAAAGGGAAAGTGAGGAAAGAAGGAGCCACCTGAGAGTTCACATTCAAGCTGCCTGTTAGGATACAGGTTGGAAGCAGATCTATACGACTGTAACCTGGAATTTCTGAGACACTGGAACATAAAAGCACAGCAGAAGGAATGGAGGGCTGGGATGTGGAGCCAGGACGTGAAGAGGTAAAAGCATGAGGCTCCCCCTTCTCTCCTGGGAACCCACAAGGAACTTGGAGCTGGCTAGGGGAGGCAGAGAAACTTTACAGGCTTGTGAGCTGCCATAAAGGTATCAGCAGCAGGAATCTAGCAGAAAAAAAAAAAAAAAGCTACATGTATGTATATGTGCACCATTGTATTTCCCTAATGAATGTGCAGCTTCAAGATTTTCAAGATTTCTCATCTATTTTCCTTAGGATCCACCCTGGTCACCTGCCCTTGATGAAATTTGTGCTCAGCATCTCGTAAATCTGAAATCAAAGCTAATTTGAAATGACTTGAAAAAGCACCAAACCGACAGGTAGTAGGAGGAGTTCGTTCCCAGCACATTATCTGTGCACATTTCATGGTCAATAAAATTATATTAATACCCTCACACCCGCACATTCTGAGGCACCTGGGAATACATTTAAAACCGGACCACATAAGGGAGCACAGATAAAAGCGGTTTTGGGTCGGGAGACGGCCAGGCGCGCAGGTCGCAGAGTCCGGAGGCCCCACGAATGGCATTAGCACCTTGGAGAGCAGCGTGAAGACATCGGTGAGGACGCGGCAGCGCGGCGGGTACAGGAGCCCATGCAGAGCGGACAGGAGCGGGCCCACGGGACCGCGGGGGCAGAAGCAAGCAGAGGCAAGCATGAGTGAGCCAAGGCGCCCTGCCCGGCCTTGAATGCATGCAACCCGGGACCAGCAATCCTCAGGGGGCCGGAGGGAGAGGACGCTCAGGGCCACAGGGAGAACTAGGTGACGGAGCACCACCCGCTGAAGAGACCAGTGAGCAAGAGAGCCGAAGCACATCCTGCTCATCTGCAGCAACGCGCCTCAGAGCCAGAGGAGCTCCGTTATGTTCTGTGTGTGTACGGTAGTTCCCTCCCTTCTCTGGTGGGTGAGTCCTCACCAGTCCCCAGGAGCGTGAACTTTAGAATCTAAGTTAATGCTTGGGTATCGAGGACCTTGCTTCCAAAGCATTGGCCCAAGGCACCTGGACAGACCAGGGGGCCAGGGAACCGTCATCAGAGGGAGCAGCGAGGAGACCCCAGGATGGCGTGGAGATGGCTCTTCTCTCCTTGTTTATTTTACTCATAAAAGAAACTTATTGCTATTACCACTTCCTTCACTCCCATTTTTCTTCTAAATCACTGCTCGGGTTAGACATTATATGGCTTGTAATGAGACCAGTAAAACGCCGTGTTCTTATTACGGCAATTGGAATAACAAATACGGAATGACACAACAAAACAGCCCGGACGATAAAAATAATTGTGAACCCATTTTACTAGCTCGGTGGCCAAATTATATTTTTATAAATTGCAGTGCCGACAGAGGTAAATGTGCTCACAGGTTCCTCGCTAACAAGGTCACCAGTTTAATTTGAATATTTTCCACAGCTGTTGCTCTCACACCTAAAGAGGGAAACAGTGCCAGCTATGTAGGGCAAGCATCCGGGAATGCTAATGAGCCTAACAGATCGGTTCAAAATAGAAGCATAAACCTTCAGTTCATGGGGACACGACAGTTACGAAACCAAAGCAGAAAAGAAACGATCCGTGTTCAGGAATTCAACACTGCAACATTGCTTGAATTTTTGACATAGTTCTTAACCCAGGCTTGGCAAAAATGCGTACGCTATAAATAGAGGGACAGGGAGAAAGGTTACAAGACACCATCCAATTCCATGAACGTGAATTTCACTCTACAAAGAACACATTGAGAATAGGCTTCATTTCCCTCTTTAAGAGAATTCCTACATGGAGAATTCAGCAGCAACAATCTCATGTACTATGAGGACAAAGTTAAAATTTAGAATCCGCAATGACACGAGTGGCGGTGAGCGGTGAATACAATAAAAAATTTAATTTGAGGATATGAATAAGCCATCCTCTGTTCTGTTTGTTGAAGCACACTTTAATAATGCTCCTACATGAGAGCTCTTCCTGTGTTTACGCTCTTTCCCATGCCCTGTGCATTGAGCTGCTAGCAATGAGAACTCACCGTGGGTTACAAAGTGCAATCACAGGCGCATCGGACCGCCGGGCACGAGAGCACATCTGCACAAAGACGACTTCCCAAGGGAGGTCCCGGCATGGTGTGGAAGGTCAGGAGCTTTCAGACCCACACTTGGGATGACACGTGATAGCATGATGGAAATATCACCCAACTCCCACATACATGCAATTCGAACGTGCACGTTATACTGAAGCGGGCAGTGACCACACACAAAGGCTCACACACTGTGCACCTCCATCAACGTCCAACTCTTGGGAAATGTCAGGATGCTGACTCTCAAACCAGTTCCCTGCTTTTCAGGGGAGAAAAGAGCTTTAAAAACTTTTTTTAATGTTTTATTATTTATTGTTGAGAGAAGGTGGGGGGGGGCAGAGAGGGGGAGAGAGACACCGAGTCTGAAGCAGGCTCCAGGCTCCGAGCTGTCAGCACAGAGCATGACACGGGGCTCGAACTCATGAACAGTGAGATCATGACCTGAACTGTGGTTGGACGTTCAACCAACTGAGCCACCCGGGTGTCCCAGAAAAAGGCTTTTAAAATCACAGAAGTAAAAACCGATGCTTTTAAGTACTCCAGGTAACAGATTTGCGATGGTAAATGCCCTGGATCAGACCAACCCTTCAGTGGGTTTCACATGGCACTGAGCTCGCCTCCGTGTCCCTGTAAGTCCTGAGTCTACTTGAGGAGAGGCAGGCCTTGGAGAAATCGTATCACACTCTCTCAGGGCACTAAATTTGCATTTGCATTAAAAAAAAAAGTAGCCTAGAGGCTTGTGAAGGAGAATGAGAGGGACAAATGGAGATTATCACTTAATGACCTAAGGGAAGAATAAAGAGATGAATTATTCTAAAATACTAGTGATGATTTACCTAATTAGTCTTTGACAGCTTGCAATGTGTCCTAAAGAGAAAGGTAATACAGCAATCTGGGAGTAGTTCATGCTTAAGAAAAGCTAGATTAATTAATTGTAAATACAAAAACAGCATCCTTTGGATTATATTAATTTTTCTGAGTAATTTTAATTACTTGGTATTTTAGGACACACAAAAAAGTTCCTTAAGCTAAAATCCTTTTTAAGAACACTTCACTTGAGTTTTGCATCATACTCCATATTTTACTTGAAGAGAGACACCCCCCCCCTTATTATAAGGCTCTTTTATTTTATTTTTCTTCCAATTTAGTGAAGGGGGGAAAGTAAGCTGAAAGCACGTAGAGAAATCCCTTAACAATCTGTTTCAATTTACCATTCAACAAGGGAGAGATTTGTTTCCTCTGCAGATTTTAAGAGATTTAAATAGGGCCGTTTATGTTCAGCTCAATTAAGCTACTGATCATTCTATTCTTTAGGCAGTAAAGTGTCCTCAACCCATTATGGCTTCAGAACAATAAAATAGCCTGGGCTGTCCAAACCCTCATTCCCACACTGTGCCTAACCCATGTGGCTGCCCTTGCTTGTTAACAAGTCTATTAACATGTGCCTACAGTTCTCACTCCGTTAGGTAATAGTAAGTGGGACTAATGATCTCTAGACTTGCTCCTCAAGCAAAAAGAGAAAGCCAGCCAGTTTGCAAGGAGTAAAGGGAGAAAATCTTTTTAAAAAAGAAATATCAACTCAACCATTCCAAGTCTGGGGAAATAGAGAAGAAAACAATGGATGGACCTGCGGAAGGCATCCTAGGAGAATTCTATGAACTTCAAGACGGCGACCGATGACTGTCACTCACAGAGACGATTAGTCATGTCGCACTCACTGAGATTAGTCATGTCACAATGAGCTAGCAACATAGGCAAATGGCAATGTGAGATGGGTGTGTGCTTTGGTATAAAGCAGACTGTTTAATTCCTCTTATCTGAGCAATATTTATTCTGATTCTTAGTGTGTCAGGCACAAGGGAAGCGAGAGTGAAATGAGGCATGTCCAGTCCTTCAGAATTCTCAAATGAGTTAAAATCTTCTGTCAAAACAGTGAGAGGATCATTCGTTCTCTAGCAACACCCAACTATCTGGTTTCTGCCCCGCCTTACAACTCAAAACAATGAGACACACTATGAAAAACACATATGTTAAATAAAAACCTGTTAGAACATATTGTAGATCTACTGATCTCCCAATTTCACAAATGAAAATACAGGACATAGTTAAACTTGAGTTTCAGATAAACAAGTAATTTTTTTTAAGTTTACTTATTTGGAGAGCGAGCGAGCGAGCGGGAGGGACAGAGCTGTTAGCCCAGAGTCTGACAAGGGGCTTGATCTCATGAACTATGCAATCATGACCTGAGCCAAAATCAAGAGTCAGATGCCTGACCAATTCAGCCACACAGTTGTCCCAAGAAGTAATTTTAGATATTAGCATATCCCATGCAAACCTCAGGGCATACTTATGCTAAAATGTATTAGAAGTATTTGTTGTTTATCTGATATTCAAATATCACAAGACATCCTATAATATTATATACCTACATTTTTACCAGAATGCCTTTAAATAAAGACACTGACAATGACAGGTGTTGGCCAAGCAGCTGAACTCTGTCTTTCTGAAAGTAAGTTGGTACAAGGACTGTGGAAAACATACTGATGCTCTCTGCTAAGGTCTAACATACTCACATCCTATGACCCAGCAATTCTACACTTGGGTACACATGCGGTAGAAATGTGCGCATATGTCATCAAAGACAGATATGAGAATGTCCAAAGCACCACGTCCTGTAAGAGCCCCCAGACAGAAAGAGCTCAGATGTCCTTCAGGAGCAGACACGGAATTCTCCGCACAGCAACACGACTATCTCACAAGCATGATGCTGAGCGTTAAGGAGCCAGATGAGAAGGTCTGAGGCTGTGAGGTTCTGTCCATGCAAGGTACAAAATGACAGCAACTCATCAGGGTGCTACAGATTTGGAATAGAGGTCATTAGGGGAGCCAGGTGAACCAAAACGACAAGAAGAGGGCGCTGGTCTTGTTTTGTACTCGGTCTTGAGCTGGAAGGCATCTATCCTGGTACACGCACATGGTGACCATTCATCAAGCTATATGCTTAGGATCTGGGCATGTATTTCCGTGTGTTTTGATGTTTATAATTTAAAAAAAAATTTTAAGTTTATTTATTTATTTAAGAGCGAGAATAAAGAGAAAGTGCAAGTGGAGGAGGGGCAGGGAGAAAGGGAGAACCCCAAGCGACTCCATGCTGTCAGCGCAGAACTGGACGTGATGCTCGATCCCAGGAACCGTAACATCATGATGTGATCTGAAACCAAGAGTCAGATGCTTAACCAATTGAGCCACCCAGGCCCCTCAATGTTCATCGTTTTTAGTATCTGAGGTGCTTAAAAAATGAGTTTTACTTATCTGTAAAAAAATCTATTTATTGGAGATGGAAGAATTGTGAGGTGCTTGCTTCTCCCACTTGCCAGGTCCTGGACATGGTTCCTGTTTTGTGATCTCTATGCTTGAGGTCATGGCCTTCTGGCAGTTTCCAAATCCCAGAACTAACCATTCCTAGTCTGTTGCCCTCCCTGCCTAACTGTTGATGTGGGGAAGAGGCCTAGACCGGGCATGAAGATGCTTCTGCAGCCCCACTCCTGAGCTGCCTGACCCTGAGCAAACTTGATCCCCTCCCAAACTCTTAACTTCCCTCAAAGTAGAGAACCATTACAGACGCCACTGTCAAACTCTTCCCCTTATGGTCTGCTTTGTATGACGACTCTTTTGTCTTTAAACATGCAAATATGTATGAGGATACACAATAAAAGCTCCCTTTCTCCACCCTGTTCTCCTTTCCCAAAGCAAGCAGTATCAGTTCTCATTTAACATTTCCAAGCTAGATTGACCATATACAAGAAGATATGTTATTTCCTCCTCACTTGCAGAGACAGACTATGTATTGCTATTTTGCATACTGTTTTTTCCACTAACAGTATAAAAGAAGAGATAATTCCATATTAAATTTTTTAATGTTTATTTATTTATTTTGAGGAAGAGAGAGAGTATACATGCAGGGGATGGGCAGAGAGAGAGAGAGGGAGAGAGCATCCCAAGCAGGCTCCATGCTATCAGCAGAGTCCAACATGGGGCTCGAACTCATGAACCGTGAGATCATGACCTGAGCCAAAATCAAGAGTCAGAGGCGTAACTGACTGAGCCCCCCAAGTGCCCAGATAATTCCATAGTTTTTATGAAAAGAGTCATAACCCTTCTTTATAGCCACCTAGTATTCCACTCTATGGATTTTCTTAACTTTAACTACTGACCTTGTGATAGACATTGAGATGACTTCCAGGGTCTTGCTATCCCTTATAATGTTGTAATAAGTAATCCACTAGATAATTTATTTCACACGTGTGTGGATTACCTTGATGGGGTACATTCTTAAAAGTGAAAGTGCTAGGTAAAATGGCTACACATTTGCAACCTTCATGCTGTTGCTAAACCTCGTTTTGTAGAGGCATATCCATCTCATCTCTATCAGGGATGTAGGGGAATTTCTATTTACTTATACATTTGCCAACAGAATGTACATTATACCATTTGTTCTCTGGCAATAGGATTGGCAGAAAATACCTCCATGATGTTTAAATCTGCACCTGTATTATTCTAAATGAACTTGAATACCTTTTCACTTATTTAAGATTTATCTGTATTTCCTTTCTTTAAGGTGATCACAAAATTTTCGCTTTTACCTATGGAGTAAAAGGGAATTTCTTATTGATGGTAGGAGCTTTTTATATATTGATAAAAAGCGCCCTTTGCAATAAAAGTCACAAATGTAGTTGACTATGGTAGTTTTCACACACAGTTTTGTTGTATGGAACACAATTTAACAATCTTTCCTCCTTCCTTCCCCCTTTCCTCCCTCCCTTCCTTTCTTCCTTCCTTCCCTCCTTTCTTCCACAGCTTTTGGGTTGTAGACAATATTAAAAAGTCTTCCTTGTTCCAAGATTATTTTTAAAATATCTTCCTGTGGCTTTTTCTTATAGACTTATTTGTACTTTATATTTATGCCATGGATTCATCTGAAATTTATTCTGCTCCAAAGCATGAGGTATGAATTCAAATTTACCTGTGGAGGCTCAAAAATCTCATGAGCCGACTCCTGAGAGCAGTTACATTTTTTATTTGCAATCACTCACTAACAGTAATTTGAAAAAAAATACATAATTTCCAAATTCAGCTCTAAACTTTATACAGCACTGTCCAATGCAGAAAAGAGAGGACCTCACACCTGTGAGATAAGTAACATCACATAGGGATTCATGGGCTCCTGTTTATGGCACAATGTACTCCCTCTCCCCGGCACACACCCTCCTACAGCCACCAGGCATTTGCAACCTACAGGCTGGCGATCACTGTCACAACCTCTTCCAAGCCAATGTGTTTGATTCTAACTCTCTCCCTTTGCCTGCCATTATGCTATCATCTTGAAGATGATTTATGGTGATATAAAAGGCAACCCTCATTGTTATTTTATCCTGCATTTAGAATGAGAAGGGGAAAAGGTATTTGAAGCCAGATTATTCAAGAAATGTGTTGACCCAGTGGCATCATCAAACCTGCAGGAAGAAACTTAATTATATCCCATTAAAAAGCTCAATACTCTCTTGTGATTTAAGCATATTAATGAAATTGAAGGTTCGGTTCAAGGTTCTTTATGCAAAATTCACCTCTGAAAACCTAAATGGAGCTGTGGCTGTTTCTTCACTTGGAATGCCCCAATGCCATAAGTAACCACTTCTGTTATTTTTGAATATGGGCGCTTGCTGCAAAATGTTTACTCTGTTAATTCAATATAAATTGTCAGCATTACACCCTTTCCACATCAATCACCATGTATTCTGGCTTTCTGAGCGTTTACTTCATTCTATCTTAGTTTGACACACTTTTTTCCCCTAAAAATGTCTAACATTTTCATTACATGTAATCTTAATTTCCCCTTAAAAATATGTGATGGTAGAAAGATGTGAAATCAAGGACACATTGGCTTTGACTGTAGATAAGGAAAATGAAGAAAAACATGGAAGTGATTTGGGGGCATAAGCTTTTCCACTAAGAGCTCCATATTGGAACATCATTTCTGAGATGTCTATCAGTCACAGGGAAGGAGATGTCAAGAAAGAAACTGGGGACGCCCACACTAAAGGCAGGGATTTAGAGATCACCAGCACAGAGAGAACAGGATGAAATCATTAGGAAAGAAGAGTGTAGGGAAGGAGGAGGAAAGACCATGCTCTGGGGCTGGCAGAGGAGTCAGGTCCCGAGGGTTCCCGACTGGAGAGGTGGTGGTCAAGCAGTCAACGCTGGGGTTGTCATAGTGAGTGAACACGCCGTCGGGAAAAGGGCTCTCTGATAATAAGGATGCAGGGCCAATTAGACTGGAAGGCGATTTGGAGACGTCAACAAGAAATTGGAGACAGCGGGATTAGACAACCAATTCCAAAATAACTGAGTGATTTTCATTTGGATGAGAAGGGCCATCCCTTTTGTGGGGCCATCCAATTCCTTCCTTTTGGAACAGAAGGAAGAAACCCGCAAGGAAGGGTCATGTGATTTGTAAGATCTCTGGACTAGAAGACAACAGTAGGAAACAAACCAGGACTGCGGGTGGTGGGCACTGCCCACCTGGGATTTACGAGTGTAACTGGACATGGGAGCCAGGTGTGATTTTGTCTGTGAGTGAACACTGCCTGGGGGCAGCTACGGAGAAAGCCAATGGTTGGCTCAACCAGAAACAGGGCTTCTCAAGTGAAGAGCCAGTCTGCAGTGAGAGAGAGAAATGTGAGGGAGATGGTATCATGGGCCTCAGAGAAGCAGAAGGTTCTGAGGGAGAAACAGAGGAATGGTTTACAAGTGTAGACTCATGCCTTCATCTTTCTTGCCAGCAGGAACTCATCCCAGTCAGGTGATGCCGCGCCACTGGGCGCAGCAGCCTGCGCGAGGTCTCCTGAGGGTCCACACCACACCATGCTCAGTTTCGCCGTTGCCTGTTCTGAAAGTCTCTCAAATGTAAGGAGACTACTGCCAGATGAAGACGAAATGGCAAATTCTGTGCCTCAGCTGACAGTAACAATTTCCTCCTGAGTTTTCTAGGTAATATTCTAAGTGATCTCTAATTTGGAAGAAGGAATAAGATCACCTTACATAAATTCCCCATTCAGTCAGTATAACCTTTCATTTTGGAACTGCGATCTACTATTCAAATAAGTCAGGTATGTGGTGGGCGTTGGTGGGAGGACCTTCCAAGATTCTGATAAATGAAGTAACTGATTTACCTGATAACCTGCACACTGTATAAATGAGCGGTTGAGCTCTCTGCCAAATTTCAGTCCTAAATCAAGACCCGGTGATTAAACTGTGCATTTATAAAAGGGAAGGGAGACAGTACGGTGCACCGAAACTAACAGGCTGTTTACTGCAGGGCCATTACGATGCAGGAGGGCCCAGGAAAGAAAAAGAAAAAGCCATCAGATACTGAGAAGCGTTCAACTATAGGCATCACTTTGAAAATGCTTGCTATAAAGAAAATGTTTTGCATAGTAAAAAATGAACAGAAAACAAAAGAAACCCATCTAAACCTTCCCAAACACATCTTATTTATTCAAGTGTCCTTTCTTCCACTTATGCCAAAGAGCCTCGCCTCTTGAATTCTGACCCCAGCCTCCAAATTTTGAGGATATTCCTGAAGGTTTTAGCCAATGTTTCCCAAATCTTGTTCCAAGGATTAATGTCAGGTTGGCTGCCTCTAAGTCTCCTCAGGAGCTTTGGAAAAATAGAGATTCTAGAGTCCTGTCCCAGAAATCCCCATGCAATAGGCCTTAGGTATGGCCCAGAAGACTGTAATTAAAAACAGGTCTGCCCAACTGACTATGATAAGCAGCCAGATGGAAGAATCACTATTCTTCTAGACTATTTAATGAATACTATCAATGTGTGATTTTAGATTACATTTGTAATAAAATATATCAAATTAATAAAAGTAGGAATTTTAACTTCTGCTTCTCTGGGCTCTACTATTTCAACGGCTGCCCCATCAAGAGCCATGGCTGTGATGAGCTCCACCATCCCTCTGATACCAGCAGGGAAGGCAGAACACCGAGTTACACCGAGTTCCGGCAGCACAGGTCTATGTGCCTTTCTGTACACAGCACAACAGAAAAGACTCACCCACCAGCACCCCTTTTCAGAGTGATGATGGTACACGGCTCCTTGAGCAAACTGATTTTTTTTTTTAATGTTTTATTTATTTCTAGGAGAGAGAGAGAGAGAGACAATGTGAGCAGGGGAGGGTCAGAGAGAGAGGGAGTCACAGACTGAAACAGGCTCCAGGCTCTGAGCTGGCAGTCAGCACAGAGCCTGACGCGGGGCTCGAACCCACGAACCGCGAGATCGTGACCTAAGCGAAAGTCGGATGCTTAACCGACTAAGCCACCCAGGCGCCCCGAGCAAACTGATTTTCTGATCTTCAGGGACTCCTGATTCACTTAGGAAGCCCAAGAATTCATGTTCATCACCTCAACACAGGAGACCTCAATAGATATGACCACAATGTTGATTGTGGTGATGATTCAAACAACAATTGACAGTGGAAATGCCACTGATAATTCCAAGTTTCTTTCATAGGTACTGTTAGAAACTCTAGCTCAAGATCTATAGATGTCAAGCATACTCATGAACAGCTTGATACTCAACAATTGTTTTATAAAACAGAAGTGGAAAATGAGGGTGGTTGGGTGGCTCATTTGGTTAAGTGTCCAACTACTGATTTCAACTCAGGTTATGATCTCACAGTTTGTGGGTTTGAGCCCCATGTTGGGCTCTGTGCTGACAGTGCGGACCCTGCTTGGGATTTTCTCTCTCTCTCTCTCTGCCCCTTCCTTGCTCATATTCTCTCTTTCTCATAATAAATAATGAAAAAATAAACTGGAAAATAACATTACTTAAATTAATAAATTACGTTACCTAAGTGATTTTAAATATAATTAACCAAATTCATTAATCAAGATTCAAAGTGTATATTTGGGTATATCACCTAAAGCTGTGACAGTTGATATTTGTCATGTCTTACAGAGAAAATGGATGTGTCCTTCCCCTTAGGCATAGTGTTACATTCATGCCCCTACACTCAAAGGAGAATCATCATGTATCAATACCTAAGTTAATTTGGCATATAGACCCAACTGATTGGAGGATTTTGGAGGCCCTGTTGAAAACACAGTCGTTCCTCAGTATTTGTGCCTTCTTTTTTAGTGACAGAACGGATTTTCAAGAAACTACAGAGCCTCTTAGAATAAAGACCACATTCTGGCCAGGGGCAGCTGAGTGATGAAGTACCACCCCATCGCATGAGTGGGGAGGATGTGCAGCTTGCAATAACCACCTTCGATGGAGTGGGCATCCCCTTCTTCCCCTTCCTCCTCCCAGCTGGGGCGGGTCACGGGGAGGCAAGCCGGGTGTCCAGCTAGCAGGGTGGCAGGAAGGGTCTCCTGCTATCCTTTCATCCATCTGTAGATAATTAATAGTTGTCTGGAACATGTAACCAAAGCCGGAGGCTTTCTAAAAGACTAGAGGTGAGTTACCTCCATGGTGCAGATCTGGCTGCTGAAGAGCGAGACGGAGTAGAAGCCCTGATCTATTTGATAAACGGCACCCCATGGATGTGAAATATTATTGCACACTATTACCCATGGAAAAGGTCTGTAGCAAAGACAGATTCTTAGAGGCAACTGGCTGTAGACTCTCTTGGTTTTTAATAACATATGTGTCTGCCAAACAGACATATGCCTTAACAGCTTCTAATTATTTCTACTGTTTGCTTACTTCTCTGCATTGAACATGGCTTTGGCGGTTCGTATATTCATCTGAAATCTCCATGTCCTGATCCTCAGTAATCACTTCTTTAATAATCGCTGCCAGGTCTATGGGGATTTTTGTGAAAACAATCAGCCTTTCTTTAAGCTGAAACCGGCCACTTACCTTGAAGTTCTTTTTTTTTTTCCCTCTACTCATAGTTTCTGCTGATCTTTCCTGGCAGAAGGGAAGTTTCGGTTGTTCCCGCACTGACTTGTTTCTTACCTGCGGTTCAAGTATAACCCTGTTTTACAGGCTTCCCCTGCAGCTCTACAGTGCGAGGTGTGTCTCTGGGCAGAGAACACTGCCTGGGACTTGAGCACTAATTCATAGGGGATTTTGAAAAGGGATCGTAGCATATGACTGGACCTTTGCTGGTTTGAATGTAATGGAAGGTATGTGTCCCTGGGGAAGGAAAAGAGACAGCTTCTGCGGCTTCCCGTTGAGTTTCATCAGGACAATCCAGAAGACGGATTCTGAACCACCCCCTCCCCCCTCCGCCAGCAACAACACTCTGAGCCTGAGGTTCCCCACGGGACAAGCAGTGATTCAAACAGCAAGGGGAAATGCCCCCCCACCCCCCGCCTGGGCCGCAGAAGGCCGTATATGGAAGCTGCAACGCTCTCCATGAGTAATCTGGACTAACGACAAGATGTGTGTGATGCAAAAACTTGGTCAAAGGGGCCCCAGAGCGAGGGGGGAGCAGCAATGATGAGGGCGGTGTCCCCAGCTTTGTTTCTCAGGACACCTGAGAGAAGCGCAGGCGGGCTGCCAAGCAGCTGGGAGTGAGCAATGGCTGCATACTTCTCAGAGTGCGTCAAGTGCCCGTGCTGTCCAGACACCTCTGCCCATCCAGCAGGGGTGTGTCACATGTCCCCTGCATTTCAATGGACAATCCAGCAGTGCTCTGGGCCTCATCAACACAGTACACTTGATCACACTGCTGTGTGTGCACACCAGGTCTTCGGACCGCAGCGCACACCGGGTCTTCGGACTGCAGCACACACCGGGTCTTCGGACCGCAGCGCACACCGGGTCTTCTGACCGCAGCACTACATGTGCACCCACAAGCAGGTCTCGCAGCCGGGCCAGCTCCCACTGCTCTGACATCTCACCGCTCTGCTTCCCCAGACAAGCATAGAAGGAATCTGGACTGAAAGATGAGCGTTTTTACACATATCAGAGCTGTCAGACAAAATACTGGATGCCCAGATAAAGTTGAATTTCAGGAAGACCCCATTTTTTTTAGCGTTATGTCTCAGGTATTCATTATTGTTTGTTTGCCTGAAGTTGAAGTTTAACTGGACATCCTATGTTACTTCTTTGCTAAATCTGGCAACCTTAGTCCAAATTCAATTTCCACCACTAGGTCAAACACATCATTTAATGTCGCAGGTTCTCTGTTTCTTTGTGGCCAGAAGGAAGAGGGTGGGGCCGCTGAGGGAGAGGAAGGAGACGGGGCCTGGCATGCACCCTCCCCCCTACCAGGCTCTCTGCTATTGATTTGATGCATGCTCATTTGACAGGTTCTTATTTTCATTCCCCAGTGCACCAAGCAACGTCTTTTCTAGAAGTCATCATAGAAAAATAAGATGTGGGTCTCGGCAATTAATTGCAGCGGGTCCATTTTGCCTTTATGGTAATCCTGTGACAAAACAGTTATTTCTATTCTACACACGAGGAAAATGAAAGGCAGAGAATTTTTCACAGAACAAGTTGCTAAAGGAGCTGGATACTGATGTGATGCCGAAGCTGAACACTTTCCCTTCTTCCGTTCTGCCTCCAGACGGCTCTCGAATGACAAGGTGGAATGGAGTCTCAGCACCAGAAGCAGTATGCCTCTGTGACGGGGACCCTTCCCTGTGTTGTCTTCTTCCCTGCAATGCTCTACAGCCTGCTGGCATTCCACTTTCAGAGAGCTCTTTCTAATCATGCGGCGTCCACCGCTGCACTACAGAACGTCAACTCAGAGCATGTTATCAGTCAGACAACTGGAGTCTTTTTCCTCTCGCTGACCTTCCCCCTGCGATCTTCCTTAGATAGGATTCGGGCAGTCTTAGGAAGGGCTAAGACCATGGGGAGTGGAGATGTTTGTCGAGCACATTACTTGGAATAAAAATAGCTGACCTCTTAATGATCTCTTTTTTAGGTCATGTCAAAATGTCCCCGGGCTCAATGGTTGTAGCAAAAGAGTTGAAAACACCATGCTCGCCCAGCTGAATATATGATAAATTTATTCCTTTTTGTTCACGTACCACCTTCTGAAGAGAGACCGTGCCATTCTGGAGGGCGTGCTCAGGAGCTGGAAAAGGAGCCATAGCTGCCCACAAATGAACCCTGGAGGGGCTTCTATAACTCTGTGCAGTCTTGGGTTGCCTGGGTGGCTCAGTCGGTTAAGTGTCTGACTTTGGCTCAGGTTATGGTCTCATGGCTCGTGAGTTCGAGCTCCATTTTGGGCTCCATGCTGACAGCTCAGAGCCTGGAGCCTGCTTCAGATTCCATGTCTCCCTCTCTCTGTACCTCCCCTACTCATGCTCGCTCTCTCTCTCTCAAGAATACACACTAAAAAAATTTTTAACTGTGTGCAGTCTTAAAAGTTGTACATATGATGCAAGTGTTTTGCTGGTTTGGTTTTTATTTATATATTTTAAAAAATAGCTGTTTATGGGGTTTTTTTGTTTTTTTAATTTAATTTTTTTTTTTACAAATAGTTTATTGTCAAGTTGTTTTCCAAATAACACCCAGTGCTCATCCCCACAAGTGCCCTCCTCCATGCCCATCTTCCCCCTCCGCCCCCATACCCATCAGTCCTCGGTTTGTTCTCAGCATTCAAGAGTCTCTCATGGTTTGCCTCTCTCCCTCTCCCCCACTATTTTCCCCCTCTTCTCCCCTGCGGTCTTCCGTTAAGTTCCTCCTANATAGATTTTGGATATTAACCCTTTATCTGCTATGTCATTTGCAACTGTTTTCCCATTCTGTTGGTTGCCTGTTAGTTTTATGGACTGTTTCTTTTGCCGTGCAAGCTGCTTATGTTTTAATACTGTAAAGATTTCTACAAAACTCATCAGGAAAAGAACAGAGCAACCAGTCTTGGTGTCTTATGGCTGATTCTTTTGTGTGTTTATTATATTGCTACTTCTCAGTTTTTTAGATATAGTCAGAATCTAAGAACTAGCCACTCTGGAAAAGAGGGCTTAGCTCTCTTTCACCACTCTGTTTGACCATCTAAACACACCCCACCTGTCCTTCTTCCTACTATGGTGAATTTTGGTTTATCAATATTCTGTTGTTACAATTATGTGAACACTATCCCCAGGTAAGCAAGTAGTATATGATGACCTTGCCTTTCCTGTACATTTTGTTATCCTTGTTTTACATAATTAATAATTATCTCTTTTTATCATTGTTTAGCTATCTATATACTTCCCACAAATTTAACCCCAAACACTCTGCTCATTGTCCAAATCTCCCTATTGTGTCAGATGTATCAGGTGTCTTGTCAGCTTTGTCTTTTTGAAGACAGCTCCTGGAGCCCTCTGAACTTGGCCCCATACACTTTGGCCATGCTCTGTGTTTGGTCACACCCTGATTCCCTCCCTGGCATTCTGGGAGCCTATCTCTCTGATGAACTGGAACCCTCCTTCCTTTTGGGGCAGTATATTCGTGAGCACTTCTTCAGAGAGGATTCTTGAAGATAAATACTGAGTACATGCATATTTAAGCACCAATACAGATTTACTTACTATCATTCTTAAACAACAGTTGAGATGGGTATAAAATTCCTGGTTCAAGGTCACTTTCTTTGGGACATGCAAGGTATTTCTCCCTATCATTCATCTTCCATTGTTTTGGTTAAGAACTCTGAACATTTTCCACCTTCACTCCTCTCTAGTGACCTGTTTGTTTCCTCTCTGGAAGCTAGTAGGATTTTCTCCTTGCCCCAAGTGTGATGTCCGTATTCATATTATAAATGTAATAAAAACCTTTTACTTAATAAATATGCAGTTATATCAACTGTTTCTTACTAGATGCCAGGGAGGCCCTGAAAACAGGACAGACCCCAGGCAGCACTTGGACCTTAAAGAGGCATAGTCTAGTGAGAATCAAAGATGCAGCTCTCTATATCAGACATTTCTGTGGATTTAGACAAATACTAGGAATCTCCAGAGAATTTTGGCTCCTATAGCTGCATACTTTGCATTTGCAAAAGCCATTTCCTGCTAAGACATACTCTTGGATAGAAACCAACATGAAATAGAGAAATATAGATCAACTATGCCAGCCCTAAAGCAAGGCTTGGCAAGCTGAGCCGATTACAAGAGAGTTTCCTAATATCAACGAGGGAAATGATACAAAAAAACACAACCCTTTGCCCGTATCTTATGACAACAAACTAAGACATACATTTGATCCTGATGAAAGAGAGTGATGACAGGATGCAATCTTGGAAGGGCACTTCTCTTTATCAATTGTTTATTGACAGATTCTTCCAGAGTTAAGTACAATTTCCAATAATAACCAGGAATGCTTCTTCATTACTTCATTATTAAAGCAAGCATCTGCTGACGCCAACAGGAAGCAAGGTCATTAACACCTAGTTACATGGACAGAACCCCACAGACATCTCAGTCTTCACTGCCAAGACTTCCAGGCATATTAATAAGCTTAGTGAGGGAGGTAATGCCAGAACATTTAGCCCACCTCGTGACTCATCAGCTTGTCCCCCAGTAGTAAGTTTTTTCTAAGTTAAAAATAGGAGACAAATAGGAGACAGTTGGTTAAGCATCTGACTTAGGCTCAGGTCATGATCTCATGGTTTGTGAGTTCAAGCCCTGCATTGAGCTCTGTACTTACAGTGCAGAGCCTGCCTGGGATTCTCTCTCTCTCTCTCTCTCTCTCTCTCACTACCCCTTCCCCATCTCCCACTCTCTTTCCCTCAAAAATAAATAAACGTCAAAAAGAAATTTTAAAAAATGAGTGGTTTCTACAAGGTGTCAGAAGAGATTTCCAATCAGAGGCGTCGACGTTTGGAAATTCACGTTATAATACTAAATACTTAAAAACAGTGAATATACAGAAAACAAAAATAGATTATAACCACTGTGACGTAGCAGAGATCCTTTATTCTTTTTCTTCAGTTGGCCTAGTTTTTCCTTCCCCTTTGAGAAGGGTGTGGCAGGAACGCCTGGTGAGGGAGTCTGCTTCCATGGGATGGAGAGTCCAGAGTACGAGGTGAGGGGATTCCTAGCCGCGGTGACCACAAACACCTTCCTCAGGTATAATCTGGAGCCTCTGGAGATTCAGTAAATCACTGTCTTCTAATATCTCCCGCTGCTTGGGAACTTGAATTTGGGTATGTTTTCACTGTCACAGCCATGCTGTGTGACCTCGGACTAGTCACTTACCCACTTTGACCCTAAGTCTCCTTTTATGAAAACTGTCATAATAATGCCCACGTCACAGGGCTACTGTCAATTTAAATGAATTAAGTTTTACATATCCCGGGTATATAACAGGAAGTCAGGAAAGGGTGTTTCTTAGGAAAGCACCTTACATTTTTATTGGAGACACAGTCTGCCAGGCATTGCATGCCTGTTAGGCCTCCTGGTAGAAAGCAAACGCCCTCATGAGCCACTTCCAGACACTTGCCATCACTGAAAACCTTCATAGCTGGACACCTGCTTGCTGCTTTGTAACACAGGAGACTACTTTTCAGGGACTGGAACTCAGGGCAGCTGACACACGAGAGTGGAGACACATGGAGGTCGGAGGACATCAGGACCTAGGGGAAGCACAGAGGCCTGGGGGAATTGCCGAGGAGATGAAGGAGACAAAGGAAGAAGAGATGAGCTTGTGGGGGACTGGGACGGAGGGTCGTGGAAAGATGAGTCCCGCTCACTGAAGGGATGAAGTGGCCCCCAATGCCCTGGGTCACAGCCCACTTCTGGGTTGGTCAGATAAGCACAGGCTGTGGACCACAAAGATGAAAAGAAAGTAGAAATAAACAATTCTCTGCACCAAACCCATTCTTCGCAGCCACGGGCCAGCCAGTTCCTGAACCACCCCCATTGTTACTAAAAGCTTCTCTTTGTACTGACAAGTATTATATGCTCATGCACTTAAAATATTGATGGGGAGACAGGATATACGGTAGTTGAGTGATGCTCCCATACTTATCCTTCTGAGTACGGAAGGCGCTATGTTATGACATTATCAAGTGAGGGCTGAATTATTGGCTACTCTTCAGGAAAGAAGGAAGTCATAAAATAATTTGCTATGTAAAAGAAAATTTATTTTCCAGAATGAATCGTGTTTTCAGGCTTCCCAAAAGGCTAATGATCAAGCCAGGAATGGAAAGACTTCACAATATACAGGTTTGCTAATATATGCATTTTTTGGGTAAAGTTATGTTATATCTCAGTAGGAAGGCTATATTAAAATGTTATTCAGATATCACATTATCCTGGGAAGAGCTGCCAGCCCTTTCCGTTACAACTCTTGCTGAGGCATAAGCGAGCGGCT
The DNA here is from genome assembly GCF_008692635.1 of Crocuta crocuta. NCBI lineage: Eukaryota > Metazoa > Chordata > Mammalia > Carnivora > Hyaenidae > Crocuta > Crocuta crocuta. The sequence continues at coordinate 11,025,847 of NW_027529424.1, read as the reverse complement.
CACAGACGGAGCTATTTTGGGGAACTCCCTAATTCAGACGTGAGGCTGAGGCACACATAAAAAGAACCTCAGCAAATCCAGTTTCACTAAATGGTTTCTGCACTAGAAGATCTATGTGACCGCTTTCAAGCTGCCTGTCCACAAGCAGGCGTGGAAGTCAATCTGAGGATGCTCTCGAAATAGCGCATCCTGCTGAGAGCAGGTGAGGTGTGGGAGAACACTCTCCCAGCTTGAGGCCCATGTCCTATTTAATCCGATGTGATTAAAAAGAAATCCAAGTTTAGCTGCTGTGATGCTTGGCCAAGAAAAAAGGCTCAAGAAAGTGCGAGGTCTTAAGAACACGCTGATTCAATCCTACCTCTGCCTGGTACTCAAAGCTGCCTACAGCTGGTTTCCACCGTCCTTCTGAGAAGTCCATCTTGGAGACCATGGCCTGCCTGCAGAGCTGGTCCCGGTGTGTATACACCAAGCACACACACACACACACACACACACACACACACACACGTACACACAGGGGCGTCAAATTGCCACTGAGGCCACTGCATGATGCCAGGACTCGAAAGACCACAGCCACTCACCGCCAGTATCAGAACCGTGGTCCTCAGGATACAGGTGCCCAGGGGAAACTAGGTCAGCCATGGGTCTTAAGGCACTAGCCCTGGAGCCTCAAACAGACTCACCAAGATGAAAAGGACATGACAACAGAGACCTCCAAGCTGCTGTCTCTTCTGATTATTGCATTTGCTGTAACATAACCACTTCGTGGGTAATTTGTGTCTTTCTACATATAACGGTTTTTAATTGTAGTATACAGACTACATTGAACAACAACAGGACCCCAAATCAAAAGACATAAACCTCACACTGTGATTTAAGCAGAAGAGCAGTTTGTCAAAGAAACAGGCATCTTTTCAGACTTTTGGCTAGCTTGTTTCTTCCCTCAATTTTGCAAACAACCCTTTCTCTATTTTGTTTGATCCAAATCTACCTACTCCTATGTGATGCCATCACACACACACACACACACACACACACACACACACACTCTCTCTCTCTCTCTCTCTCTCTCTCTCTCTTTCCTTCCCAAATTAATGACTGTGATATACATGCATTTGGTCTTTGTCTCTAGTTCCTGCCATGCTGATCCTAACACTCTCAGCATCGCTGGGGTGATGTGTGTCTTCTGCATACTAATGAGAGGACTGATACCTGGGGGGCCCTTGATAATTTCAGAGGAGGGCTGGTCGCCAGAAAGGCCAAATCATGGCTGCAGGATCGGACCTCTCCAACCTGCTGGGGAAAGGAGAGCAGCTGGGGAGTTCAATCACCAGCAGGCTGTGATTCAATCAGCCATACCCGTGTAATGAAATCTCCATAAAACCCCCTAAAGGATCAGATTCAAAGAGCTTCCAGGTTGGTGAACCCCTTGAGGTTCCGGGAGGGTGGCACACTCACGGAGGGCACACCTCGACCTAGACATCTTCTCCACTGGGCTGCTCCTCAGCTCCGTCCATTTGTAATAAACCAGCAGTAGTAAGTAAAGTGTTTTCTGGAGTTCTGACAGCCATTCCAGCAAATTCAGGAAGCAGAAAGAGGGATGTTTTGAGAACACCCAACCAATGGCCATGTTGGACGGAAGCGTTTGGGCACCCAATACTTGGTGACTGACATGTGAAGTGGGGAGCAGTCTTGTGAGACTGAGTCCTTACCCTGTGAGGTCTGAGCTAAGTCCTGGTAATTAATGTCAGGATGGAATTGAATTATAGCACCCCCACTTGGTGTCCAGATAGCTAGAGAATTCTTTGGTGTTGAAAATCCACACATTTGGGGTCAGAAGTATTGTGAAGCATAAAACCAGTTCAGTGACTATCTTTTTCAACTCCTTCTCACCTCTCCAGTGGGCCCTTCACCCCAACAGACATCCTCAGTTTCTTAGTATCAGCAGTGATTTCCTCTCCTTCTTTTTATACAGCATCATCATTTTTTAACTCACTGTTTATTAATAACCAACAATAATGAAAATAGAAAAAAAAAGAAAATAAAGACAAAAATTTATAACTTATTACACATTGGGCACTATATTATGTGTTTTATAAGAACTATTCTTAGGTAAACTTCACAAAAGTCTTTCAATGTGGATGTAATTACTCCCATTGACAAATTAAAAATTCAGGTAAAAAATTTTTTTTACATTTATTTATTTTTGAGAGACAGAGTGAGGCAGAGTGTGAGCAGGGGAGGGGCAGAGACAGAAGGAGACACAGAATCTGAAGCAGGCTCCAGGCTCTGAGCTGTCAGCACAGAGCCTGACGCAGGGCTTGAACCCACGAACCATGAGATCATGACCTGAGCCGAAGTTGGACACTTGACCAACTGAGCCACTCAGGCACCCCTGAAAAATTCAGTTTTATTGTCAATCTACTGCCCTGACTCTTCCTTCTTTCCAACTTGTTTAAAAGAGTGGACCAGATCTCCTTGCCCTCCTTCCTTGCCTTCCATCCACCCATCGGTCCCTACCATTGCAACGTGTCTTCTTTCATAAGAATCTCCATCGATACCCCAATCATCAGTTCACCACCTTCTCTTTCATTATCATCCTCTACAATTTTTCATTTATTTTAAGTTCTAATCCCTTTCACCGTCTTCAAACCCTTGTACTTGATGCCTTTGACTATCCACTTTCTGATTTCCCCCTTGCCTCTTCCATCTTTCTTCTGTCTCTTCCACTGTCTTCCATCTCCTGCTTAAAGACATGTCTTTCTCAAGGTTCTCCTTCCCCTTCTCAGCCTTTCCTGAACATTCTCAACTACTTCTAAGGCTCAGAGAATCACCTACACTGCTAGTACTAGTGGCTGTCCTGAAGTCCACACAATATTTCCATCTGCCTGAAATATAACACCCAAGGATATTCCACTTGTGCCAATTTTCCTTTACAGTCTGTTCTAACAATGCACCAACCACGGAGTTACCAAGACAGACACTGTGTGATAACTTACTTCTTTTTGACCAATATCCTAACACAACACACTATCAGTCCCATGGACTGTCCATCAGTTCATTCCGCCATTCTTATTCCCACTGCCCTTTTTGCAGTTCAAGCTTCCAACATCTCTTGTGAAAATAACTACATGAATATCTCAAAACTTTCAGTCTCACATCTTAGTAAACCTTTATACCACCACCACCAAAGGTCTGTTAATCCCATTTCTCCTATTTTATAACTTCTGTTTATTACCCTTAGTGACAAGAAAATTGACGTGTCCCAATATGGCATTCAAGATTCCCTTCATTTACCTCATGATCCAGATTTTTATGTGTGTGTGTGTGTGTGTGTGCGCGCGCCCCCTGCCCTATTTATCCAATCAGGTAGTTAAAATAGACTTAGGCACTGCTGATCTCTCTTATTAGACTTCCTTGCCTAGAATTCCTTCAATTGACTACAGATATGGTTCTGAGATAAGAGTCTTTCAAAATAATAATTTAACATTGAAGCTATTCAAGTGACTTGTGAATATCAGCATCATTTTATTTCTTACTACAGCCTAGAAGAAATAAAAGGAAGTCCCTTTAAAACACAGAGGTATGTTCTACCTATATGATCCACCTACACTTGCTTTCAGACATTGGTTTTATTTGGATGAAGCAATCCTTGTTACACTTGGGGAAACTTATCTCAAGGACACTGGACACCTTGCCTCTAAGGGAAGAGGAGCTCACCTCGTTCTTACAAGGCATCCCCCTCCTGCTGGATGGTGGCATTAGAGTGGGTTAGTGAGGGTGGACTTCATTTTATGACCTTAATGATGTCTTTGTACAAATTCTTGAATTGCAATAAAAAAGTGCTTAATGCCAATAATTCCATGTGGTTAGAATGGTGACCTCCAGCACCAAAATACTGAGTTTCCTTGTCAGAAAACAGAAATAAAAATGGAGGGGGTTATATTATATTACAAATATATTATATATTATAAGATATTATATATTATAAAATTATATGCTACATAATTATATAACATACATATATATTATATAACACACATATAACATAACATACATGTATATATAATATATATAAAGAGAGAGAGAAATTTATTATAGGAATTTGCTAACATAACTATGGGGGCCAAGAATGCTCGTGATCTTCCTCTTCAGGCTGGAGAGCCAAGAAAGTGAAGGGTGTGATTCAATCTGATTCCAAAGGCCTAAGAACTAGGAACACTGCAATCTAACGGCAGGAAAAGATAGATGTCAAGTTCAGCATCAGCAAAAACAAATTTGCCTTTTTGTTCTATTCAGGCCCTCAACTAATTGGATGGAGGCCCATCAACAACAGGGAGGGCCATCTTCTTCACTAGCCCACTGATTCAAGTGCTCATGTCTTCAAATATTCCCTCACAGGGGCACCTGGGGGGCTCAGCTGAGACTGAGTGCCTGACTTCGGCTCAGGTCATGATCTCATGTTTCATGGGTTTGAGCCCCACATATGGCTCTGTGCTGACAGCTCAGAGCCTGGAACCTGCTTTGGATTCTGTGTTTCCCTCTCTCTCTGCCCCTCCCCAGCTCTCTCTCTCTCTCAAAAATAAATAAAACATTTAAAAATTTTTTCTAAAAATTCCCTCACAAACATATTTAAAAAGAATGTTTTACCAACTATCTGAGGATCCCTTAGCCCAGTCAAGTAGACACATAAAATTAGCCATGATGGGAATAACAGAGTATCCATTTCATAAGAAACAAACATCTGTGAACCTTACCAAAAGCACAACCAAACAAAAAGATTAAACTGATTTTCTGAATTTCTTTCTTTCACTTAAAAAATTTACCGGTATTGTTTCTTTTGTGTTACTAAGAAAACTATCATAAATTTTTTTTGACCAAATGGCTGTGATTCTTTGAAAAGATGTATTTCCACAGAGTGGAGAAGGAAGGACTGACATCTCAGTATTTCGTGATCAATACCTCTTTCAATATCGGCATCTGTGAAAGGGAAGTTCAGCAAAATGAGCACAGCTCTAGAGTGTGACGGTAAGCTTGAAGCATGGGGCGGGGAGACGGAAAACACAATATTCCTCCAAAACAGACACTGGCATTTTAATTTACTATAAGCATCCCACTTGTTCACAGCAGTACTTGAGAATTACTGAAGTACACAGAAAACAACATTTAGGAGGAACTTTCTGAAGGCTGGCTCCTTCCAACCCTCCTCCATTCCCGCCAGTTCTCCAGCTGGGCTGTACACTTTACCAGACGTAATGTAGGAAAACCTATCAATCCAACCAAGATCTGACGGGTGTAATGCTGAGCACGCTGGGGTGAACAAGACCTGGAGGCCACTCACCTGACAGGCATCTGGGGAAGGGACCCAGGCAAGGAGAACAGTGACTCTTTGCTGAGAATAGACTGGAAGAACAAAGGATTATCACTGCAGTGGGGTCCCAGCTAGCACAGAGTTGCCAAGGTCCCAGGCAGAGGCCAGGTGAGGGGGAGAGACACAGAACTCCAACCACTGGTATCCTTGGGACGGAGTCAAAATGGGCTCAACACATCTAGATCACACACACCCACGGACCCAGGCTGCTTTCCCTTGTAAAGTGGGTATGTGCTCTGAGTCCACAAGTTTAATCTACCCCGGGAAAGACAAGGGCAGGAGGTCAAGTAGGTTGTGGAAACACTGCTGTTCTTTATTATTTTGATGACGATGATGATTATGATGTTTGTTTATTTTTTAGAGGGAGAGAGAGGGAGTGCTAGCAAGGTAGTTGCAGAGAAGAAGGGAGACACAGAATCCGAAGCAGCTCCAGGCTCTGAGCTGTCAGCACAGAGCCTGACATGGAGCTCAAACTCAAGAACCGTGACTCAGGAACCATGAGATCATGACCTGAGTCGAAGTCGGACGTGTAACCAAGTGAACCACCCGGGCGCCCAGTAACACCGCTGTTCGTAACCAGGACTTCCCTTTACCTGTTGCTTCCCTAGCTGCTATTTCCCCAAAGTTGGAAATATAATTAAAGGCTTTGGTTTAATACCTCTTTCCTTGTATATTCTGAAACCTGAAAGCTATATATGAATAAACCTAACTGGTGACAATGTCCACAAAAAAAAAATAATAATAATAAGTTCCCCCAAAAGAGTACATAAGGCCATTTGGAAGGCAAAACTGAGATTCACTACAATTGACTACACTTCTGGTAGCTCCTGGAGCGATTATCGGACTGCTGCCAGGATCCCAGGCAGCGAATACCAAATACCCATGTGGGGGACTAGAGGTGCAGAATGAGTTACGTTCCCCTCTGAAATAATTGTAGAAATAATAATTAGATTATAATTTACTTAAAATTTACTTATAATAATTAAAAATAATAATTCTCTACTTACAATGGTGTTTGCAGAGAAGGCGTGAAGAGAGATCTCTTATCTTTTATTTCCTAACTAAAATTTATTTCCAATTCTACTTTCAAAGTTTCTGATTGAACCATTTATTAAGAATAGTATTTTGCCATAAAGACTAACCACTGAATTATAAGGGAAATTTAAGGAAAGAGAATACAGTTTTTTCCACCCATTGTTAATTTTTACTTACTCATCCAGCACTTCTGTCTGCTATGGAAACAGTGACATTCCCATTCTGGCAGAAGGGCCCTGCCACCAAAGAGCCCCGAATCCAGCTGTGATGGTGTGTGTTTTTTGTTTTTTGTTTTTTTTAGGCTATTGATCATTATTTTTATATTTTTTCTGCTGGCCTTCTCATGGTGAAATACTCCATTCTAGATTTCTTTCCTCCATAACTTTGCAACATGTATTGTGTTTGGATTATTTCCCTTTGCCACTAATGTTGCTAAATTCTCAGAGACCATCTAAGTGTTTTGGTGATGTACGAAATGGCCGTTGTTTTTGCCCTCGCTGGCCCTGGTCGGCCGATGGGAATTCTGATTATATGTTCTTAGGCCAGGATGTGAAGCTGGTTTGGAAAACTTTTAGAAATATCAATCCAAGAACATTTCTTTCCTATTTATGTATATCAGTCATTTATTTCCTACAGAGAATTATTTATATCATTCAGAATTTCCAGCTCCAAAAGATGACTTTGAAATCCCATGGTTTCTAGCAATCTTTTAGAAAGAAAAAGGAGATGAAATGAACCAGTAATAAGGCAGACAAATTTCATTCTTTGCTCTTTGAAAAGGAAGCATTTTTTTTTCCTTTCATACAATCTTTCCTTCTCCCCTCTAACCTGCTCATATTTCATACATTATGGTGACCAGGACATGAATTGACAGATGGTCTTACCATACTACATAGTTAATACAGCACAAATTATCACAAATACACACACATACACAGATATGTGAGTGTGTGTATACAGCAGGAGAGGGACAGAGAGACTTGATAAACATGGTTACATTGGGGACTGAATGTCTCTTTGACAAAAGCTGAACATTAGTGAAGACTGTCCTTCTCTCCAACGTTTTATCCAATTTAGGATTCGACGCAGGCCGAAGAAAGCGTCGTTAGTTTATCCACGCCTCCACACAGTGATATAATAAGCAGCAGGCACCATTCTAGGCTCTAGGGATGTCGCGATGAGTGGGCAGGGCGAGTGGAAGCCACGGCAGGAAATGAGAAGAGCTGATGCCATCTGACTATCTCACTGCCCTGTGAAGAGTCATCAGCAGGCACAGGGCAGAAGAAGGAAGGCCACACAGGCAGCGGACGTGACGGTTCAGGCGGATGACGGTGTGATAGCAGAGGAGGAGGAAGTAAGATCTGAGACAGGCTCCAGAGGCTGCTTGCTTCCCAAGGGCCGTTTGGCTTCGGAACTATGATACCCATGCACCTTCCGAGCTAGGACAGCGGAGAAAGGCAATATAGCACTCTGTGAAGTTCAGATTTGCCAGACAGGCAACTGGAAAAATTGCATCTGGAAGAACGTTAGGAGTAGAGATAGAAACCTGAGACTCGCAAACCACTGGAGTACTTAAAACACAGAACTCGATGCAGTTGTAAGAGGTGAGTGGAGATGGATGGGGATTCCAGGTCCCCCAACATTTGCGGTCACGGGTGGGAGGAAACAGCAGAGGCTTCAGGGGCGACACGCCAGGAGGGGGCAGGCAGTCGTGTCCAATGTTTCAGAGATTAAGGGACACAAGGCTGGGACAGTTGGACCCGCCCCAGGAGGCAGAAGGAGGTGAGATGACCGAGGAGCACGGGTCCGGAAACCTCACGGGAAGGCAGCCTGGGCCTTCAAGGATCCGAACACATATTTCGTTTCATTTTGTAAACGGTATTGTTTATTTACATGCTTCATCTGTCAACCTTCTTCATACCATGTTTGGGCCTCTTTTTGTAAATCCTCGCAGTCTAAAATGTATCGGTGGCAGCAAATCCCAGTTTTAATGTAGATTTCCAATAGGAAGCAGAGCTGCAGCCCATTAGAAAGGAGAGAGCAGTACCAGACATACTACTATTTTCCTCAAACCCTTCAGAAGTGATTGAAATTAATTCCAAATTAATCCCCCCTCCCTTTTTTTCACCTGGGTGGAGATCATGCTTTTGTTTAAATTTTCAGAAAGGTATTACAGGCAGAAAAATTCACCTACTTTAGGTAGCAGGGTAGTATTTTCCAGAGTATTGGTGGAGTTATTCCCCTGCTTAGAACGAACTACCCCTTTTTCTTGTACAGAAGTCAAAATGGTATTGTGAGGAGCACTTGGCTGGCTCAGTCGGTAAAAGCATGCAATTTTTTTTTCAGATCTCAGGTTAATTATTTTTAAATTTACATCCAAGTTAGTTAGCATTTGGTGCAATCATGATTTCAGGAGAGATTCCAGTGAGTCATCCCCTACGTATAACACCCAGTGCTCATCCCCACAAGTGTCTTCCCTAATGTCCATCCCCCATTTAACCCATCCCCCCCACAACCCCTCCAGCAACCCTCTGTTTGTTCTCTGTATTTAAGAGGTTCTTGGTTTGTCCCCCTCCCGTTTTTATATTATTTTTGCCTCTTTCTCTTATGTTCATCTGTTTTGTATGTTAAAGTCCTCATATGAGTGAAGTCATAAGATATTTGTCTTTCTCTAACTGACTAATTTCACTCAGCTTAATACCCTCTAGTTCCATCCACATAGTTGCAAATGGCAAGATTTCATTCTTTTGATTGCCGAGTAATATGCCACTGTATATATACACCACATCTTCTTTATCCATTCATCTGTCGATGGACATTTTGAGGACATTTGGGCTCATTCCATACTTTGGCTGTTGTTGATAGTGCAGCTGTAAACATTGGGGTGCCTGTGCCCCTTCAAAACAGCACACCTGTACCCCTTGGATAACACATAGCAGAAGGGCATGCAGCTCTTGGTATCAGGGTCATAAGTTCGAGCCCCACACTCGGCACAGCGCTCACTGAAGGAAGAAAGGTCCTTCCAGGAATCGGACAGCTACAGATCCTGCCCCGCAGAGGTGGGGGCGAGAGGACCGCGGGACGACGGACAAGCAGCCATGACCCACATCTGGCGGCACCCTCTGGACAGACTGAAGTTTAGCTCACCATCTCTTATTTCGTACTTAAAATCCAAAACACGGATGAAAAATGCAGCAGAAATTTAGAGAAAAGGAATGAGGAAAACTTGGACTTTTATGGATGTCAGCAGGAATGCGTCTCCTTCTGTAAGAGAGAAATCGGCCTGAGGCCAACAAGCTAGAACAGAAACACGGCCCCACACCACACAGGTGCTTGCAGACAGTCACCTGGTAACTTAATCACATAATGCTAATGTGGTTTTAAAAGATCTATGGAGGGGCGCCTGGGGGGCTCAGTTCGTTAAGCATCTGACTTCCGCTCAGGTCGTGATCTCACAGTTCTTGGGTTCGAGCCACGTGCCGGGCTCTGTGCTGACAGCTCAGAGCCTGGAGCCTGCTTCGGGTTCTGGGTCTCCTTCTCTCTCTGCCCCTCCCCTGCTTGAGCTCTGTTTCTCTCTGTCTCTCAATAATCAATAAATGTCAAAAAGAAATTTAAAAAAAAAAAGATCTATAGAAATCATTTCTTGGCCAGCTTGGTTTCATGCCTGCTTTAGTCCAGAAGGTCGTGCTGGTTGAGGATGTAAGTCGGCTTTAGCAAGGTGCTGAGACACAGAATCCCAAAGCCTGGCCTCATGAAGGTCTGCGGTTTACATGTTTAAGACATTTTTTGAGACCAATGTGTCCACTCTTGGACCTAAATCTTTCAATTGATTCACTTCTTAGGGAGGATTTCGAGTCTGTGTAGACAACTGTCAAATGAACAGGTGCCCTCCCTCCTTAGCAGTAATACGTGATCACCTTATCATAACGGAAAATAAAACGTATATGTGATAGTCTGCAGCAGTTTCCAGCTGCTTTGTTCTTCCTGTGAGCAAAGCTTGTCTGCAGTTACACACACATACACACACATGACCAATGCCAGTAGATTAGCTCCTCAGTCTTGACTCGGGGTAAACGCTCAGGGACAGGACTGTGCCCATGGGGCTTGAGCCATGGCATGGGCACCAGTGATGAAGACCAGCTCTGGGGGTGGTGAGAGGTCCTGCCTTGTCGCATTCACCAATATCTATAATGGGAAGCTCCTGCCATGGCCTATTCCAGAATCCCAGTTCCACACTATCCACATGTCCAAGATCCACCTTGGATGCATGATGTTCATGGCGTATCTTCCAGAGTCCATGTGGCCAGCTCAGCCATGGGCCAAGGCCAGAGGATGGGCACACAGGAGTGGCCACCCAAGACACCATACCCTGGCCTCACATGCTGGCAAGGTCAAGAATGTCTTACTGAGCAAGACTGTTGTAACGGGGCCTTGTTTTCTTCCAAAAGCAGGGTTTTCATAATGACTGATGTGGACACATAAGTCCTTCCAAAGATACGATGCCCAGGTGGCTCAGTCGGTTAAGCATTCAACTCTTAGTTTCAGCTCAGGTCATGATCTCACAGTTTTGTGAGCAGGAGCCCCACATTGGGCTCTGTGCTGACAGCTCGGAGCCTGCTTGGGATTCTCTCTCTCCTTCTCTTGCTGCCCCTCCCCCGCCCATGCTCTGTCTCTCTCAAAACTAAACATAAAAAATTTCAATCTATAAAAAATAAAGAAGTCCACCAAAAGAATGGAGAAAAAATATAGCTTACGCTGACTGGAAAGCATTTTTAGATGTAAAAGAAACCCCATGTGTGTGTGTGTTTAAGCAAATTTAGCACAGAATCAATTGATAATTCCTGGACTATTTAATTTTAGTCGCTCCATTCAGATATGAACCTGCTGCTGAAGCCTCGGGCTTCAGATCATTTCATACAACCTCACTGTCCCTCTCTCCAGAAAATGACTGTAATAAAATCACAAATCTGGAAAGTCTTAACCTGCACAGGGCCCTTAACCTGTGCTTCCAGGACACAGAAATCAACAAGGGCCAGACAAGCATAAATAGAGATTATTTGCAAAGACTTCCTTGGCCATGACCCACCCACCCTTCCCACCCTTCCCTGCAGTTCCAAATGTGAATCCACATTCAGTTAACCCTTTCTCATCCTTGACCTCTGTGTCTCATTTTCTCACGTTTAATTAATTCCCTTTGTCTTGTTTTAAATGAGGCAATTATTCTCCCACCTTTACATATAATTAGAGAACTTGAAAAAACCTTGTTACTTCAGACCCCACTAATTCACAAACTGTGATCAATCCAACAAGGCCTGGATGGCAAAAATAATTAGATACGCCGACAAATCGGGTACACGGGGTTCTGGGTGCATTACTGAACCTGCTGGGGAAAATCTAAGCACTTTGGAAGCTAGAAACCTGACAGAAGGGCACCTGGGTGGCTCAGTCGGTTGAGTGTCCAACTTTGGCTCAGGTCACGATCTCACGGTTCCAGAGTTCAAGCCCCACATCGGGCTCTCTTGTCAGCATGGAGCCTGTTTCGGATCCTCTGTCTCCCTCTCTCTCCGCCCTTGCCCCACCTGCATTCTCTCAAAAATAAATAAAACATTAGGGGCACCTGGGGGGCTCAGTCAGTTAAGTGTCTGACTTCAGCTCAGGTCATGATCTCACGGATCGTGAGTTCGAGTCCCACGTCGGGCTCTGCTGAGAGCTCAGAGCCTGGAGCTGTTTCAGATTCTGTGTCTCTCTTTCTCTCTCTGACCCTCCCCTGCTCATGCTGTCTCTCTCTCAGAAAGAGAAAAAAAATTTAAAAATAAATTAAGAAAATAAATAAAACATTAAAACAAATTTTTAATAAGACATAATAAAAAAATAAACCTGTCAGAAGTAAAGGGCCTTCTATAAAACAGGCCCAGGGAAGACATCAGGACAGGCTTCAGACCTTGACATAATGGAGCAAGGACGTGTGACAGGCTCTAGAGAACATTTCTCAGGAAATCTTAGGGAGGTCTGGGGGGCTGGGGGTTCAGAGGCACTGAAGGTAATGTTTACTGAAATGTGTGTTTAGAAATCAGGCCTTTCATGACTTAGGCAATGACTTCCGTTTCTTATTATTTTAACCTATAATTTGTCAGGTTCCTTCATTCTCTTAGCCATTATTCATTGGTTGTCCACTCTGCAGAGGCTGCAAGGATAGGGTAAAAAGACAAACTATATGTAGTTTTTTTCACTTAATTTTTTTAATGTTTATTTATTTTTGAGATAGAAGGAGAGACAGAGTGTGAGCAGGGGAGGGGCAGAGAAAGAGGGAGACACAGAATCTGAAGCAGGCTCCAGGCTCCGAGCTGTCAGCACAGCTTGAACCCACTAGTTGTGAGATCATGACCTGAGCCAAAGTCGAGACGATTAACTGACTGAGCCACCCAGGCACCTCATCCTTTCATATTTTAATTTTTTAATGTTTTTTTAAATTTATTTCTGAGAGAGAGAGAGACAGCATGAGCAGGGGAGGGTCAGAGAGAGAGGGAGACACAGAATCCGAAGCAGGCTCCAGGCTCTGAGCTAGCTGTCAGCACAAAGCCCGATGCCGGGCTCCAACCCATGAATCATGAGATCATGACCTGAGCCGTAGTTGGATGCTCAACCGACTGAGCCACCCAGGCACCCCAACATCCTTTCATTTTTAAACAATTAAATAGGGGTCCCTCTTGCAGGCAGGGTTTTAAGCACATTACAGTAGTAACTCATTTTAAGTTACATTCCTCAGTGAACTCACAGTTTGGTGCAGAAGACAGCTTATCACAAAGGACATGTGTGGTTACACATCCAAGGAACCTAACAGCGGCTTCGAGAGCCTGGGGTCACACTTGAAAGTGCCCTTAAAAAGGAGGAGATTTTCAAGTGAATAATGGCGGCCATTTACCAAGAAGGGGATGGTGGGGCTCGGGAGGCCACATGCTCATCTGTGTACACTGAGGAAGGTGGGAAGATGGCGCTGGGTTTCAAACGCTCACTGTAGGTGGCTGGGAGGAAGGTAGACTGAAGGCCAGATCGGTGCGCATCAGGGTGGCAGAGACCCAGCAGAGAAGACATGGGCAGGCAGAGAGTGTCAACACTTGCTCTAGTGAGGTGTGCCGATGGGCGTGTTCCAGGTTCACAGGCTGACTCTCCAGAGCATGAGAGCATTTGTCAGTTCCAAAGACCATCCACAACCTGACTGGATTACATGCCAGGGCTTTGCTTTCTACGCAAGAGCCGTATCTAATTTACAGAACTATGTACTTGGTATGGTTAATCAGTAGCTGCGCAAAACAGGGAAGACGGATAGGGTGTGACCAACGAGGTGCCGTCTCTTTAAACCGGATGCTCAGGAAAGGCCTGGGGAGGCGGGAGCCTCGGGACACAAAGCAGGAGGCTGGACAGGGCCCACCAGGAGAGAGACGGAGAGAGACGTAGGGACGCAGGGGGCCTTGCTAGTTCTACAAGGAATGTGAGTCTGAACGGAAGACACTGGAAGGTTTGGACAGCGAGTAGCTTCATCTACTTTTGATTAGCATTTTATGGCATTTGTCTGCCTGCTATTCTGCGAGTTTACTCAAGGGGGGAGAGCAGAGAGAGGCACAGTCAGGAAGCAGCCTCAGCCACCCCAGTGGGAGATGGCTGACTCAGACCACGGCAGGTCAGTGGACCCTCAGGGGCTAGACACAGTCCCAGAGTGGTATCAGCTGACCTTGGGCTTGAAGTCAGATCTAAGCGCAGAAGGAGGCTCAGGATGTTGATGGGGTCAGGCTGCATCTGGCTGAAGGAGGAGCTGAGAGATCGTGTTGTCCAGGTGTACTGGCAGACGCGAGGGTGGGTGGTCCACAATCACCACTTCCCAGTGTGAGGCCCCGTGCGGTTGTCTGCCCTCCTGCAAGTAGGACCGGTAGGTGCCTTCTAACCCACACCAAAGCCGCCAGGATGCAGGCAGCTGTGTGAACACGACTGAGCCGCCTAAGGCTGCAATGTGTGCGGCTGGAAGAGCCCCCTCCTGCAAGCTGCCCTGCGATCGGTGAGCTACCACATGGCAAGTCCCGGGGGGCAGCCACCAGCTGACAGCCGGCAATATACCAAGACCCTCAGTCCAGAAGTCTGCAAAGAACCGAATGCTGCCAACAACCAGGTACAATGGGAAGCAGGCCTTACTCAGCTGAGCTCCGTGAGCCACCGCGTGGATTAGAACAGGCCAACCCGTCCCCGAACTTCTGACCCACAATGGCTCTGAGATCATGAATGGGTGTTGTTTTAAGCCACTACTTTGGTGGGATAAGCAGGAAACCCCTCAAAAAAAAATAAATAAATAAACCAGTGGTGACATTGTTATACAGCAATAGACAAATACATCAGAAGACTGATTTTGTCTCAAACATATCTGACATCCCTAAGATTCAAGAGGAGATGAGGGTAGGGACACCGTGCAGCTGGTGCGCCCTGTGCAGCCCAGGAAGACCCCAGGTGTTGTCTTCTGGCCTCACTTCCCAACCGGAGGGGCGATGTGCCGGGCGCACTGGTTAAGAGGAACACATGCCACTCCTGGCCGTTTTATTCCGAAAGTTGGTGTCTACTGACGTGAGAGGCAGTGAGACACAAGTGGAAATCCAGCTGAAGTCTATTTTGAACCACGCTAGCCTTCTGCCTTTTTTTTTTTTTAAAGAAAAATGGACCCTGCATCCTTCCCCTTTCCTCCATCCCTCTCAAAACCATCTGAAGGATGCACGGCTTCTATTCTGGTGCTCCCTCTGGAAGAAAAGAATCTGAATTCTCACCTCCGGCAATGGCACAACCTGTCCAGACACACGCTGCCTCACCTCCGTTTCCCTCACTGGGGGGGATCTCTCCAATGGGAAGAGCAGCAGGGGGCAGGTGCTGTGTATGTCAAGGGCCTCCTGGGGGCACTACGTGGTGATCCCCGAGCCACAGCTGAGACGTCTCTGTAGTGGGGGGTGGGGGTTCTCCGCTCCATCCTCGGTGCTGCGCCCACCGCTGCTGCCGCGTGCAGGACCTCCCAGCACCGGCACCAGGGAAATCCACCTTCCATCACGATTCTGTATTCCACTCCACGCGGCTGGTTCAGAGCCTCCGATACGAGCTTGACCTACATTACCAAGCGAAGCAGCCACCAGCACACACGGGACAGAGAAAAATTGATTTCTCTGGCTTTGTTGATGTCAAGGGGGATATACTGCAATGATTAATAATTTATCCGATAGATAAAAGCTTTCGTTGTTGTCTTTGTTACACTGGAGACCCCAAGATTTTATTGTCCCAGGTTTGAGCTCGGACTGGGGAGGTGTTTGCACTCAGAACCTGGACAAAAAGCCACAATAGGAGGTCATGGCGGCCTCTCTAGGTGTCCCCCAGAAAGAGCCATGGAGGCTGTGACTAAGGCGTACAACAAACCAAAAAGGGTAAACCCTTGGAGTGCAAGGAACCTGTTGTGCGAGTGTTCCGCAAGAAGAGCAAACGTTTCTAATAAACTGTAACTTGATAAACGAGCGAGATCAATCATACGTGATGCTGAACATCACATGATCACAACTGAGCCAATGGTTCGTGAAGTTTGCTTTGATATACGACTGCTCTGAATTACAAGCATGTTCCCGGAATGAATTATGCTCGCAAACCAAGGTTTTAGTATTTTAAACTATTTTTCTCTTTATTTCTCCTATCCACTTTCCCTGCTGTTTTGCCACCACTGCTGCCTGTCTTACTCCAGTTTCCATTACACGAGAAGGCAAATTAGATCTTGGGCTGTTTTACCATGATGAGGGGAACTGGCGAAATAGATAAAAGTAAACAGCAGCGTCCAATCAGAATTCCAGAATTTAGCTGGAATGTTTGCAGTCCTACTCCCGGTTCTTGAATAGGCCTTAGTTCAGGAAGACAAATACAATGCAATCGAGGACAGTGCCCCATGCCTCCACTGCAGGTGAAAGCCTAGAACAGATCAAGAATATTAGAGAAGAAAAGATTTTTTACAGGGTCAAATCTCACTTGTGTCCTCTGAGCTGGGAGAAGGTTTGCCGGTAAGCTGCACAACACACAGAGAGATGCGGTGGGAACAGGACCCTGCTGTTCTGTGTTCTGGGAAAGCAGTGCCCGGAAAGGCCTGCAGAAAGCACAGACCTGCGGTGGCCCCACGTAGTCGTCCAAGCCGTGCTTAGAGGCTGAGAACAAGCAGCAGGGAAGCTGGCTGTCGGTGATCCCATTCTCACATCACGGGCTGTGGTCAAACTACAGCCCAGAAAATAGTGTGTTCATTTTGAGTCAAAGAAAGCTATGTCAAGGGGCGTCTGGGTGGCTCAGTCGGTTAAGCATCCGACTTCAGCTCAGGTCACGATCTGGCGGTTCGTGAGTTTGAGCCCCAAGTCGGGCTCTGTGCTGACACCTCAGAGCCTGGAGCCTTCTTCGGATTCTGTCTCCCTCTCTCTCTGCCCCTCCCCTGCTCGTGCTCTGTCTCTCTCTCAAAAATAAACATTAAAAACATTTTTAAGTTATATCTTTAATAGAATATCAATTCTATATTAACTTAAATAGCCACATACTTGTACCATCTCCAAAGACATACTTTGGTTGTAGGTATATCAGATGAACGTGTGATCTCTTTTGCATGTGCTCTTTCCTGTTCTTACCTCTATCAGAGAAGCACATCTAGAATTGCTAAATTACAGCTTGAGAAACTGCCCTGTTGTGTAAATAACCCACTGTGTATCAGCACATGTCATGAAACACTAAAGTCATTTGTGTATTTATAAGCTGTGCACAGGAACTTTACAAGGTAGTGTCCAAGGCTGGCTTGATCATGTCCTAACTGAGTGACCTTGGGCAAATCACTTCACCTGTGTTCCAGTGCCTTCAGCTCTAATCCAAAAAAGTACCATGATGTGCTCAAAAAAACAAAAGTGGAGAGTAAGTCGTATAATATATGTATAGGACTGGGAACTGTACTGGGCACATAGGTAGTGCTACACGCACACTGCTTGTCACTGTCATTGTTATTAACAGTAAAGACATGAGGGTAGGTTCAAAGTCCAAGTCTTAAAACTTGACCTCAACCACAGAGAGACCATGTGATCTTGTCTGGTTCACACTGTGTCCGTTAGGGACAGAGGCTATTCTAGAGCACGATGCTCTTACCCCAGTCCTGCTTTCTTTTTATTTTTAAGATTTGTTTTACTGTTTATTTATTTTTGAGAGAGAGAAAGAGAAAGACAGAACATGAGTGAAGAGAGGCAGGGAGAGAGGGAGACACAGAATCCAAAGCAGCTCTGAGCTGTCAGCACAGAGCCTGGTGCGGGGCTCAAACCTATGAACCATGAGATAAAGACCTGAGCCAAAGTTGGACACTTAACCGACTGAGTCCCCCAGGCGCCACCCACCCACCCAGTCCTGCTTTCTTTACCTTGTTTCCAAGCCAGAGGACTCACTCAGATTCATTTTAAGATTTACTATAAAGCTGCGGTAATCAAGACAGTGTGGTGCTCTCATGAAGATATAAATGTGGATGATGAACCAGAATGGAGAAGTTAGAAATAGACGTACATACACACACACACACACACACACACACACACACACAGAGCCATTTGATTTTTGACAAAAGTGCTAAATTAATTCAATGGAGAAGGATGGTATTTTCAGCTAGTTGTGTGGGAACAACTATACAATCAAATGGAAAAGAAAACTCAACTCACTTCACATTACACACAAATGAGCCATGGGACTCAACATAAAATCTAAAGTTATTAAACTTCACAAAGCAAACATCGGAGAAAATCTTTGTTCTGACACAATGACAGGCAAAGATCCCTGGGGTAGGGTACAAAAAAATAAACCATAAAATTTAGAAAAGGGTAACTCGGACTTCAACCCAATTTTTAAATTCTGCACTACAGTTTTTTTTTGTTTTTATTTATTTATTTTATTAACACTTATTTATTTTTGAAAGAGAGAGAGAGTGGGAGTGAGGGAGGGGCAGAGAGAGAGGGAGACAGAATCCGAAGGAGGCTCCAGGCTCTGAATTGTCAGCTTGAACTCACGAACCACGAGAGAGTGACTTGAGCCTAAGTTGTACGTTTAACAGACTGAGCCACCCAGGCGCCCCAGCATTTCCATAGTTATACCGTAGAGAAGCAAACTGAGGCCCAGCAAGTCCAGAGCTTATCCAGGGCCACTGGGACAGGATGCAGCAGCACAGATATTTTTAATTTTCTTGGTCTGACTCCAAAGCTCCCCAGAGCTGAGTCGGGGTGATTTTCTGCTGGTGTTTGCAAAAGCACAGAGATGTAAGGCTCTGGTGGGAAGTTACCTGAGCATCAGTTATCATTCCAGGCTTTCTGTAAGGACACTGTGTGTGTGTGTGTGTGTGTGTGTGTACACACACACATAACCGATGCATACATATTATATAAATACATACACCTTTATTTCATTATCAGCCAGCCACCAACAATCAAGCCAAGTAGAGAATTCTGTGAAGCAATCAATACCTCCAACAACTCAGTTTTCCAGGTGGACTTTTGGAATCCCTTTATTTATTGTTTAATGTTTTCATTTTATTTTTGAGAGAGAGAAAGAAAGAGAGCGAGCAAGCCAAGGAGGGGCAGAGAGAGAGGGAGACAGAGGATCTGAAGCAGGCTCCATGCTGTCAGTGCAGAGCCCCACGTGGGGCTCGAACTCACAAACTGCACGAACTGTGAGGTCACAACCTGAGCCAAAGTCAGACACTTAACCAACTGAGCCACCCATGGCTGCACTGCCAGTACTGTCCTAGTTCCGGAGAACAGACAGTCCTTGAATCATACAGAATCTCACAGCTTAAAAATACTCCTTAGGGATTATAGTATAAAACAATCAAAATATGAAAGAATAAGAAAACATTAAACACACACGGCCTAATGAACTCACACAGACCTATTACCCAGATCGACCACTTCCTAGAATGGCATCAGATGTGTTTAAACTCCCTCCTTCTTTTTCTTTCTTTTCTGACGCATTTTAGTTATTTATTTTTTATTTTTTTATTACTGTATTGTCAAGTTGGTTTCCATACAACACCCAGAGCTCATCCCCACAAGTGCCCTCCTCCATGCCCATCACTCCCCTCCCCTCCCCCTCACCCCCATCAGCCCTCAGTGTGTTCTCAGCATTCAAGAGTCTCTCATGGGTTGCCTCCCTCCCTCTCCCCCACCATTTCCCCCCTTCTTCTCCCCCATGGTCCTCAGTTAAGTTCCTCCTAATCCTCCTATACGTGCAAACATATGGTCCTTCTCTGCCTGACTTATTTCGCTCAGCATAACACCCTCAAGGTCCATCCATGTTGCTACACATGGCCAGATTTCATTCCTTCTCATTGCCATGGAGTATTCCATGGTATAGATAAACCACATCTTCTTGATCCATTCGTCGTTGATGGACACTTAGGCTCTTTCCCTGTTTCGGCTGTTGTGGAGAGTGCTGCTGTGAACACTGGGGTACGTGTGCCCCATGCATCAGCACTCCTGTGTCCCCTGGGATGCGTTTTAGAACAAATTACAGACAACAGCATTTAATTCCTCCTTACTTTAGTACGCACCTCTAAAAAGAGGTCTTTTTAATGTAAACACAATGCTATTTTTATACCTAACAAAATGAACAATAATTCCTGTGTGGCAGCTAACATGGTATCCATATTCCAATTTTGAGGACGGCTTCAACAATGGTTTTCTAGGAGATTCCCAGCTCGACGCACACAGCATGGCCCAAAGATGCCCATGCGTGCACAGTTTCCTGGCCGATACGCATCTCACTCCTACCTGACACCAGTCCCCTCTTGTTCTGGTGACACAAACATGTCAGAGAGACCCACACTCTAGATTGGTCTGTTTGTCTCCCTGAGGTAGATATTACTTGTCCCCTGATCCCAATATTCCCGTAAACTCAAGCTACTGTCAGACCTTAATCAGATTCAGGTTCATTGTCATGGTCAGAATATTTTATACCCGGTGCCGCATGTTGGGTCTTGACTTCAGCAGGAGTTGCACGGCCCAACTATCTCCAGTCTGTCCTTTAATTACTGAATTAGTGGGGCATCCGGGTGGCTCAGTCAGTAAGCGTCTGACTTCGGCTCAGGTCATGATCTCATGGTTCGTGGGTTCGAGTCCCACGTCAGGCTCTGTGCTGACAGCTTAGAGCCTGGAGCCTGTTCCAGATTCTGTGTCTCCCTCTCTCTCTGACCACCCCCCCTCCCTGGCTCGTGCTCTGTTTCAAAAATAAACTATTAAAAAATTAAATACTGAATTAGTTAGAAAACACTTCAGCAAATGCTCCTACTCAGAGTAGTAGTCTGGCTGCTGAGAGCTGAGGTCCTAAGTGCCTCATCTCAGTGCCAGGCGAGTGGGGCTGCCCGTCCAGGGAGTTGAGGTTCCCTACCATCCTGACACACAAGGTCCTGTCCTTTTACCAAGATGCACTTCCCACACTGCCTTTCACATGGTTTACACTGAGCTGTCCACCGGAAGGGCATGCGCTTATCCTAATGAGCAGGCGAGAAGACAAGCTGGGTAATAATCATTTCTAACTGGATACAGATCCGACAGACTGATTCATTATTTCCAAGGATGGTTGTCAATGTCCCACATGGTGTTCCTATTAAACTAATATCCTGAATGTCTGCACTGCTATAGCTGTCGGATTAGCTCAGTCCCAGATTACCAGCCTCAGTCCCTCCCCGCAAAATCTGCTGGGGCGAGGGGCAGTTTATAAGTAACTGGGTAGATAACACTACCCAGCCTCTCTTCCATTTGGGCATCCCTGGCCAATGCCCGCAAACACACACTCTAGGGTTGCAACCATGTGGAGCCCATCTGGGCCTCAGGTCTGCAGGGGGAGAGTCAAGTCTGTTCCGTTGCAACAGAAAAAATCCCCCCATCTCTCTGATCTCTATAAAGGCCATGCTTTCAGGATAGCCCCAAGCATGCTACTAATAGATGATGCTTTGCTCTAATCATTCAGACTAAAGTGTTAGGGACTGACTGGGCTGTTTTCTTAACAGGGAAAAAGGGAAGACACAAATGACTGATACTAAGTAGCTGACTATCAGTTATCCGTAGGAAACCCATTGCTGGAGGTGGGCTTTGGGGCAGAACTCCCTGCCACCCAACCAATGGCCATTTTCTCTCCCCTGTTATTCATACAGCACATGGTGATTTGGGGCAGCAAAGCCTTCAATCCAGACTATCTAGTCCACCTTCTAACAACCTTGGGTGTCACCATAGGTCTGAGGGTGGCAGTGACACGGTAGATGGCTGCTACCTCCACAGGGAGCACCGAGGGAGGAGGTCTGGTGGCTCTCTAACATGTCCGCTAGCCCAGACCAAGCCACTCTCGCACATTCCCCTTCCTTGTGTGTTTATAGTTGAGATGGGGCCCGGGGAGATTCCTGTGTGTGATCTGGAGTGGATGGAATGTTGGGGCAAAGGGACAGTTAAAGTCCACAAACAGACAAATCTAGAACATGGGGCTTTTCCAGGGGTAGGCACCCAGCGTCTCCAACATGTCAGTGCCGTGAGAAGAATGGCAAATGGCCTGCGTTACAGGAGGCCAGGGAGACACGCCATCGCATGGCGTGGACAGGGCATTTTGGCAGCAGAGTAGAGAATGGCCCCAGGGAGGGCAAGACTAGAGCCTGAGAGACGTCCCTTGCATCCATTACAGTAATCCACAGGGGTGGGGCGGGGTTGGACCCAGACTGGGGACACGTAGGATGCACGGTGACCATGTGGAGCCCATCTGGGCCTCAGGTCTGCAGGGGGAGAGTCAAGTCTGTTCCGTGGACCCTGCGCCTCATGGGAGACTGGAGCCTAAATTCCCAGAAGCGCCGCAAACAGTCGTAGCCCCACGCACCCTGGTCCACTGCTCGGCATCCCCACCTGTGCGGATGTGGCGGATGCCTTCTGGGCTCTCTGAGCGCCACAACAGCGAGTGCAGGGCTGGTGAGGCCGGAACAACATGAGGATCTTGCCAGATCCAGGACACTTTCGCTGCTCAAACTCTACCTTCCCCCCAGATCAGGGCTTGATTAGCGTACCTCTTAGCCATTCAGATCACCTCCTGAAGACCCTCCGGCCTCCCTTCTGGTTCGGCCTCCCAAGTGCAACAGGCTGGACAGGCATCTATCCTGTGCCCAGCGCTCTGCATGAGACCAGCACAGACCCGCCCACACCAACCCCCATCCTGCACGTGCACATGTGGAGGCCGTGTCGATGTTGACAAGAATCATATGCACGGTGAGTCCGGGGAGGTTGCAGAAGTGTCACGTATGGATGGAAGAGTGGAGACTCAGAACCGCTAACGCCCCGGCCACACAGGGCGTCATTACATGGATGTAAATCCAGATGCTTTATGATCTCACACGTGCTCCCTCCAAACCCCAATTAGCAGCACTGCCATCCCCATCTGGCGAACCTAACACTTACTCCCGACACTCGGCTGCGCAAAGCCCTCCAGAGCTCCCTGATGATCACCGAGAGGTCCCTAACTTCTCACCAGGACAGGAAAGCCCTCAAGCGCTCTCCCTCTCCTCTCAGATACCGGGATGTGTGCGGGCTGGGCTGGACCGTTCGCCTTCCCTAAGTGTGACTCCCCATCTCTGCACTGCTGCTGAGGCCCCTCTGGGCCTGGGATGTGCCCTGAACCCACTTTTCTGCTTGTCCAATCTTACTCTTCCTCCATGGGCCAGGTGAATCCTGCGTCCTCCATGAACCATCCATTCCCAGGGCTCCGAACCTGGCCCGAGTTAACCCCTCATCTGCCTGGTGCCTGGACCTTCCCAAGCTCCTCCTCACCTCCTGCCTTGCCTAATCCTTACCCACTGTGGTGGACACGGCGTTGCAGTGCCTGATGCCCCTTCCAGGAAAGCGTGGCCCTGGCAGGCAGCCCCCGGCTTGCCATCTCATCCCAGTCCAGAACACACGGCCATCCGCCTCCTTGCTCCCACCCCTTTCCTTCACAGGTGTTGACACCTAATATACACCCTGCACTCCAAATGCCATCTCAGTGTTGGCTTCCAGACAACCCACCTGGGATGGTCAAGGGCAATTCACGTGTAACCCTTGGGCAAGCGTGCTCCTCACACACAACACATCACTATCTGTGCTTAAAACTATAGTCTGAATGATGAACTTCTTTGAATAAGGTTCAACATAGACCAACCTTCTATTAAACTCTATTCTTTAGTGACTGCATTGGTGTTATGGATCACGTGTTTGTGTCCCTGCCAGAGTCCATGTTGAAAGCTACCCCACCGTGTGAAGGCAGTAGGAGATGAGACTTTCCCAGGGGCGACAAGGTCACGAGGTCAGGGCCGCCATGATGGGATTAGTGTCCTTGTGGAGACCTGGAGAGCTCCCTCACCCCCATCCCCATGTGAGGGCACAGCGAGAAGACGCCTTCTATGAACAGGAAATGGGCTCTCCCCAGACACGAGATCTGCAGGTGCCCCAAGAGCTGATAAACTAGCATCTGCGGCTTTATAAGCCACCCAGTCCATGGAACTTTGTTTGGGCATCATGAACGGACCATGATAATAAGTGACTCGATACAGTTGGCCACGCAATGCCACACCTTATGGGTCCAGCTCTATTTGAGAGGTCACAAACGTGAAAACATCATAACACACATTTAATGTACATGAATGGCATGTGCGTGCTTAGGAATAGACTAAAGTAATATTGAATACCCTACTTTTCACACCCAAAGTGCAGTCTGAATTTTGTTACAGAGTCACGCCCCTGTGTCTTGCCACAATCCAGCCTTCCAGAATTATTATTCAAGGTTAACAGGACAGGGTGATACTTTAAAGACTAAGTTTTGGAAGCCGCTGCAGAGTTTATCAGTAGAGTTTAGAAACCTCTTAGTGGTTTCCCTGAGTGCATTCCACCTCTCAGGCTATGCACACGGCTCTCTGTGTGGCTGTCACTATCAATGGCAACTTCACTCAAGTGGGACCCAGCCCATGTTAACATTTTAAAGCCACACGAATGCCAGGCACTGGGCTGTCTTGTAACCAGGCTGCTTTTGGACACAATATCGTGAACCGGAATCCTAATCTGTCTGAATACATCTTTTCACTCCTGCGCCAGGGAAGGTAGCAGTTCACTCTCACCCTCCCTGCCCCATGCCAGGAAAATCACTTTGGGGACAGGAAGAAAATGTTCTAAAA
Source organism: Crocuta crocuta (assembly GCF_008692635.1). Lineage (NCBI taxonomy): Eukaryota > Metazoa > Chordata > Mammalia > Carnivora > Hyaenidae > Crocuta > Crocuta crocuta. The sequence goes on along the minus strand of NW_027529424.1, from coordinate 11,001,203 downwards.
AGCAACATTCACATTTTCTGCCTTAACTTACTTAAGTAAAGAAATGCACTACCATCCCCAGACTTTTCTAAGATAAACGCAAGGGACTGGGGCAGGTTATGGTAGATGCCGACTACGTGTTTGTGCCCGGACCCCAGACGAGTCTACAGCTGCTGACACTCCTCGTGGAAATAGCCATCAAGGATGAGTTAGCAGGGCTGGACCCCATGGGCCTCCACCAAGTGCCATCCTCTTGACTTTATTTGCTCTACACTGAAAATCAGGGTGGTAACTCACAGGAGGAAAAACAAATCACAAGGTGGCTGGCTTGCATTTGTAACCTTTACATAAGAAGGATCTTCATACGTGGAAATTTTAGGGAAACTGTAATTAAGGACGCATGGCCTCACACAAAAAAAAAAAGAAAAAGAAAGCGCCCTGTCATTGGTAGAATGTCAACGGATTGGTTCTGCAGTAAAACAAGCTTTTGTCTCTGAAAGGCCTGGTGTATAATTAAGAGACTGGTGTGTCAGCTGAGGCTGCTGATTTAGCAAGCTTGCGTCCCCATCGCCATCCCCCCTGACTGGCACAGGGCTGCATCTGTAAACAAAGTGCACAAGAGCTAATCATATTAGGAGTAATAATGGTGATAAAGTTAAGAAGAGGGCCGTGAAGAAACAGATCCAGATAAATACTGCCTTCTTTCCCACTTCACGTTGGCACTCTTTCCTTTTCCTTCTTCTTGGCTCCGCTTGGTGATTCAGGACTGGGTCCTACATTTTCACTGCAGCATCATTATTTAGCTGCCAAGAGGCATGGGCCCTGCCCCAGCCACGCTGCAGGTACTGGGGTCAAATTTCTTTTATTTGCAAAAAAATGGGGAAGGCAGGGAAAAACACAAGGGGAAGCCTATCTTGAAGCTTGAGGTTCTGTCACAGAAAATAAGGAACTAAGAAGGCCACACAATCACACAGCAGGTGCAGACTGCAGACTGCCCCTGGGGCAGGCAGGGCCGACAGGCTCAGAGACGTATCGATCCTTGGTGGCCCGTCTCATCGGCAAAGTGGTAACGGTCTGCATATTAACACACAGCCCGAGACACTGCGGCCAGCAGGATGGACAGCAGCATTTGGGCCCCAGAACTGAGAGCCAGCATTAGTTTCCAGGATAGTGAAGAAAGCTCTACAAAATGCAAAATGGGCCAGCTGCTCCGGAAGACAGTGTTTATCACTGACCATCTTACCATACGACCCAGCCATCACTCCCCTTGCATTTATTTACCCAAAGAAGTCGAAACCTTATGTCCACACACAAGAAAATACAGGGTACTTCTAGCGGGTTTGTTCATAATTTCCAGATTGTGGAAGCAAAAAGATGTCTTCCAGTAGATGGACAGAAAAATAAACTGTGGTCCATCCAGATAAGGGAATATTACTCAGCACCAAAAAGAAATGAGATTTCAAGCCATAAAGACATGGAGGAACCTTAAACGCTTATGACTAAGTGGAATAAGCCAATCTGAAAAGGCTCCATGCTGTGATTCAAACTCCATGACATTCTGGAAAGGGGTAGTTCCCAGGGGCTGGAGGAGGGAGAGAACAGATGGGGCCCAAAGGACTTGTAGGGCAGTGAACTACTCTGTACAATGCCATAATTACAGACATGTCATTATACACTTCGTCCAAACCCAAAGAATGCACAACACCAAGTGTGGCCCCTAAAGTCCAGTGTGGATTCTGGGTGATAACAAGGTGTCCTGTACATTCACTAACTGTTACACACACACCAGTCTGATGGGGAGGCTGATAACAAGAAGGCTGTGCCCGTGGGGCGGGGGGGTGAGGAGTGTATGCGGAATCTCGGTACCTTCCCCTTAACTTTGCTGTGAACCTAAAATTCATCTGAAAGATTCAAGCCTTCAAGGAAAAAAGCTTCACTGACCCAAATGTACCAAGCAAAGATTGCGGAGGGAAAGTTACTGATCCTCAATTCCACCTATTCTTAGGAGACTCAAGTACACTACAGTAGAAACCAAAACCTGTAAGTAAGACTGATTTTTACTGGTTGACAAGAATGTTCCAATATATTACAAAATTAAGGAAAACATTTTTTTTTGCATTTCTTTTTGAGAAAACACAGTGCTGTATTAAAATCATATTGCGATTTTACCTTCACATATCTTAAATACCAAAAAAGAAGAGAACAGTTTAATTCAGTAGATCCTCCTAATTTATAGAGATTGTCATTCATAACTCACACAGTAGGTCATCCTGGAAAATATGATTTATATGCAGTCATTTCTAGCTTTAGAGGAAACTGGTAATGGCTGACAACACTACAATTACGTTTTAACAGAATCTCAACTACTCAAAATAATTCACTAGGCACATATCCAATGTTGACTTTACAGACCAAATAATTCTCCGATGGACATTAATTAGTATCCTTGCATTTGTGTGGTGTGGCTACATGTGTCTTCAGGAACGATGACCTTCCCTGCAGAAACCTGAGGGATTCTTAGCATGGGATGATTTGACAACAGCAAACTGGCAGGATTTTCAACCAGCTTCTCTTTGGACAACTGTCGGACTGGCATATTTGTTTGTAACTGAAAATAACAGCAAATTCCTTAAGACAAGTTTATGGAAATTCAATCTGAACTACTAATTTATGGGAAAGAGTACTGTACCCTCCCTCCAAGGAGCTGGCAATTAGGGGTACAATTCGGCAGGGTTGGGATGGCAACATGGCACGCCCTCAGCTATTATTAGATTTTTCACGTATCCACAGTTCGCAGCCTTGAGCTGCAGACGGGGACTGTGCACCCCGTGGTGGCATACTACTGTGTCTGTGCTTGTATCTCTGTGTGGCAGGGTGAGTGGTGCATCAAGGACAAATGCCAAGAGAGACCCTGAGATGAGAAAGCGAATCTAAGGACCAACGATGCCAACCTTAACGAAAGAAGTCACTCCAAGGACCAGTTGAGAAGAAACTTCAGTGTTTCTCTTCGCACACAGTGTTGATAGGACCTAGCCAGGACCAGTTCCAGGACTTAAGTCAGTGTGGTTTCCACAGCTCCAGCAGGGAACAAACACCACGGCCTTAGGAATTGGGCCCCAAAGGTGCACTGCTCACTAGAAGCCAAAGAGAGCTTTCCATGCGTTTTCTACGTTGAGAACCTCTGTTTGAGTTGATGTGAGTTGATGTGAGTGATGTGAAGGCAAAGCTTGGGTTCAGGTGACCTTTTCCACCTTCCTCGTGCTTCAGTCAAACCAGCGAACACCAGGAAGTCGATGGGGACTTGCATGGCGGGAGGGGGCTGTTGCGGGAAGGGGAGGGAGAGCTAGTTGGGTCCTGCCCCACCCCCTCACCAACTTACTCTATGCTTCTGGGTCAGATTTCTTGGGAGTTCCATAGCTTTGAAAACCACTGGAAAACTGTTCTAACCTTTAGCAATCATTTCATCTCGTACCTGGTCTCCATCAGTCACTGGGATGGGATTCTGTTCCATTTCTGATTACCTTGGGCGAGATTTTAATAATCTGATCTATTTCATTCTGCCTTTTCCACTAAACTGATCATACTACTGGAGGTGAATATGGAGGAAAGCCAGCCTGAGTTTATTTAATGCCCATATGGTAAGTTATTTAAAGAAATTCATGCTACTATTTTCAGACACATACAGTGTATGTAACCAGTCTAAGCAATGAATGATAGTGATTTTAAGGAACTTGCTCATCCTGAAAATCACCAACTCACAGGAGAAAAATTAAGAGGCAAACACACGCAGTTTTTCTGAACTGTAATTAAATATGAAATTAAACTGAAGTTTTAAATCAAAGCAGGTAATATAAAATGTATTCAACCCATATGATGGATATTATATGCACTTTTGTTTCATATTATTGTGCAAAAAAGCCAAGTAGGGAGGAAACGGTCGAAGAAATAAATTGAGGGCAGAAATAGGTAAGGAGAGATAAAAAGAGAAGTGAACAAAGTCAAGGCTCTGGAAGTCCAGAGATGGATGTGATTTTCAATACCCTTCTGTTTCCCTGGGCATCGGCGCTGGCGTAACTTGTCATTCATGACCCTGGCCCTTCACCAGGCTCATTCATCATCACCTAACCAGGCTCCTTGGCTTCTCGGAGAAACTTTCTGAGGTTCTGCTCCAAGGAGTAAGCCTGGGAAAGCCCCAGCAGTAGGAAAAGCATGTTGTCACATCACACACCAGGTAAGAACAGACAGAGGATGAATTCTGATCCCCCGGGGACAAAGAGATCTCTTATTCATGTTTTAAGGAAAGACAGACCTTACTTCTATGTAGCCTTTCAATTACTTCACAGTGGGGCATCTATAGCAGTGAGTACTGGAGAACAGACTGTTCTCTGAATAGTTGAAACATTTAACTGGTTTTGATTTATTTTAATTCATTTAAGAAATCCTTTGGTGGCAGGTAAGAGACAGGTAAACTCAACTTAGCCACGATTTCAGTTGCTATAGATTCTCAATTAATGTACTGAGAATCTTCCAGCATTTATAACATGGTGAATGGTCTAGTCTGGCTCACCACCTGTGAGGTTGCCTACAGTATCTGTATGCACAAAACTCATCGTCTTCCCTGGGACTTTTCTCTTAGTCAGTAGAGGTTGGGTACCTTTCATTTTTCTTTTTCTGTTCATGGCCACTGTTCCTGGAAATAAAATAAAAAATGATGTCTGAAGGCTGAAAATGAACTTTTCCATAATAACCTGTATGGAGAAGACCACTGGAAATAATTGTGTTCTCCAAGGGAAAAGGTAATAAAGCTTGAGGAACCCTTATAGGGCCAAGAAAGAAGGGAAACATTAAAAAATTAAACAAGCAGATAAAATGTAGTAACATGTGATTATCAATTTTAGTTAAACCTGGAAGTTAGAGACAGAACTCTGGTTTCAATATTAATGTTTTTAAATAAAATGTGGTTAACAATAGGAAGAGACTGTTGAATGCCAGGAACAATAGAATAAGTATTTAAATTCATCCTTTCAAAACCTTTAAACTCAGAGGAAAAACATCACACAGGGATCTACATGTTTCTTCATTCCCCTTCATTTCTGCCATTTTTAATATTCATCAGTGGTGTACAATTCTTTGCAAAGGGATACAAGAGGTTAGCTCTTTGCCAGGGTAGCGGTTTTGAGGACTACGAGGTAAGTGGATTAGTGGAATTCAAATCTGGGAAGAGTGGCCACCATCCTGAGCAGCATGAATGCTTGTCTGTGGCCCAGTTGTTGCCCTGAGGCCCAGAGAGGAGGTCGGACCTGCAGCTCTGTCTGTGGCGGACACCTGTCGCCTCTGCCTTATTAGCCTTCAGCTACCCTCCCCCAGCAATCAAAACTACTCCTTCTCAGCTTTCAATCCATGCGCTTTAGAACTCATTCCAACTCATTTTCAAGTATAGGCATGTGACCCTGGCCTCACTTTCTAGGGCAAACGACCCAATCCGTTGCAATCCAACTCCATCCCAGGGCCTTTGCTGGAACTCTTACGAAACAGGTGTTCTCTCCCGGGGTTGCCAAACACCAGTCTCAACCTCCTGGAAGCCGTCTTTTTACTCCTCGGAGGGATTCTACCTAAGACTCAGTCTACACAGAAGAAATACAGTCTGATCAATTCCTGATGACATCATTAGAGCACCTGGGTTTACTCATGGCCAACTGCTTCACCCTTGGACTCTGGCTTCATGAATCAATGTATCTCCTACCCTGGTTTTTGTCTGGCTTTATTTACTTTTATCCATTTGAATTGGGTTTCCATCATTTACATCTGATATTCTTGATAGACTGGATCTTAAAAAGAAATATTAGTGAATTTAGAAGAGCATACTGGGACACCTGGCTGGCTTAGTACTAAGAGCGTGTGACTCGTCATCTCGGGGTCATGAGTTCAAACCCACACTGGCTGTAGACATCACTTAAATACATCAATAAGCTTTTAAAAAGTGACCAATAAAAAAGGGAACATATTAAAAATGCTAGGATAGTTAAAGGGATCTCTAAATCAAGTCAGTAGACAAATAAGTTGAAGAAACTGGGGCCTGGGGTTTGGGGAAGGAAAGGTTATCACACACCTACTGTCCTCGATATTCCAAGGGATGTTATTTAGAAGAGAGAGAGGATGCTCTGTGGGGCTGCCCGGGGTGCACGGAGCCGAGACTGGTTACTCAGGGAGAACTTGCAGTGAGCAGTGTTGCCACAACAGAGATTCCGTCTCAGAGGAACACTGAGGTCTAAACAGCTCTACTTTGAACTCATAGAGTCTATGACTCAATCATTTGAAATGGGAATTCCCTTGATATTCTTCAATGCACCCCATAATCCAATAGGATGGCATGCCAAAGAAACGCAAACTCACTCCACGGAGGTCTAGGTGGGGTGGGAGGAAAGGAAGCAGCCAGTGAGAACAGACAGTATGGTTTTTTTTGTCTTTTAAAATTTTTTCTTATTTTAATTACAAGTCATTAACATGTAATGTGATAATAGTTTCAGGTGTACAATAAATGGTGACTGAACACTTCCATACATCACCCAGTGCTCATCACGCAAGAGACTAGAATTTGAATAGTTTTCTGAAATGCTGTCACGGTGCTTTAAGATACCTCTGGCAGTCACTTACAACCAACCTCACTTCTCCTTGGCTTAAGATCACTCAAGAAGGTCCCCACACTTGCTCACAAGTGTTGCTGCTAAAGTCATGGAGGATGCTTGCTGAGAATTCTACAGTTAACATTAGCAGCTCTGTAACACGGTCAAGGAGGTTGTTTCCTACTTTCTCCTCTAGGGTTTTGATGGTGGAGATGTTACTTTTTAAGACAAAGTTTGAACGAGCAGATTTTTACCCAGATCAGATAAAAGTCCTAAGAATCAGATGCAGTTATTGGCCACCAGCTCACCGTGGCCACTACAAAATGTCGGTTAAGAGATGAGCCAAGTGTGTCTGCAATGATCTCAAAATATTTTAGTGATGAAAATTGGGTGGATTCTATTCTTTAAATCTCACCCAAGTCTTGCAAACTTGTATCATTCTCTGAATGGGTGGGCCCCCCCTCCCCCCACAGCTCCCTGCCATCAACAGTGTCCTCTTCTCCCTTCCTTTGCAGGTAAGGTCTATGCCTTCCTGGGCAAATTTTTATCCAGACTCAAGAATAGAAAAATGAGCTGTCCTTACTGTTCCCACCCACACTTCTCTCCACCTCCAAATCATGATGGCTGCCACCAGGTGCCATTCTTATTTGCTTATATGTTATTAATCAACCCTTCCCCAGGAGACAGAGTCTTCCTAGAGGACAAAGCCTGTGTGATTGTTACTATTGAATCCCTGGGTCCTAAATTCAATCTGGAATATACCTGACAGCCAATATTTGTTGAATAAATGGTCACTCGAGTATTATGGTTTGTGTGGAATGGTTTTTTGTAGCTAACCTGAGGAAAGCCCACGGGAATTCAATTTTGTTGACATCGTCCTATTAGCCAGGAGTGGGAATAGATGTCATCGATACTGAGGACCCTGAGTAGAATACAGATCACCCCTTCTTGGCATGTCATTAGGACACCAGTGGATAGACTTAAACAGAGCTCTAGTAAAGAATCTGCACATCAAAAAAATGAAGATAGCTGTTCAGTTGTTCTAAAAATGTTTTTTTCTTTTATTAATGGTGCCTCTGGAATATATTTGTTCTGTTAATCATCTCATAATTAATTAAATTTATGGAATAAATACACTATAGGTTTGTAACATAGTTTCATAACAGGAAAAATACAATCCAATTGCAGGGTCACATTCATGTATAGGAAACTGAACTGTGTACCTACAGCATGCAATTGATGAATCTCCCCTCTGCAGCGAATTTTATTTGCAAATGGGAATTTATAACGGGGCAGTTCCTCATAGTTTTCAAAGCATTCACACTTTTTTAATTTGATTCTCAAAAAAGTCTGTGAGGTATTTCAGGTAGGAGGAGAATTTTTCTTCCATTCTACCTCTAGAGAAGGTAGGACTTAGAGTGGTTTATAAGCGATAGAGACAGGGCTAAAATCCAAACTTCCAGCCCCAGAGTTATTTTCAAGTCTTATTCCCAATGCTGCCCTTAAACAACTGTGAAGTACAGGATATAAGTGCCCTCGCTTTAGAAATAGGTTAAGCTTGGGGCACCTGAGTGGTTCAGTGGGTTAAGCATACGACTTCAGCTCAGGTCATGATCTCATGGTTCCTGAGTGCAAGCCCTGCGTCGGGCTCTGTGCTGACAGCTCAGAGCCTGGAGCCTCCTTCGGATTCTGTGTGTGTGTCTCTATCTCTGCCCCTCCCCTGCTCGTGCTCTGTCTCTCTGTCTCTGTGTCTCTGTCTCTCAAAAATAAATAAAAATTAAAAAGATTTAGAAATAGGTTAAGCTTATAAAGATAAAATTTATATACAGAAAACGCATGTTTTGGATGATCTAAATGTAAGTGCTACATTGTTAAAGATGTGAGATGAATTAACTCCTTTCTTCAGAAAACAGACACCTAAAAGCTAGTTTTTTTTTTTTAATAGTTTATTGTCAAATTAGTTTCCACATAACACTCAGTGCTCATCCCCACAAGTGTCCTCCTCCATGCCCATCCTAAAAGCTAGTTTTAATTAAAGTCATTGGTGATAGGAAGGATTCCGAACTCTGACGTACTATCATTTAAACTTAAATGTTGATCAACAATAGCTGCGTTTATTCATTTAGTCATTCACCAAAGTGGCAAGCAAGGTAGAAGATGCTTCTGTTACAAATATTTCAACACCTGCCTGCTGTCCAAATACAACGATACAATGTGAGCAGTGTTTGAGGCAAAATAAAGATGAGTAGGCCACATAATTTGCAAATAAGGCCAGACTTTAAAAGATTTCTAAGGAAAGAAAACACTTGTTGGGCAGAAGATAAAGCAAATGCACGAGCAGGTGAAATAATGGGTGCCAACTCCGTTTATTGCCTATTGGCACTTCCTTTTGCCTAAATCTCTCTCCCTCCACTAGATCCATACCTGCCCAGCAAAGGTGGCCAGGCCAGGAAACAGCACAGGAGCTACACAAACGCACATGACAATGTACTTGAGCTATGCCCAATGCCTTATCACTGAGATGCACAGGACCACTGGAATCCATGTGCAGCTTAGAAGGAGAAAGAGAAAATAACTTGTGTGAACTACTATCTGCATGTCAAAAGGGCTACCAAATGTGGTTTGTACATGCTGCTTCATTTCATCTCTAAAAACTCCCTGCGGATATGATAAAGAGAGGTATGGATAGAGATCAGGACTCACCTACCCCATCATCTTNGTAAGGTGACTTGTTTAGAACATGCAGACAATGGTGGCAAAGTGAATATTAGAACACAAGACTTCCGGGGACGCCCCAGAGGCTTGGACGGTTAAGCGTCTGACTCGGTTTCAGCTCAGGTCATAATCCCATGGTTTGTCGAATCGAGTCCTTTGTGGGGCTCTGTGCTGACAATGCGGAGTTTGCTTGTTCCCTCTTTCCCTCTCTCTCTGCCCCTACCCCACACATGTGCTCGCTTGCTCTCTCTCTCAAAATAAGTAATTAAAATTATTGATTATTGAGATCAACTTGGAATTTTACCATTCTGGTCCCCAAAGATGAAACTGTGGTAATGTTCAGGGGTTATCAGCAACACGTTACTTTCCCTCCCAACTCAAGTGTTTTGTCTACAATGAAAACATAAAGTTGAGTGACTTTTCTAGGATGGTGTGTGCAGACGATCAGAATAGCAGCCCGCCACTCTCCGTTCCACAGTCTCCATTACTCAGATAAATGCGCGGATATGTTACTGTCCTGGGCAGACGCAACCTGATGGATGCTTGACAATGACTTGCTCTGGCTAATGTCCACTTGCCATCCTTCTCAGTCAGATTTCTGGTCCAAGTTGCCTGTGTATTTATATCAGAGGTACTGTTCCACATAATTAATAAAGCTTGCTTTCAGCTGAGAAGACAGAAAATAAATGGGGGGCATGGAAATGAAAGGTAGCTAACCCGCAGTCTTGCAGCCTGCTGGGCAGCAGAAGATTAAAGCCCGCTTCCAGAGGCATAGTGAGGTCAGAACATTCTGTAGAGAGGGCTCCGTGTTTTCTTAAAACTGAAGATAAATACTCACAAGGGGCGAGGGTGATAAAAAAAATGTCACAGCAACTTTTGTCTTCAAGGAAGCTGCAAAACCAGGCAAGGAGACCAATAATTCTCTCAAAGGACGAATAAAAAGGCTTGGTCTCACTTAGAAAGCAGCCTCTAGAGCAACAGAAAGGGTAGCTCCAAGGAGGTCCGTCAAGATCAGGAGACTTTCAGTTTCTCCTCAAGTGATGGAAACTGTAGGTGACTAAGGCTTGAGAGATAAATGTCTCTCTCAAGGGGTCATTATCTCAAACCACTGACTTCACTTTTTGTGATGTTCATTCTTAAAATAGTCGAGTAAAGGCGGCTCACCACGACAACGGCAAATCTGAGTGACGGGAAATCTGATGATCTTTGTGACCTCTAGCACGTAAATACATGAATCACATTTCTTGGGCACTTATTGCATTATTTAAGCCCTAATGTCTAAAGCAATGTTTCTGTGATTCTAGCTGGTGGAACTGGGAGTCAAACCCTTCCCTTTACTAATATGTTCCAATGTAACAGACTTCTTGAAATAGGAAATACGTTCAGTATGAAGCACGGGGGCTTTATACAACTATCTGAATTATTCAAATCACATCACACATTCTACGTGTGTCCTTTATATGGCTGTAATAATTCTGACAGTTTCCAACAGATAGGGACTCATGGGAATAAAAAAAATTCAGAGCCTAAAATCCCCCAAATCTATGGTTTACAAGGTCTGTCTCTGGCTCGCTGGGGATTTAAGCCTTTGCTTTTGGAATCACTCACATCTTCCTCCCATACCTGCCTTGTGCTTGGGCCTGTGTTTGAGTGCTTGTGCCTGTTCAGTAACTCTTCATTCACAGATGCTGTTCAGAGCGTGCCTTCCGCTTCAGCCTGCCTGACAAATGGAGTCCCTTGGAGGGCACCTGGGACGAGCCACTCATTCCCTTCCCTGATGACTGCCATTATTCTAAAGTGCTCCCTGGCAAATGGACTTTATAATTCCATACAATAAGCATACTCTACCTAGATGGAGACTTGCATTGGCAGATTGATTCTTGACCATGAACTCACTTGCTTTGGGTAAGGTATCATCACTCAGAACTCATTTTGGCCCAGTGGTCCCCAAAGCCTTCCACATCAGAAAACTCAGTCATGAAACATCTTGTTGATCGGTTACTTAGTGCAAGGACATCCTTCCCTGTCTATATAAAGAGTACAGCAAATTAACAACAAAAGGCAGCTGCCAGGATGAAAGCTTAACTTGAACCATCTGGTCGGTTGGGTCTGCTTGCTAAACAGAACTGGATGCGTACTACAGCCTTTCGAATTCATTTGTAATTTACTCTTCCTTCTCCTTTGTCTTAGTCTTCACAAACAAAAGTATGGGAAAAGACTGGCCTGGTTTCTTAGACACTTCTTAGAAAGTTAAACTACCTTGAAGTATGACAACAAGACCCACCCACTCCAGCCAACCTCCAGGACCTACTATTCAATTTACCTTGAAACTTTCTACAAAATTATGGTAGTTCTTCCCAAGTCTGTGTCTGTGGTACCCAAAGTTAATTGCTAATCACAACCCCTGTGAAACTTTAAAAATGTATGTATTAGTGGGTGTTACTACCAGACATTCCACAATCCAAAAGAGAATCTGTATTTTTATTGTTGCTTGGAGAGAGGGTGTGTTTTTGCAATGGTGTTCTCTTGGTAAATCCCTCTCAGAAAGACAGTAATTTATTTCATTTGAGAGAAACTCCCTTCTTTCTTCCCTTCCTTCCTTCACCCTTTCCCTCCTTCCTTTCTTCCTCCCGCCCTTCCTTCCTTCTCTTTCTCTCTTCCTCCCCCTCCCTCTCTCCCTTCCTTCCTTCCTTCTTTTCCTTTCCTCTATGTTTTCTCTATAAATAATAATAAGTGATAAAATAAGAAGACAGTAGAGAACAAGTAGTCGCAGGTGTTTCACATACATTCTTCACACACACTCACCCAGTAGATTTTTGAGATAAACAAGATAAAGATAAGAAACCAGATAAGAAAATAGAGACTCAGAGCAGTTCAAACCTCCAAAATCACATAGCTAAGGACTGATTAGTGGGGATTCAAGCTCAGGACTGTGTGATTTCAAAACCTCTTCTACTCTTTTTGCTTCATTAAGTTGCTGAAAATATGAAGAGATTGTGAAATATTTGTTCTTCAAAAATGCAAATGGCTATTAGCTTTTTTTTTTTTCCAAACTTTCTTCTGTGTGTGGCCTTTGATGTATTCCATATATAATTTATAACCTGTTCCACTTCATGGTGTATCTTTCAGTGGATCTCAGGTTATTATATAGTCATTATGACCATCTCTGCATTGTTGTAGAATGTCTATGATTATTACACACAAGTTAATAGGTTACTTAAATACCCCTACATTGATAGAAGTTAGGTAACATTCAGATACCAACTTTTAAATCTTTTTAATGTGTATTTATTTTTGAGAGACAGAGAGACAGAGTGTGAATAGGGGAGGGGCAGAGAGAGAGGGAGACACAGAATCCGAAGCAGGCTCCAGGCTCTGAGCTGTCAGCACAGAGCCTGACACAGGGCTTGAATTCATGAACTGCAAGATCATGCCCTGAGCCGAAGTCAGACAGTTGATCAACAGAACCACCCACGTGCCCCTCAGTTACCAACTTTTAAAAGCCAGTATGTCTGATGGACTTTGCTACAATGAGCTATGCGTGTCCCCAGGCTTCAGGGCATTCTGAGCTCCCATTCTCTAGCCACCCATGGCTGATTCTTCTCACTGGAGGGCAGAGGTGCATTTGGCCAGATCGAACCATTGGAGCACAGTCAGCATCTCTTCAAGCACTACATCCCATAGCTTTCCATCGGCCAAGGCAAAGCAAACAAGGCAGCACGCAGACTTTGCACATCCTATGGGCAGGACTGCAAGGATGTCTAACAGTATGGGTAGAGAAGTGATGCTCTGGAAATACTAACCATCTACCACACGTGCTCATGGTGGGAAGGCGGTAAGAGTGGAATGTGTCTTTAGCAGCAGAATTAAGAGTAGAGTTGAGGCTCATGTAGCAGTAGGTTGGTAACAGTCATGTTATGGACTGAATATCTGTGTCCCCCAAAACTTGTGTCAAAACCTAATCCCCAATGTGGTTGTATTTGGAGGTGAAGCCTTTGGCAGACGATTAGTTCGGATGAGGCCATGAGGGTGGGGCCCCATGATGGAAATAATGTCCTTATAGGATATCATTATAGGACATTATAGAGGAGGAGACACCAGAACTCATTCTCTCCATCATGTGAGGACACTGAGAAGGTGGCTGTCTGCAAGCCAGGAAGTGAGCTGTCACCAGGAACCTTGATCTTGGGTCTCCAGCCCCCAAACCATGAGATAGAAGTCATCACTATGTAAGCTGCTTGCTCTGCTGTTCCTTGTTCTAGCAGCCCAAGCTCACCATTACAGGTAGAGACTGAGAAAAGCAGACAGATGTAAGAGCCATTTATGAAGTACATCTGCCAGTGTCCTGGCAGGAAGCAGATGGCAAATTAACATGGATTAATTGAGGACATTAATAAAAAGAATATTTATAACAGTGTAGAGCGTGTAAAGAAAACCAACAGTGAGCTAGTGAACACAAGCAGTGGTAGTTATGAGCCCTTGCCCTGAAGTGGATTTTGCCAGACCCGCAATGATGCCTTCCATGGAAGAGGGTCTCCACAAACAGCTGGAGCTCAAGTTCACAAACGCTGCCGATGCCATGGCCCAGCAGCAAGGGAATAGGAAGATAAGCACCCCCACCATCTTTCCTTCTATGCCTTTCTGGGGCTATGGTCATCAAGGAGGCCAAAAAGACCAGACAATACAGTCGTGGGGGTAAGTGTCACAGCACACAGAGAGGACAGAAAGTCGCAGGAAATGGATTTGGAGGAACACAAAGACAATCACCGAGATAATCTGCACTTTTCACCACTTACCATGCAATTTCTCCTTCTTTTTAATAGAAACTTTTGCATGCCCAACAAAAGGAAACTCATTTCCCATCAACCATCTCCTCATGGAATGATGCCAATTCAACAATACTTCCATGAAGAACCAAAATGATAATGTGACCCCTATGCAGAGTACTTTGTATAAGGCAGCAGAGGGGGAAAGGCAGGGGGGAGGGCAGAAAGGTGAGCACAGAACATGGACTCTACAGAGCCTCTGTGACAAGGCCTGAACGCACATCTCTGCTTCCTTTTCTCACCAGTCACGCACACTCCCCTTACCTTCAGCTAGTATGGCATGATGGCTCACAAAATGTTTTGCTTGTTTATTTCTTTATTTTTGCCTAACTCCTATCAATAAAGGGTGCAAATCATTAATGGACATGTATTCATTGAGTTGTAATTGTTTCCCATTGACCATCATGATGGGGCACAGCAGGAATGGAGGACAACTCAGGGAATGTGGGGTTTCCCAGTCTCCCAGCCCTCACTGTGTAAAATCAACCACGTTTCCCTTGGAGACTGAGATTAACCGTGTTGGGCAGTACAGTGACCTCCCACACTCCTCCTTCTGTGACCCAGATGCTAAGGGGAAACCTCCACTTGTAACTCAAAAATACCATGGCAGTGCTGCCAAAAGCACTCCTCCCTGGGACACTAGGTCTCCAGATACAGCAAACCCAAGAGTGCAGAGACGGGAGGCAACTTTCTGGAACTGAGTAATTAGGTGTGATTGTAAGTCAGACAGGATTCCTGCTTCTGTCCCTTGGCTCCTGGACCCACAGAATTTGGCTGCTGGGGAAAAGAACACCATACCCTGGCCCCAGGTTTAAAGGCCTGTACTATGTCTTGAAGGAAAGTGTCCTAACCTTGCAGGATATTCCCTCCTAATTGGTGTCATAATGTAGCATTCACCAAAGTCACCATAGTATCACGCCAGTTGCTTCTGAGTGACAGGGAGACCCCTGCCAAAGTTCCTCTGTCTAAATATGAGCTCCTTAGTCTGAGGCAATGGTCTCTGCGGTGACACATTCATGAGTTAAGGCACTTCCGTAAGTCCACAAATGATGTTGGCATAAATTTTATGAGTAGGGCTGGCAGTATTTGGAGTATTTGGAATGTCTTCAAAGACAGATCACTGCTCCCTCCATAATGAAACAGTTCTAATATAATTGATATCCAGTATGCGGCCAAGTTTTCCCCCTGAGAAATGCCATATCAAGGATTCAATAACGGTCTCCTGTGTTGGCAACTGAGCACTCAGAAGTGGCCATAGGCACAATGGGCTTGGTACAAGGAAGCCCATGTGTTATTCTCGCACAAGATCTCCACTGTTGCTGTGAGGGACACGTGTGCAAGGTTCCCAGGGCAACACAGGCACCTGCAGGAGAAGGCAGTATTCATACAAGAGGTCACTTTGTCCATTCGTTGCTGAGGGCCTCCTGTGAAGTGGGTGACCTCTAGTTGGCACATCTGAAGACCTTCACTCTCTATCACCATTTAGGAATGCCCTTCCTCCCCTCTCTTCTGGTCTCCTGGTCACCAATCTTCCAAGTAACCGCTGTCTGAGAATCAGACCTGAGCATCAGGCCATCTGGCCTTCCATCAACTGGACAAGCAACAGCTGCTGGAGGGGTGTGCACGAACTTTCTTGACCACCCCGAGGGGCAGGGGCATCGGGGCCATCAGCTCTTCGCTGGCGTGGATGTGCTGGAACCTGTAAGCCAGGTAAGCGCTTTCCCTCCTCTGTTAACGCACAGGGAACAACACCCTTTGAGGCCTCTTAATATGTGACAAGGTTAGGTGGCAAAGCCACAGACGCAGGCCCGTGGGAGTCAATCCTGGGCCAGTTACTTGTGCCTGGTGCCTGCTCACACCCAGTCTTGCACATACAATATGTATGATGGATGTTATAATAAAATGCTGCTCAGCATATTCCAAATAAAATTTTAAGACCCTATGCTTCATATAAATCCCAACTTGGACAGTTACGTCACAGACTTGCTGATATCCCCAGGTCAGATATTTAGTCTCTGCCTGGGTCCAGGAGCGAACCAGGAGCAGCTGTTCAAATGCAGAATGCTGAGGGCACCTGGGTGGCTCAGTCGGTTAAGCATCTGACTTCGGCTCAGTTTCGTGGGTTTGAGCCCCGTGTTGGACTCTGTGCTGACAGCTAGCTCAGAGCCTGGAGCCTGTTTCAGATTATGTATCTCCCTCTCTCTCTGACCCTTCCCTGCTCACACTGTCTGTCTGTCTCTCTCAGAAATAAATAAAACATTAATTTAAAAAAACAACAAATGCAGAATGTTGTGGTCAGGAATGGGCGTGGTTGTATGCAAAACCCTGAGACTGTGTGCAACTCTGCTACCCGAGCTTGCCAGCACACCAAAAAGGTGTCAACTTCCTCTATCACAGGCACTTGTAGGTGCCACTGAACCTGCTGGGGAGTAAGGCCCGGGCAGTAAGATGGTCTCCACCATCCATCAGCCCCGCGCGCCGCCTTCTCTTACTCCAGATTCTCTTCAAAGCTTAGGAACTGAAGGCGACCTGGGGTCACAGCAGGAAAATCCAACATGATCTATGTTGTTGAGAGCCCAGAGATCCTCTGAGGGCTGTGCCCTGCAGCTAGCCTCTTACTGTGGAGTGTGGAGGAGACGTCCTTACGTGGGAGGCAAGTGGACCCTGACGAGCTCCCAACCTGGCAGACATCTGGATCCACTGGGACTGTCCCCTAATTAGGGCGCTTGTAAACACCATCTCCCACGACCATTTAGCATGAGGTTATTGATAGAACAGATCAGCATGATCGGAATATACGGGAGAGTCAAACCCCCTCCAGCGTTGTGGCAAAAAGCAGGTGGTCAGGCATCACCCTGCAGTATGGCAATAATGGTTTGTGGCAAACTTCCCCTGGTTATCCTTGTTGACGGGCATTGCAAGAAAGTTCACTCAGTCAATGGGTGCATGGTACGTATCAGCGGCCAGAAGCTATGTTGATTTACTCCAATGAACATAGCACATCTGGTACAGCAGCTGTGATTGTTATCACCACTGATTAAGTTTGTGATATTCCAAGTCATTCTGCGGGATCCGTCTGGCTTTTCTACCAGCCAAAGGAGTGAGTTAGATGAGAATGTGCTGGGGTCCCTGCACCCTGACATCTTGGTGGAGGCACAAATCTCTTGTTACTCTCCCATGTAATTCGGTTTACTATGTTGAAGTTGAGGGCATTTCCAGGAATTTCCATTTGGGTCCTTCTTACCATAATAGTGCTTACTCCAATGGTAAGAAGAGCTCAGGGGGATTCTGATAGTTGTTAAATATATTTATAGTCTCCAAGACTTCGTAAATAGCTACAGATAGCTCATGGCCTAACTGGAATCTTCTGTGAAACAGATTCATGCCACATCTCTATCTATCACCTGCTGCCTTGTTGTTTTCTTGGCCAACAAACCATCATGATATGTTGTGTCTCCAGGGATTAACTTCCTATCAGAGAGGCTATTTTATAATCCCTAGAAAATCTGGATCATTTCCATTCCCAAATGTGCAGTGGTCCTGTTTGTAGATCGCAGGTCTTTCTGGGGATATTTGGAGAAACAGCCATGGTCTGCCTTTTTGATAAGTGGCAAGGTTTTCCCAAACATCTGGTGAAGATAGGGAGACGAAGCCCTTCACTGAGCTATGGGACTTTAGAGGGGGCTGGTACTGGGCACAATGGGTGGGTGCAAGAGGAGGAAGTAAGAGAAGCCCAGAGTCCCGTTTGTGACACGGTGAAATACAGATGTTTTGAAACAGCCAATTAGCAATGCCTAATAAACATTCGGATACAGAAGCCTGAGCCAAAAATCTCAAATGGAAAGGCAGTAGCAATTAGACAGTAACTGAATACATCAACCTGGATCGGAACTTAGTGGAAAGGCAACATTTAAGATTTATGCAGAAAAGAAGACCTAGCGATGAGGTCTAAGACAGACCATCTGGCGGAGTACAAGAAAACACAGAAAAATGGGATACTACAGAGACCACAGGAAGGCAAGTGTTCAGGAAAGAGGATGGAGTCTCTACTGCATCAAATGTTGCCAGAACTTCAAAAAAAGGAGGAAGGAAAAAGTGCCTTTTTGATTTGATGACATGGAGATAACCAGTGTCCTTTGCAAGAGTTGTTCCTGTCAATCTCAAGGCGGGAGCCAGAGGGGCGCTCACCAATGCGACAAACACTGCTTATGTCAAATAATCGTGTCCTTCAAATACCAAACAGCTTAACATTTTTTGAGCTATTCTCATGTGTGTTGATTGTGACTCCTCCTTTCTGCCTTTTACGACCCACGTCCCAGTGGCACTTAGCCACTACAATACGTCGGCTTAGCCTGCTCCAGCATGAATCTTTCTCAGGCCACATCCATATACCCGTGAGGTCTGTTCCGAGGGTTAGACTCTCCAACTTACGTATTTGTTCCGTATGCTTTTGTGAGGATAAAACAGAAGCAGCTGGGAGCCCATTGTGAGGTTCTCAGAGTGCTGAAAGGGATGCTTTGTCATTAACACAGCATCACCCACCACAAAGAAAAATCAGCCAGGGATTTTTTTAGCCAAACACTCCAGTGTTTAACTGGTCTCCCTCACTGTAGCCAGGAATTCAGAGATTTGCACGTTTTGTTACATTCAGCTTTCCTGCATGCTTATTTTGCTTCTGAAATATCCACCCACGCAGGGTACCTCTCTTGCCTTCTATGAGTTTGCGTCGTCTTGGATGCTCTCTATACCTGCTGGCTTTCTGCACTGTGATTCACAGTTGAGTTACACTGGACATGTAATCGATATATTAAGTTCCTTTGGGAATTTAATTATTCCAAAAAGATAGACAAAGCTGAGGAGACACGGGCGACAAAGGATTACAGAGCGGATGGGACCTTAATATTTACTTGTAAGAACATTAATGCTGAGGCAGGAAGAGTTTGGCCAACTAAGCATTAACTGGGGATTTAACCACCCACACTTCTGTGAACAAGGTGAACCCAAAACAGCACCAGCCTGAGGACACTAGACACTGACTGACAGCACGAGGAGTCTATTAAAATCATTCTCTTCCTTACGACTGAGAACACTTACTGAAGAGACTCATTCCCAAGGCTTCAGTCATTTGTTTGGACATGAACAGCTTTTCTGCTTCTCATCATTTAGTACAGAAGTGGTTAGATCTTTCTGTAAAGCTAGACTGTTTCCATGTGATAAGAATTTACCTACAATATATATTCCCCTTGACTTGCTCCACGTTCTGACTCCTGGAATGTAGATGAGTCAGTCGCAAGGTGGATGAATCTATCCAATTATTGACTCCTATTTAGACAGAGCTCTTCACCCAAAGCAGAAAACAGAAGCCCTCTTTTTCACGTGGAGGACAGAAGTCTGAAAAGACTCCTCCAACAGATTTGGAAATTACCATGAATAATAAGTAGGCTGGAATGCCACGGTTAGTTGGTCAGCAACGAACCAACGTCATGATTCCCTGTGGAGGCCACACTTAGGAACATGCAAGGATTCATTGACCATCATTTCCCCCGCCCCCGTGTCTGACACAGCACTCCATAAATAGTGGGTGCAAATAAAGGGGAGCAATTGCAGGAGGAGGGTAATAATGACCCCAACAATAATCACTGCCACATAGAGCGCTAACTGCTGTGCACACAGGGTGTCATTTGATCCTCACACCAGCACCGTGGGTACAGAACAGAGACTGAAGCCCAGAGGGGTGACACTCACAGCTACAGAGCAGGGTGGCACATGAGCTCAGGGGTGATCCCAGAGGCCATACTTGGAATCACCACCCCTGCCCCATAACACATCATCTCCACAATGCCCTGCGTTTCCCTCCAGTGTCCAAATCCCTGACCCTCTTCCACAGCGTCTTCAGGTACTGGCCGAACCTAAAGGTGATGTGGAGGAATTGAAAGTGATCTCTGTAACACAGATAACGTAGATCACAATCTACATTATGATCATAACTCTGTCAAATTACATGCAAGGGTGAACGTTCTGTAGAAAAAACTAATAATTTTCACGTCTAGTAGGCAGAAATTGAGCATATCGTTTTCCTTTTCTAATACGGACTTTTCATATTTTTAGAATGTTTACGTGATTATTTTTTTTTAAATTAAAAAGCCTATAGTTTTATATTAAAAAAAACCAATCTTATCATATGAAACATCCCTTTGAGAACTTAATAATTAATTCCGGAGGAGACAAACTTGAGTAGACTGAGAAGAGGCAGTGTAAATATTGACATAGACGAACGGCATGTGATCTGGCCAGCTGCCTGAAATTCTTTCTCAAGGTGAGCGCTGACGTGCTGGGTGAAGGAAAGGAAAGCAAAGTGACTTCTCCTAAGAAAGGAACCATAGCTAGGAAAGAGGAAAGAAAACTTGAAATCAGAGAGTCGAGGAATGCCCCCCTCATCAGAGAAGACATCGACACAGAGGATGGTGTGAGAGTGGGTGGCAGGTACAGGGTTTTTGCTTCTTGTTTTCTTTTCTGAAACGTGCTATTCTAAACATTCATGAACTTTTAAGAACGAAAGTTTTAAGTCATTCAATTCCACCTGTACGACACTGAAATGACTGTATTTAAACAAAGCAGACTGTCATGGACCTTCTAGGTAGCACATCCCTGGACAGGTGCCATCTTACTCATAGTTCGGTCCCTGCAGTAACCACTAAGCTCGCAAGCACCTCCAGAGAGCAGGCTAGGGTACGTCATCCCTCAAGGGCGTCCTCCTGCGCATCTTCAGAGCCTGTGAAGCAGCTCCTACTGCCCTCCGGTCCGAGGCTGAGGAGAATCTCACCCCTCAACAGACAGCTGACAAATGTTTGGGCAGGAATGCCACCCCAGGTCCCACCCCAGAGCTCAGCCATAACCATCATGCTGAATTACCTCCTTCAGACTACAGGATGACTTTTTTTTTTTATGTCTTTATTTTATTTTGAGAGACAGAGACAGAGAACGAGCAGGGAAGGATCAGAGAGAGAGAGACACAGAATCTGAAGCAGGATCCAGGCTCTCAGCTGTCAGGACAGAGCCCGATGCGGGGTTCGAATCCACAGACTGAGATCAGGACCTGAGCCGAAGTCGGACATTTAACTGGCTGAGCCACTCAGGCGCCCCTGATATTTTTTAATGTTTATTCATTTTTGAGAGAGAGAGAAGTGGGGGGGAGAGCAAGCAGAAGAGGTTCAGGGAGAGGGGGACAGAGGATCCCAAGTGGGCTCCACACTGTCAGCACAGAGCCCAATGCAGGGCTTGAACCCACAAACAGTAAGATCATGACCTGAGCCAAAGTCGGACACTTAACAGACTGAGCCACCCAATGGGGTAATTTTTGTTTGTCATTCAGCGTCTTTAACAGTATTTAATACAAAACACCAAAAAACAAAAAAAAAAAAAAAGAGAAGCTAAAATCTTTAAAACTCACAGCAAAGCAGTTTTGTGTCACTGCTTTAGCAAATTCTGAAATTGAAGTGAACTGTAAATTTGTCTTTGCTGTTTTCATAAAGCTTCACAACTACGGACACCCATTCGCAAAGGAATACTGTTTAAACAGGCCTGAATATTTCTTCTTTACCTTCTTTTCAATACATTGACTTTTCTTAAACTGGCCTTTTAGATATCTCAGTAATTGGAACTATACTGGAGATGACAAAAAAAAAAAGAAAAAGCCACAAGCTGTCTCAAATTGGCCCTGATAAAACACGGCTATATTGTTTCTCCTATTTTTCCTTTTCCTATTAATGGATGATTTTTCCAAATGTTTGATGATGTGTTTCATTATTAACAATATTAGACCGAATTATTCAACAAATTGGCCATTGGCTAACGTTCAGTCTTAACAACCTGGGACTTGGCTGAGGAGACGTCCTGTGCAAAATACAGGCAAGTAATGAGACTATATCAGGGTCTAGACCCAGGAGAGTTCTGTATTTCTTTCTTCAGGATATATTTTACAGGGCAGGAAAAGGGTCACACAGGGCAGTCACGGGGAATCCTTGGCCTGGAGACAGCATGAGCCTGGTCAAGACGAGCTGTCTGCCCTGTTAAGATCATGACGGTAATGGTAATGCTGTCCTCGGAGCCATGTGAGGGACAAATAAGAGACTGCACTTAAGGGACCACAAAGTAAGTGCTCAGCAAGCACCAATATGCGAGCGCTAAAGAGCTTTGTGAAGTAACAGAGAGACCCACTGGATTCCCGAGGGTGCCAGGGTCTGAATGATAAAATGCCATAAATATTTAAACCAGAACACTGTACGCTAAACACCCCTTCCTGAAAAAAATGTTACAGCATTCATTGGAAGAGCTGTTTACAGGGTAATTAGATGATTTCTG
Organism: Crocuta crocuta; assembly: GCF_008692635.1. Lineage (NCBI taxonomy): Eukaryota > Metazoa > Chordata > Mammalia > Carnivora > Hyaenidae > Crocuta > Crocuta crocuta. The sequence goes on along the minus strand of NW_027529424.1, from coordinate 10,978,699 downwards.
GTTAGTGCTTACAAGTGAATTAGAGGATGCAGTTTTCCATGTTCTCAGAGAGCTAATGGGCTTTCTTCACTGACCTCCAACTTCCGCCCAGAGATGTCCCTGCACATCCTCTCACTCCTGAGCAAATAAGACCACAATGAAGATGAAGCTGTGCTTTGCTCCCAGGTGACAACAATGATTAGTCATCGTGAAACAGCACCTGAAACTTCACCCCTCTGGTGGCATTTCCATAGACTCAACGAGACACACACTACTTTCCCCTCCTAATTGAAGGTGCCTTTGTAATTTTTATCGTCTTCCCCAAACGGACTTCACCCAAAGGACCCTCACGGCAACTCACACGCTCTATGAAGCAGGACTAAACAAAGTCTCTATTTGCTTCTGGCTTATTAGAGACTTTCTCCAAGTGCCTGGAGCCCAGGAGGCTATGTAATTCACATGATGCACCAGGAAAGCCCCCCTCCACAGTCGTCCCACTGATTAAAGATATCCTGATGTGTTTCCTCGTGGCCTCTTCTCTCAGCCTGCTGGGGTTCCCCATTATTCCCAGTTTGCACCCCCCCCCCCAAATATCTCACATGACCTGATCAGGCATCTACATTTTCCCTCAGCAAACACAGCCTCTGATGTATATTGGTCACACACATTCTCCAAACATATTAACAGCTGGAAAGGAGAGCGCCAACAGAGAAAAGGAATCTGAGTATTTTATAGTCTCAATACTTCACTGATATTTTTTCAATTCTGAAGATGGCCTCACCAGGCTTTAGGACTCCTCTATCTTTCTCGTGAGGATTTGTGAATGGCGACAGATCACGGTACTCAAACTCAGCTTTTCCCAGACCGTAATCTGTAGTGCTCAGGCTGAGGTATGCCTTGCCCCAGTCATTCCCTAGTCATGTACCTGTGTAGAAAAACTGGAATGAGGGCATCTGGGCGGCTCAGTCAGTTGAGTGTCCGACTCTTGGTTTTGGCTTAGGTCATGATCTCACGGTTGATAAGATCAAAACCAGTAGTCAGGCTCTGTGCACAGTCTGCTTGGGATTCAGAGTCTGCTTGGGATTCTCTCCCTCCCGTGTTCTCAAAATAAATAAGCAAACATTAAAAAAATATTTAAAAATAAATCTTAAAAATTGGGGCAAATTAAGATACCAAATATATTTCTACCCAAGGAGTTCTCAGACTCTTCAACTTGTGAATATACATTGTAAACAGGCACCAAACTATTCAGAACTCATTTGTTTGTTGGAAAGCGAGGATGTGTTGAGCTTTTGTAAAACTAACATCCCAAGGATTACATTCTGGAAAGTGTTGCTCCAGAATACGGAATTTTTGTCGAGAACGGAGCTAGATAAAACGATGGATGCAGGGATGGTGCAGGGAAAGGTGAGAAAGGACTGGGGTCACGAATCAGCCCTGGGAATGCAGTAAGAGGAAAGCACCATGCTCCGCTTACCGGAGCTTCCTGGGAAGAGAAGGTTCGACAGGGCAGGAGAAATATCCACAGATGCTAGAGGTGCGAGGGGAGTTCCGCAGAGAGGTGCCTGATTAACAACAAAAGGTCTCTGAACTGGGGACAGGCTGATTAGTGCCACCACGACTCTCCTGCCCCGGGTGGTTCCCTAAACAGATGCTGACCACCTGTTAACAGGAGACCCCGTGACCACCCTGCTCGAGGCCCACAGCCTTGACCTAATCCCTCCCAGTGTTGGGACTAATTGGATTCTCTTTTTTTTTTAATTTTTAAATGTTTATTTATTTTTGAGAGAGAGAGAGCGCGTGCGCAGGGGTGGGCAGAGTGAAGACGGAGAGAAAGGAGAGGGAATCCCAAGCAGGCTCCCCGCTGTCCGTGCAGAGCCTGATGCAGGGCTTGAACTCACAAACCATGAGATCATGACCTGAGCTGAAATCAAGAGTCAAACACTTAAACAAGTGACCAACCCAACACCCCCTTTTCCTCTTTCCTACTTCTACCAGTCGCTTGATGGACATACTTTATACAAACAATGGAATGAAATTATGAATCTCTCTACATAATAACTAAGAACTCATTTTCCCCAAAGAGCCTCTGACAAACATTTGAACCCATGGCTGGAGGTTGTATAATACGTGAAGTCTCTTCTTTCCAACTGTACCTCTATGGCAGAAAATACTATTCTTTCCTGGTGTTCTTAACCTCACAATCATGTAAAATTTTAGTATTACTAAATTTCTTACTTGTAATCACAAATCTTTATAGAAAAAGACTCAAATAATTATGGTCTCAAACGCAAACACAAGAAAATGTGAAGGCACTGGCAGTCCATGAGGGAAGCACTAATCTTCTCCCATAATGAGTATCATTTCATATTGTCATGTGTCTCTAATCCTCTTCCGTTGCAAACTTACTTTATTAGATTGGAGTCCTGTGAACAGCTCCTTTTGTATGATTTTTCTTTCCTTTCCTCAGTGCCATGCCTATAATCTGCATTTAATGAAGATTTCAAGATAATGAAGATGGAACAGGAGGATTTAAAATCTGCAAAATCTGCCTGAAATTCTAAGAAATATTTTCGTTTTGGAAAAGGTATTTTACTTTAGTTAGTGACTCAGAGAAAACATCAATAAAAAATGAACATCTACACTCAGGAAAGAATTTTTCCCCATTTATACCATTCAACTAACTCATCACATATACAATGAAGCCCCTCTGAGGGTTAGAGAGATTTGTATTTGCATGAGTCACAGGTGGAAAATTATTTCTTATTCTTTGGATTTTTGCTGAAAATATTTAATGTTTAGGGTTTTATCTCATTCTAGGAAAGCTTCTTACCTTTTATTCTTGAGTTACAGAATTTTGTAGACATAGCCAGTGTCTCTTATGTAAAGTGGCTTCTGCCATAGCTTCTATTACTTTTTGTAGATAATTTGCATCGACTTTTGTTTTCACGGAGACTATTTTAACAGAAAAGTATAATTCCCTATTTCCTCATCTTTAATTGGGCTGGTGCTTTGCTGGTGAATTTATGGAGACAATTGGTGACATGAAAAACACTGATAACAAATCTCTCAAAATAGGGATCTGAGATGCTCTATGATCAGAACTGTCTCCGAAGACTTTTTAGAAACTCTTGCCGTCATCAGTACAATCTCTATGTCACGTTATAAAGTGGACAAAGTTAAGAGTGGAGTCAGCCAAGGATTATCAAGGGCATGAGGAAGCCAGGCACAGCATGGAAAGTGGATAACAGAGTATAGGAAACACTCAAGACATAGGATCTACTATTATTTTGGTTAAAGGCCATGAATGTATGTGACAAATCCATGTGAAATATCCATGTGAAATCTCACTGCGGTGGAACACATGAATCTTTTTCCAAACTTTGCCTGAACTCTATAAAACATGTCACAAGAGAACAAAACAAAAAGCAGGTAAAAAAAAAAAAAAGGTATATTTTAAACATCTCAAGATGTATTCATTCGGATGGACTATGGGCAGGACTCTGGGAATATAATTCACGGACAGTCCATCGTTTTCCTCGTTGCACCTCCGCATCTCTCTCCTGGTTTTTCACCAGCGTCTGTCCTATCTGTGACCACATTCTTCAGCTCCATCCATTCTATGGTCTCTACCTGTTTTCTGTATCATGCATTTACATTCTTCAAGATGCTTCTTTCCATTTCCATATTCAAATCTTGTAAGAAACTACGCGAACTACCGCCTGACTCCTATGCTACAACCGTTCCTCACATTTGCTCTGGCCTCCTCGAATTTAAATCTTGAGACTTTCTTAAGGCTGTGTTTCTCTTGTTGGTATGGTGTTGTTTGATGTATTTAATTTGTTTCTTCTGCAATACAGCATAGGCCATGAAATTAAAGATGTCCCAACGGTAACCGCACAGTGTTAGATACGCACAGGCAGGGTGATGTAAACGTTAGATTCATCAAGCACAGAGGAGCTAACAGGGTGGGATACGTTAGAAATCATCTTTATGGAAATGGAGAGCTTCTGTGACTTCTTCCCATCCTGTGCTTCAAAACCCTGTTGTACTGAAGTTTCTGAATTTATAAATCTCTCTCTTCCAGAAGACATCCTTCAGTTGCACTCTCTTTTCCTCTTTATTTTTTTTCATATAGTGAAAGAGCTGGATGTAACTCAGTTGTTTCCAATACACCTTGACTGGCTAGGTATTTTTGAACATAAAATAAAATGCAACCTTTGGAGGCTATTTATCTGTCTTCAGAAAAGGTCATGGGAAGAATGCCACAGAATTTTCGAACGGTTCATCCATCAAAAATGCAGCTCCCCATTGATTCTTCCTGAATTGTCAATTTCCAAAGAGCCTCAGGAACAAACCTCAGTCTGTGAGAAGAAATCCTTGATAAGGAAGAGGATGAAGTGATAAATGATTTTTCTGCTGTTCTCCTTTGGGGAAAGACAGTCAGCTTGCTCTCTGCCTTAGGCAATAGTGTTTCTTGAACAGCCTGGACAAAAAGAGTGTGGTGATAATGATGATGTGAATTTGACAGTGGTGCCATAAGAAGAAAAAAAGTCACTCCCTAAATGAGAGACTCCTATAAATGACCTGTGAGGGAGAAAACTAGCAGAGCCCAGAAATAAACTGTTTTAACCCAAAGTGCATTGTCAAATCATATGTTGGCTGAACCAACTATTTTTCAAAGCAAACTAGGAATATTGCAGGAAAATAAACCTCCCGTCTGGGTCATGAGACAATAAACTAAAAGAATCTTCAGCAAAACGACTAGACTTAATCATTTCTAGCACTAAGAGGAAGCATATTCAACGAGAAAAGGTGATTAAGGAAAAAGGAGAAGGGTCATCTCACACAGAGTATTACTGGTGTTTTTGCAGTCACTCGTCACACGGGAAAGCGTTCAGCAAATTAAACTGCCCCTCCCTGTTTCCACTCTTTTTTTTTTTTTAATTTTTTTTTTTTAATTTTATTTCTAGGAGAGAGAGAGACAGCGTGAACAGGGGAGGGTCAGAGAGAGAGGGAGTCACAGACTGAAACAGGCTCCAGGCTCTGAGCTGGCAGTCAGCACAGAGCCCGACGCAGGGCTCGAACCCACGAACCGCGAGATCATGACCTAAGCGAAAGTCGGACGCTTAACCAACTAAGCCACCCAGGCGCCCCTCCATTCTTTTTTGACATCGCCACCCAAGTGAATGTTAACACGGCTCACTATCTGGGACTTGTTCAGGTTTGGTGTGTTCTAGATTCCAAACTGCACCATGTCTTGCCAAGTCTCATGGTGACTAACGACGGCATGAAGGTGCCATGTTCCACCTAGACACCAAACCCCAGGGGACAGCAACAAACATGATCCTTCTGTCAAAGGGTTCACGCACCTGTGAGATCCACACACATAAACAGCATTTAAAATGAAGTGTGATGAGTTCTGATTAAGTGGAGAATAAGCGTGAGGCCCGGGGAGAGCCCTAAGGAGCCAACAGGAGCTGGCCAGGGGAACAACAGGCATACACGCACCCATACCACACACATGCACACCGCACATGACCATGCACTTCACATACATGCACACGTATCCCCACCCATGTACAGTGGCCACAGACCACTTATACAATACATGAGCACACATGACACACTCATGTACACGTATATGTGCAACATACCACACACATTCAACACATAAACACACAACATACATGCAAGACAGCACACAACATATAACATGCACATATGCCCCTTGTCACTCACACCACACACACACTCATACACACACGTGAGAGGGAAGGAACACTTTAACGTTCCAGATGTGAAAACCTGCACGTGTGCGAGAAGTGGAGAGACAACTGTGCCTGGAACGAACCTGAAAGAGGGAACCTGGGGACTCAGCCAGTGAAGCGTCCAACTCTTGGCTTCAGCTCAGGTCAAGATCTCACAGGTCATGGGACTGAGCCTGCACCGTGAGTGCAGAGCCTGCTTGGGATTCTCTCTCCCCTCTCTCTGCTCCTCCCCTGCTCAGGTTCTTTCTCTCTCTCTCTCAAAATAAATAAATAAACTTAAAAAAAAAAAAAAAGAACAGAGTATCTACAATTGGTGGGTTTGCTGGCCAGATTCTTTGGGGAGAAAGAGTCTGGTGAAAGGTCAAAGGTCATATCTAAGATTAGAATTTTTAAAGTCCAACTTGAGCCAGTTCAGTTTTTCTGTCAAATATTAGGATTTTTAGCCCTCGTGTTAGAAAGATGTAGAAGTATGTGCTCAGCTCTGCAAACCAGCTTCTAAAGGCTACAGTTTTCGATCCATGGACATTCCAATTAGATCTTATTAAATCTTCCATCTCTGTCATCATTATACCCATCTTTTCCTTTACATTATCTGACGTATTTTCAGGATTGATAATAGCTGTTTTAAGGTTTTTCTGCTACTTCCATCAGGTCTGTCATGTCAAGATCTCTTTTTACTAATTAATTTTTCTCCTATAATGACTCATTTTTTTCTTCTTTCTATGCCTGCTAAGTTTTCATTGGTTGCTGGACCCCGAAAACTTCACATTGTTGCATGCTGGGTTCTGTTGTGTTCCTTTAAAGAGGGTGTGTCTTAGTCCTGACACACACTTACACTACTGCAGTCATTTTAACTTTTATGAAATCACTTTTGAGCTTTGGCGGGCTAGACTGATAACAGCCTTCATACTAGGACAGTTAGCCCCACAATCAAGGCGTGACCCTACTTAGTTAGGACATAACCAAGTTGCCATCTCTTCTGCAAGATTTCCACTCGGGCTGGTGGAGCACATGCTCTTACCAGTGCTGTGCCAGGTCCGGAAATGCTGGGTCTGCTGCTTCCTGGACGTGGTTTCTCCCAACTCGAGCCATGCAAGTCAGTTCTCAGTCGGACGTTAGAGAAGACCACCGAAGATCTCAGCAACTTACTCTGTGAGGCTGCTTCTCTACAGAACTCTGCCCAAGGAGTTTAGCCACCGTGGCCTCCTAAATTCCATTCTCAAGTTTCCCCAATTCAGCCAGACCTCCAGGCTTTGTTTCAGTTTCCCCTCCCTGCGTGGTGGGGTCTGGAAACTGCCTCCAGGCAGTGATCTGAGGCAATTTTAGGACTTGTTTCTCTCTTCTCAGGGGTCTTTATGCTATGCTGCCAGCTGCCCCGTGTCTGCAAAGTACTGTGTTGCAGATTTTTTGTATGTTTACAATGAGGACATTCCTATAGCCTAGATTCTTCATTATTTTAATGCATGCAAAATTTTGATCAATTTCTGCCAGGTAGATGATAGATAGACAGACAGATATGAATGCACACAATTGTTCATAGTTCTGAAGGGTTCACTCTCTCTGACTTCAGGTGCACTGACCAGTGTAGATTCTAACAACCAGCTCTATGGGAGGCAGGATCTTCTCTTCCAAGAAATGCAGATATAAAAGAAAGAAGAAAAGAAAGGAAAGAAAGGAAAGGAAAGGAAAGGAAAGGGAAGGAAAGGAAAGGGAAGGAAAGGAAAGGAAAAGGAAAGGAAAGGAAAAGGAAAGGAAAGAAGGCAGTCAGTCAGAAAGACAGACAGACAAACAGGACCAGGGACAAATGTTGCACCTCAAGTACAATGTCAATGGCAGGGGCAGTGGCTTGGCTGAGTTTTGTGCCTTATTTATGAAAGGACAGTGTCCCCATATGTCATTCTTAAAAGCAGCATATCTAAAACTCCACACATGTCAACAGTCAAAAGTTACGGTCATTCCATATGATAATAAAGAAATGCTAAATTATTAATAACAACTAGATTACTCTGTTCATATTATATGCTGATTAGTTAACCCCACCTTGTTTAAGGACACAGTATTTGTAAGGAACACTTAATCTATGAGAGAAATACAATATAATAGGAATGAATGAAATTGAATCTACAGGTCTTCTGACCTAAGATCAAGGAAAGTAAATTCATGGGAGGGACACAATAATCTCTGGGCTGCTCTTCTCTAAGAACATTTAGTGACGTCCATCTTACTTCTGACTCGGAGGCAGTACAGTATCGGTGTAACTGGTAAATGGGTCTTTTGACCTCAAACTAACCAAAGTGAAAGATGGATGGCTTTCGCAAAGCAGATATTCAGAAGTTGTGGGAATCCTTCCAGGGCTGACGATTTTTCTGCAATCGGGTGAAAAGAGAAGCACAAAAAGACAGCTCGGGGGCCTGCTCGGACCCCTGGCCCTGTCAGGGGCTGTGGGTCTTCGCAGCTGGTTTTCCCAGCATGCACAGGTCTTCAGAACTGGAATTACAAAAAAAAACAAAACAAAAAAACAAAACCTTGGAGGTTCACCAAGTGCAGCAGTCAACCAAGGCAAATTCTAAAGCGCATGAAGGTTTACCTGCAGATGTAGAACGTACTGCTTTTGGCTTTTCTGCCCCCAGCACAGATAAAAGAGCAATTCATTTAAGAACGAGGACAGCAACCAGGTTTTCTGTGAGCCAGATTCAAGAACTCAGCACAACAGACCAGGAAGTTGCATAGCAGGTGTGTCCTGAATTCCCTCTCAGAACACAAGATTCGCCTTGGCTCGATTTTGCTGCTCTGGTAAAAGTTGTTTTCAAAAATGTCAACGGTACCACCTAAAAAATAATCCCCAGAAACTTCCGAAACCACTAAGCACCCCCCAAAAAGCTTTGTGACGGTCAAGATTTGCTGCTGAATGGAAGAAACACGGGGAGAAGGAAGGAAAGGTGTCACCTTTGCTAAGGACAGATAGACAGCTGTCTGCCCAGGAGGTCTGCACGATGGTGCTGGTTTGCACTTCTTGGTTTTCATTTTCCCTGAAGCTACTTAATCTTTAAGGAAAAGAGAAACTCTGCATTTAACTTGTGTTCAAACCATATATGGAAGAGTCTCACCAGGAGACTTTTGAAGATTCCAAAGCAGAGTCTGGAAATGCCTATCCATAGAGGTGTGTGTGGCGAGAAAGTGCATATGTACAATTTCCCTTTTAAGGAAAAGAATTTCCTAAGAGTAGCACTCTTTTCTTAAATGCGCTATATATATTTTATTCACTAGCTCAGAGCACATTTAGGATATACATTCATGCCTACTGACAGGTAAAAGGAGAGTCAAATATAAATGTAACAGGCTTCCAGGAGAAGGGGAAAGAAGTTTAGACCAAGAGGTACTTTGTTTTATTTTTAAGAACATGACGAATGCCTGCTATACTTAGGAGTTGCTCAAATGTCTCGTCCTCAGTTAAAACACCAGTGGATTCAGAATGTATACATTTCTTTCACCTTTGATAGGCGACTAATGATATCCACTGTGAGTGTGGTATTTCTACCTCCTCCTTCTGTACTCCCTCAGAGGAAGGGAGGCAAATGAGAGATCATTAAACCAACCTGCCAATTAACCAACCAATTATCTGAAAATGTTCAGACAAGGCTGGGACTTTATACCAAACTTCTCAAGATTAATTTATTTAGAGCTTTTCTTTGTAGCTTCAGGAAGGAGGCTACAAAGACTTTTAGGGAAACCAAGCAATTGTTTTCCTGCTGATAACAAAAAGCATTAATATTATAAGCTTGACTATACCCTGAGCAAAGTGCCAATGACACAAAAGACAGACAGGACCCTTCCATAAAGATGCAGAACAGTCATTATATAGGAGCAAGATTATAGGTTTTTGATGATTTCTTACACTATTATTTTTTTGCTAAATTTTCTGCAATGAGCACATATTCATGGTTTTGTATTTTTAAAAGAGGATCATGATTAGTATAGGAAAATGTGAAACAAAAAACACATCTCACAGACTCAAAGTGGACAATGAACAACTATGGCAGAGACTAGCTATAATCTAAGAAGAGCAGGGGCCGTGGGGAATAAGCACCAGAAACCCAATCAGGACTCACAGGCCAGGCTGGCCTGTGAAGCTGTGTCCTATGAGGGAACCCGGCAAATGCTCCTCTTAGAATCTGAAACCATGTAAATACAAAGCGATATATCCTGTGTGTTTACACAAATAGAAATAGGCACGCCTATGCCTTCTGTGTGTTAGCTGTCCGATATTCCTGGGGGACACCCCAAGATGTCTACACCCATGGCTGCATTACGCCCAGGCTGAGACCAAGGTAGAGACCGTGACGATGCTGTAAGCATCTCCCCAGTGAGACCTGGCACCCAGCTGGGGGCAGAGGCGATGTCCCTGTGGCCTCAGAGAAGCCCATCTTCCAAGACAAATGAAAGAGGATCATCCCTTCCCTTCATCAGGAACCCTGAGCAATCACTCTCCTTCTTAGATGTCTGTTTATAGTGCTCACAGCCCAGCGGCAGCATTCCTAGGCAGAAGAGGACATTGCCTGTGGCTTGGGGGCGGGGAGGGACCCAAAGAATTAGTTGCCACCTGCGTTTGGCTGCAAAGATCTCTTAAAAAATGAAAGAGAGGTTTATAGCAGCTTCATTCATAATTGCCAAGACCTGGAAGCAACCAAAATATTCTTCAGTGAGTGAGTGGATAAACGCGGGCCATGTGATTCAGTGGGACAAGCAGAAGCTGTGCACACCTATGGAGCCGGAGTCCGCAGGGAGGGAGGTCCCAGCAGGAGGCAGAAAGAAGGAAGGTCAGCTCAGGTTTACTGACCTGACCTCTGTTCCACAGTGCGACACCTGCTCTCAAGATTTTCCTCAACCATTACAACAACCCAGTTAATGGTCATGGTTAGGGCCAGTCTGCAGGTGAGGGCGAAGCACTCAGGAAAGAGGGGCCCATCACGGGAAGTGGGCTTGGGGCCAGGACTCGGGTCCCCAGTGTCACGAGAGCAGGAAAAAGAAGTCAAGCCCCAGGTTTGGATGACAGACTGAGGACATGACAGGACCCAGCAGGGAAGTGAGAGGAGGCTCCACGGGGGAGACAGGGACCATCCAGCAGGCACGCTGCACAGAGGCAACCAACACTGAGCCACTAGGCTCCTCTACTCAGAAGTCTCCATCCAGGGTCTGTATGTGAAAGTGCCACTGGCAACAACGGTCAAGGGGCTGCAGGGAAGGGGTCCAGGAGACATCAGGCTGCTGGCTACAAAAGGCCACTAGCATCACAAACATTCCCTGCCTTGTGGGCAGTGACCTCGGCCAGAGGAGGAAACAGCTGGATCAGGCTTTCAGATTTGCCCACATATTAATTACATGCTTGCCGATGTTGTGGGGGTGCTATTGGAAATTGATGTATCAATGATCTTGCTGGGATGTGACCACGCCCAGGAATCAGTAAAGGGATAAGAAGAGCAAAATCCAAATCCAGGGCAAGCCCCTGATGGGAAACAGGACCTACTGGGGACTCTCTGAGGAGCTCTTAGCAAAAACATCAAAGAACCACATGAGGGGCAGGAAGAGGGTGTGATACAGATGAATGATAAAAAGGACAAGGTAATAAATCCCAGGAGAGGTGGGCAAATCCAAAGACCTAGAGAAAGAGATGGTCCCCTATGGGCACAGACCAACACCAGAGGGACAGTCTCACAATTCAGAAGCATTATATAGACCAGTGTTTATAATCAGGAACAGAAGAAAGTAAGGTAGGTCACCTGGAATTCAGGTTTCCAAGTGTTTATGTAGTGAGTTTTAAGAAAAAAAAGAAGAAAGTTCATGATTAAAATGACGACTCATCCCCAAAACCAATTTATTGTTCTTGTCATTTAAAAAATAAACAAATAAAAAATAAAAATGGGAATAAAAAACCTGGAGTAGTCGCCATGACCTCATGGGATTTGTGCAGGAAACTGAACGGGCTTAGAAAGAGATTCCCTCTGTGGGTTCTGAAGGTTACCAGCTAACTTCCAGTTGTAGCCAAATGTTCCTTCCAGCTCAGTGAAAGCCTACTCTGAACCATATTTATTTGGCATTAATCTGCTATTGTGTTCAATATTCTAAGGGTGTGAGAGGTCATTTACTTGACTCAGTCCTGTGATACAAAGCACAGATAGGAGTTGTTAACACCACTTACCACCCCAAGTTCATAGCTTGCAAAGTAAGTGAATAATCATGTCACCACAAGCTTACCAAAACAGAGTTAGGAAGTACTCCGGGCAGGCTCTCCAAATTCAAGTTACATATTCTGCACTGAGTCCTGGAAGAAGGGTTGAGCTCTATTTCAGGAAGCAGAGAAAATACCCCATGACAGACATGCACCAGTTTGAGTGACCCAAGTGGATGTCTTCCTGTTTCATATGCCCAGGGGTTTCTAAATAATACAAAGGTCAGCAGCTCTTATGATGATGACTGGCCCCAAATCCAATCATAAGTAGGTCTCCATGTAGCCCATGAAACTAAACGTAAAGGTTAGAGTACCTGGGCAAGACTGGCCAAGTGCACACGTTGCTTGTCAGGGTGGGACTGAGCTGGAAAGTGGATTTTGGAACATCCAAAGTCTGAGAGACTGGGTCATGTTGACAGAAACATGGAAATCATTTGGAAGACGGAAAGGGAGTTTGGTAGAGGGAGTCAACCTTCCAGTTAGATGGGAGCCAGATGCAATGTGGCACTCTCTGGACAGCCAAATTCATCTGAGTAGACTATTGATAGAGATGGTTTGTACACTTAGGAGAGGCTCGGGTCTCCTGATAAAGAAGGAATACACAGTCCCTGAGCCTCAAGATACCTCAAAAAGTCATCAACTAAACTGCAGCTAAGATGATCTCATGACAGCATCTCCCTGAGTCTCCACTCTTCCTGGATGATAAAGTCAGCAGCACACACCGCCTTCATTTCTGCTATCATCATCACACTGCTTCTATATTTTCTAGAACACTGTCAGTTCCTGAAATCTGCACCTTAGGTACCCCAGCAATATCATTCCCATAGTATTCAAGGTGCCACCATCACATGACTGAGGATGTTTTCAATCACCTATCCTGGCTCATGGCTCCTAGGCAACTAGTGGGTTTGAATGACTGAAATGGCTGATGTCCACGGATTGTGAATCATGTAAAGGGACAACGGCTTGATGCTGTGACAGAACATATGACCACAATGGCTTGAAAGGTGTTTGCTCTGGACTGAGTGTTTGTGTCCTCCAAATTCCTATGGCAAAATGCCAAGGCGATGGTACTGGGAGGTGGAGACTTTGGGAAGTAATTAGGATTAGATAAGGTCAGGGGATGGAGCCTCATGATGGGATTAGTGCCCCTTCTAAGAGTCAGGAGAGAGCGTTCTTCATCTCACTGTTCTCAGCCTCCTGAAATGAGAGGAACTTCTGCAACTTACGAGGGAGCCCTCGTGGGAATTCCACCATGCTGGCACCCTGATCTAGGACTTTCCAGCCTCCAGAACCACAGAAAATAAATGTCCGCCATCAGAAGCTGCCCAGCTCATGGTATTTTTGTTATTAGCAGCCCGAGCTAAGAGTGTTCCACCTTTGAACATTAGACCCTTGGAGGAAACGAGCTAATTACTCGAATGCATCAGGTAAATGGTAACAGTGTGTGTATGAAGTGAGCCGTCAGGCTCAGTCCCAGTAGGAAAAATTGATTATAACCTTTATTTACTTTATTCATATTTTTTAGAGAGAAAGCACGCATGCAGGGGACAGGGGCAGGGGGAGAGAATCTTAAGTAGGCTCCACCCAGTGCAGGGATCCATCTCACAACTGTGAGGTCATGACCTGAGCCGAAATCAAGAATGGGATGCTTAACTCCCTGGGCCACCCAGGAGCCCCAGATGATAACCTTTAAATTAGAAGTAACTCCAGAGATTTGGGCCCAATACAGCATCTATATGATGGCAGGAATAAATGACTCGACATATGAGCACCGAAAGAGTATTCTTTTAATCGGCTGGTAACTTCCATGATCAAGATGACACTGTAGAATCTCAGTGAGACATGAGGAAGACAGAAAATAAAATGAGTACATTGAAAAGTGGGGTTTCTCTACATTCTTTTCTATGCCACTGACTTTTGAAGGTCTTAAAATTTTCTACTTTGGAATACTTGGAAGGTAGCCACAGTGGCAGTGAACTTGGAGTACTTGATTAGTTGATAAAACTGGACATTAGGGGCACCTGGATGGCTCAGTCAGTTAAGCGTCCAATTCTTGATTACAGCTCAGGGCAAGATCTCACATTGTGAGATCGATCTCCTTGTCAGCTGAAGAAAATATATTCAAGTCTACTTAGCATTTAAAAATCCTCAGAGGGGCATCCGGGTGGCTCAGTTGGTTGAGCATCTGATGCTTGGGTTATGGCTCAGGTCATGATCTTGAGGTTTGTGAGACTGAACCTCATGCTGAGCTCTACACTGACAGCATGGAGTCTGGCTGAAATTCTCTCTCTCCCTCTCTCCACCCCTCCCTTGCTTGTGCACATGTGCTCTCCTTCTGTCTCTCTCAAAATAAATTTTTAAAAATTTGGATGGTATATAACATTTCTAATACATTAGTAGTGTATTTTATATAACATTTTTAAATTACCTCAATAAAATATTTGATTAAATGTTGACTGTTTTAAAGTCATACATTTTAAACTAAGAAGGACCAGTAATTAGCCTTCAAATACTTTAAGTCAGAGCATATGTATAATTTCATCAAATAAGGGATATAGGGCAGGGTGCCAGGAGGGGACTGAGCCTGTGACCTCTGTTTGTATGAATAACTAAACATTTGCTTTGCCTGGGGATTCACTGGTAATTTAATTTCAGAGCAATTAAGGGAGAATTTGACAGTCTCAATTAACCTGATAATCAAGAATCACCATACAACAGAGGTCTCACTTAAGAATTTTCTAAATGTGGGCAGCCGCTTGAATCAGCATCTTGAAAAGATGTTCAGAAATGTAAAGCAATGGACTCTACTTCCCCGCACACAGGTACACCATTTCCATACCTTCCCTGGGTGGAGTAAATGTTCCACAAATGGTCAATTATCAAAGTATTTCATCAATAATCCTACAGATAGGAGGAGTTTACTGAGCTCCTACCGCATTTGTTGGGACAAGTTCTTTACATATGTAAACTATCTAGTGTACTCCTTGCAAACTCTCCCTAAAGTGAGATCTTATTGTTGCCCTAACTTCACAGAACCCCAGACCCCAGTTGCTCAAGGAATTGTCCAGAATGACCAGGGAAGCCAGGACTCCTGTAGCCTGAAACACAGCTTGGCTCCTCCCCTCTTCCTGTTTGAAAGGGCTTTGCAAAAATTCACTTATTTACTTATTCAATTAGCCTGTTTTGTACCCCAAAATTACTTTAAAGTAGTTCCAAATCGATTTAACGTAATAGACTTCCTTAAACAACAGCAACCAATTCAAGCTATTTTCACAGGGGCTGAACAAATGTGTGTCCCACACTGGAACATATTACGAGCTCTTGGTAGTCTCCCAAAGATCTTTAGATTTAAAATGATCTAGAATATTAAAATAGGCTAATATGGATGAAACCAGTTGTAAAGTTGTGAAATACACTTCCCTGGGAGTGCATAATAATCATACAGATAAGTGTCTGAGNGTAGTTTGAAAACAAGGAAGGGGGTAGCAGTGGTTTTATTCCTAAACTTTGGCAGCTCGATCTGTGCCGGACTAGGATGACTGGCAGACTCAATTCCTATCAAGGAGATGTCAGCCACAGAAGCCGAAACCATAAACTGACAAGTCGGTCACTCTATACCTGGTCGCTCAACGCAGACCCCTGCAAAGAATGGGGTTTGGTTAAATTCTGATTAAATAGGCAAAGAAAAAGAATTATAATTATTTTTAAGCTATTAAGACATTTTAAAATTTTAGTTAAGGCTAGACTACAAATTTGTCATACATGCCAGAAGTCTTTCATTTTTGCCAAGTGCACAAGTGAATTGCTCTCGGGGGTGCAGATTTCAGATGGCTTCCTACTAATACTTACAGTATTGTGACAATACTTTTTAATACTTTGAATAAAAGTTTCTACATGTCCTAGGTGTGTATCAAACCAAAGCAACTCATCAGAGCTCCTCTGAGACTTTCCAAGAGCACATTCTTAGAGCGGGTGTGCCAATATCAACTCTTCAAATAAATCTACTCATGCTTAAGTTCGGATATTGGCCATATGGTTTGTGGAAATATTTGATGCATTTGCATGAGATACACAAGTTTTGGAAGAATGACCATTTTAATCAGACTGACTGACTGAGACAAGAAGAGGGAGGTGTGACCATCTGTTTAACTTCATCCTGATTTTATTTCGCACCTGCAAAAAAATTAGAGTCAA
>NW_027529424.1:10941921-10962483 GCF_008692635.1 Crocuta crocuta | reverse complement strand
ACACACACACACACACACACACACACACACACACACACACACACAAGCCGCCTACCCTTTGAAATCTACACTTCGGCAGCTCTACAGTTCATCAAATAACTGGGTCTTCATTTCAGGATCTTGAGACAGCATTCAGTATGCGCTAATACTGCTGACATCCACACAGGCAAACAGGAAAAGCAAGAAATCATTATGCAAAGGAATAGATAGGTGGTTGGTTACATAACTTGACAATTTGTAAGATGTTTACATAATAGTTGTAAGTGGGTACACTATCTTCCCTATGAAAGAATAGGTCTCTCTACGTGAATATCAGTTAGACATGAAAATAAAAGGATTAAATCTGGGACGCCTGGGTGGCTCAGTTGGTTGAGCGTTCGACCTTGGCTCAGGTCATGATCTTGCAGTTTCTGAGTTCCAGCCCCGAGTTGGGCTCTGTGCTGACAGCTCCGAGTCTGGAGCCTCCGTCAGATTCTGTGTCTCCCCTCTCTCTGCCCCTTCCATGCTCTTTCTCTGTCTCTCAATAATAAATGAAAATGTTAAAAAAAAATTTTTAAGGATTAAATCCCAAGTTATATTTCAGTGCATAAAGAAAGCCTAGAATATAGTAGGAACCTCAATAAATATAAATTGAATGAATTAAGAACCTTATCTAGTTTTCTGAGGGTTTTTAAAAGTTTTTTTAAATTTATTTTGAGAGACAGAGTGAGAGAGAGTGAGTGAGAATGTGCACATGAGCAGGGGAGGGGCAGAGAGAGAGTACTAGAGAGAATCCTAAGCATACTCTGGCGCTGTCAAAACAGAACCCAATGTGGGCTTGATCTTACAAACCACAAGATCATGACCTGAACCAAAACCTAGAGTCGGCCACTTAACCACCTGAGCCACCCAGACGTCCCTCTGAGGATTTATAAATGCGAAGTGGACTTGAATATATTTTCTTTTTCTATATAACTTCTTCATCTGTGGAGATTACACTGAGGCTCTTGCCCTGTAGTTTTCAAGATCTGTAATTTCATAGACTTGCTGATGTTGAAATTTTTAAATTTTCCTTGCATTCTTGACTAAATACCCTTGTGACTACAACTCCCCCCTCAATCTAGGCTTTTGTTTGCTTTCTCTCTCATCAGCCGTACTGCAGATTTAATTATTAATCTTGTCAAAGACTGAGATTTTGTCATAGCTCTGTATTTTATTGATTTCTCTCCTCACAATTCCTTTCCTTCTTGTTTGATTTTACTCTGATAGTCATTTTTTTTATGTTGGCTTGAAAATTCAGCTGTTTTTCAGTATTCTCTGTAATGGGTCGTTAAATGTATAACCTTCCATCTGGACGTTGCTTTCACAGGGCCGCTCACGTCTGGACATATAATACTTCCTCCGTCATTCAACATTCAGTAATGTTCTTAAGATTTCCTTTTGAATCCAAGGAGTGTTTTAGCAGTAGAATTTTAGCTTTTGGAAACAAGAGGTTTTTTTTTTTTTAGATTCATTTATTAATTAGGCCTAATATGATTATAGTCATAATAAACTTAAGACTATTCTTTTCCTCCTGTAAATGTATAAAGATATGCATAGTAGCCTACTACAGAATCCTCTTTTTTGGTAAATATTCCAGATGCACTGCAGAAGTATGAAGTCTGGTTTTATACATGAAGTTATATATAGTACACATATATGTGCATATGTGTGCATACATATATACACACATATGCAAACATGAAACTGCTAATGTATTAGGCAATTAGTATCTTTTGTACTTTTATACATTTGAGTTGAAAATTTCCCAACAAATCTGGATAAAAATGTTTTCCCTAAAATTATATCGATTGTTGCTTTCTGAATTTTTAGGGTATATCATTCGTAAGTGCTGTATCTTTTCATTCATTTTCCCAGTATATTATATTTTTTGTCTTTTGTGATTATCTTGAATTAAATTGCCTTTCCCTTTAAAATTGCTTTCTCAGGGCGCCTGGATGGCTCAGTTAAACATTTGACATCAGCTCAGCTCACCTCCCAGTTAGTGGGTTCAAGCCCCACATCGAGCTCTGTGTTGACAGCTTAGAGCCTGGAGCCTGCTTCAGATTCTGTGTCTTTCTCTCTCTCTGCCCCACCCCTGTTCTCTTTCTTTCCCTAAAAAATGAATAAACATTAAAAAAATTAAAATTGCTTTTTTTCAACTCATCTGCTTAATTTTTGCTCAAAGTACCTGTATGTTTCTACACTAACTTTCAACCTATCTGAATATTTTTATAGGTCAGTTATAGGTCATGTATTGCAAGATTCAGTAATTTTACTGAATTTGACACAAATACCTGTATTATAATCAAAGTTATATTAAAATTTATATTTATCATTGTTCTCATGTTTCCTATATTTGATATTAAATTTTATTCTCATTTCTTTTCATTGGATGTAGTCCATTTTCTTGATACTTTAAGACTGATAAATTTTATTTCTTATTTCTATTTTTCCATAAACTAAAAAAGAACTAATTTGACATACTTCATATCTGTGTGGTTTAAAGAATGATGGTAAAAGACTACCCAAGTGTACTCCCCCCATAAAACACAGAAATCTGGAACTGTATTAACCCATTTGCCCTTTCCAGGTACTTTTTATGCTCTATTTATCACAGATGTCACATACATATTTATAAATCCCACCAGACAGTATTATATTTACTTTAAAAAATCATTTGCAAAAAAATTAAAAAACATGTTTTTAAATTTTTTTAATGTTTTTATTTCTGAGAGAGAGAGAGAGAGAGCGCGCGCGCGCAGGGGAGGCAGAGAGAGAGGGAGGCACAGAATCCGAAACAGGCTCCAGGCTCTGAGCTGTCAGCACAGAGCCCAACACGGGGCTCGAACCCACGAACCGTGAGATCATGACCTGAACCAAAGTCAGATGCTCAATCGACTGAGCCAGTCAGGCGCCCCAAAACATATGCTTTTAAAGAAATAAGAAATATGTCTTTCATGGTTGCCCCCACACTCCCCATTTCCTGTGCTTTTCATTCATTCTTGAAGAGCCAGAAGACTCCTTCAGTTTGAGCTAGTCTGTTAAGCATTTCTCATACTGCAGGTCTCATGGAAATTAATTCCTTGAGTTGGCCTTCTTCTGAAAATTGTCTTTGGTTGTTTTTCAACTTAAAGGGATATTTTTACTGGGCATTGAATTCTGAGTTGACGTGCGTGGGTTGTTTCTTCCTTCACCAATTTAAAACTTCTCCCCACCTTTCCATGGCCTCCATGGCCTCTGGTGATAAATGTGCTGATGGAGCACATCCCCTGTGCAAGAGCTGTGCTTTCTCTCCCAATACCGAGGTTTTCTCCTTCTCGTTGAATGACAGCAGTCTGTCCATGATGCTCCCCTTCCTGCTTCTTTGATTCGACACCACCTGGGGTTCAGAGATTCCTGAATCTGTCAGTTACGTCTTTTACCAAATCTGGAAAGGCTCTGACCATCATCTTCTCAAATATTTTTGTTTCGTTCTCACTCTCCTTTTGTTCCAAGATTCCTCTTGTTCTGTCACCTTTCCTTCTAAGAACTGCTATTACACTGTCCTGTCCCCTAAGAGGCCATCCATTTTCTTCCCTCCCATCTTCCAATTTGGTATTTTCTATTGCTCTGTCTTCAAGTTCACAGCTCTTTTGTCAGTAATCTCTACCCTGCAAGTAACTTCTTCTGGCGAATCTATTAGTACAGGTATTTTATTTGTCAGTTCTACATTTTTGATTTGGCCATTTCCATAGTCTCTATATCCCTATTGGCATTTTCTGTACGTTCATTTGCTATGAGTATCTTCCTTCACCGCACCAAGTGTAGTTTTAAAACTGCTTTAAAGTTCTCATCTCAGCGCTGGCATCAATTATCTTTCTTTTCCTTTGAGAGGAGGTCACATTTTCCTGGATCTCTGTAGGTCAAATAATTTTGGATTGTATCCACTAGGCTGTGGATATTCCTAGTCTCTTATTGCTCGGAAGCATGTGGAAGTTCTCATCTTTGCAAGCCAATGATCTCACATGACTCTGTGTGCAGAGCGTCACTCTGCTGTCACCCAAGACACACAGATTTTACTTCAGCCTCCGTGGCAGCTGCTATCAGTGTGCCCCATGCACAGGGGGCTCAAAGTCGAGCTCGAGCCTTGGCCTGCACTCACACTCAGAATCAGACGTCCCTGCCGTCCCCGTCCTTCCTGGGGTGGTCTGTCCTTCTCCAGCTCTTCTGGCTGCTCTAGCCTTCCCTCTCTGGTTCCTCGGGGCAGAGGTTTACACATTCAGGCTGTCTGAGGCCTCAAGAGAAGCTTCCCTCACTGTAAAGACTGATAAATGAACGGAAACGTGTGCTGTAACCATCACTTGCCTCACATCCATCTCCCCTCCAAAACCTGCTTGCTCATGTCCCATCCCCAGAGCCCTCACATAGTAGTTTTTAAAATTCTGTCACAGGTATTAGGTGTTATTAGTGAGTTTGAGGTTCACAGAAAACCCTAATGAAATCTTCTATGCAATGCTTCTTTGTGTCTTTTATGCCCTTACCCCTCTGTCATCGTCTTACATACACACACACACACACACACACACACAACCTGTATATATAGGTCTATCAACTATATATAGATATTCTGGACTCTAAACATTTGTTGATTTCTTATGTTTCAAAGATTTTCTTCTAACTGATGACTTGTCTTTTAATTTTTGTATAATTAGTATACTGTATTTTAAGTTGAATATAGTCAAACGTCTCAATATTTTACCTAAGGGTGTGTTCTTTTTTTGCCTTTGAAAAAATACTTCCCCAATCTCATCATTTTGTCGATAATCTCCTTTGCATTATTCCAAAATTTTAAGTTTCATGTTTTGCATCTAAGATGCTTATCGATCTGGAATCAATTTTTATATGTGATGTGAGGTGGGATCAAATGAGATTGGGTTTTGGTTTTGGTTTTCTGGATGGATAACCAAAAGTCGAAT
The DNA here is from genome assembly GCF_008692635.1 of Crocuta crocuta. Lineage (NCBI taxonomy): Eukaryota > Metazoa > Chordata > Mammalia > Carnivora > Hyaenidae > Crocuta > Crocuta crocuta. The sequence goes on along the minus strand of NW_027529424.1, from coordinate 10,957,507 downwards.
GTTATCATTTACTTCAAAAGTCAGTCTTTCCCCCACGTGCCCACTGTGTCAACTCTGCGTCCAGCACTCTATAAATGAGCAAGTAAATTTCTAATGGTCTATTGGTCTATCCTTTGTCAATACCACAGCTTACAGCTGAGCTCAGTCTTAACCGATCAGAGGTCCAGGGACACCCAAATGTTTACAAAATAAACCTTGCCACCTTTTGGGCTTTGCCTAGAGCTGATCAGTCCTGCCTGGCATTGTTTGGTCAAGAACCTCAAAGTGCCTTAAAGCCTGATTGGTAGACACAAGGTAAAGGCTTCCATTCTCCTGTTACAAATAATCAGAAGCAGAGATGTCAATAGCTTGCATAGTCAGCATGGACCCTAAAATGAAATTGTTTGAGTGCAAAACTTGATTTTACAACTTACTAACTTAAATGACTTTCCCTTAGTAAATTATTACTTGACCTCTTTCAGCTTCAAGTTCTTATTTTTATTTTTTAATGTTTATTTATTTTTGAGAGAGACAGAGCAGGGGAGGAGCACAGAGAGAGAGAGAGAAACAGAAAATCCAAAGCAAGCTCTGCACTGTCAGCACTGAGCCCGATGAGGGGCTTGAACTCACAAACCTGAGCCTAAGTCGGATGCTTAATGGACTGGGCCACCCAGACGCCCTTGTAAGTTTTATTTTTAAAGTGCTAACAATAACGCATTCAAGCTTCAAGAGCTGGTGTAAAATTTAACTGAGAAAATAGATGAAACATGCCCGGCAGACGCAGGCAAGGATTCTGCTAACTTGACAGAATGGGGTCCTTAAGGGCGGATACCACAAACTGGACCCTCGTTCCCATTCCGATCCCCTTCGTCTGGACTTGCAGTGACTCCAAAACCACAGTTACAGGTTTTCCTGCCACTGAAATTACTTAGGCCACCTGGCTTCTGCCGATGAGGCAAAATCCATCAAGAAGTGAGCGAGGGAGCCAAGAGCCCAGTCTCCTGGCATGGATGCGGGTGAAGGGGGACAGTGAAGCTCCGGTTCCTGGAGGCAGCAGGGCTGGGACAGCAGTGGGGCCGTCTCCTCAGAGCCCAAGCGGAGTGCCTTCAAAACCACGTTTCCCCTCCTCAGAAGACTGCCTGACCCATCTGACGTTTTGTTCACTCAGCTCATACCTGCAATGCACCTACTGCGTGCACAGCACCACAGTGTTTGGATACAGTGGAAGATAAAACCGACAGAGCCCCGCTCCCAGGGGCTTAGGTTCTAGCAGGTGAAGACAACTATGAACACGGAACAGAATGAATAAATACGTGTAAGGGCACGGGAGAAGGTGGAAAGTGCCCCAGGAAGCCGGCAGACAGAGCCAGGAAGAGCAATCGAGTGTGGCCATGTGGAGTGAAGGCTGCACCTGTAAGCGAGGGCGTGGCTTGTGCTCATGGACCAGGTGCCACTTGAAAGGGTGCTTGAAGGAGGGGGAGAGTTCCCGGTCCCGTGTGGATGTCTCGAGGAGGCTCAGCGCACGAGCCCGTGCACGCAGGGAGGCACGACATGTGGCCGCAGCAGTGAGCCCGGGGCAAGGCAGAGAAAAGCTGGGTTATGGTGCAGCCTCTCAAAGCAGGCAGCTGAGGCCCCCTCACAGACAACGGCTGCATCCCGCACTGAGATGCTGCCCCCTGCCCTCTTCCCTGGACCACTCGATTTTCCTGAGCCCCGTCCACAATCAGTCCTGTGTTCATTCCCTGCTTTGGAAGCCTCCCCAGCCACCCCCTTGCATAGCTCTAGCCACTCTCCAGGCGTCCCTGCTTCCTGCCCTGCCCTCGGACCAGTCCTTAGTGACTGCTGTCAGTGCCCCAGGAGAGGGACAGTCATCCCGACCTCCGCATCTTCAGCTCTTAGCTGCAAGAGACTCAGCCTTCAGAAGTGGTTGCTGCAAAGGTGAGTACGTGGCTGGAAGAAAACAATTATAATCTCCATTATCCACCGTTAGGTGGATTAATAGTGACGGCAGACATTACCCAATGGCGCATCACGTGTGGAACGGTCCCATCTGCCGTGTTGCTAATGCAGCGTGCCTATGGGGAAGCTCCCTTCGACAACAGAAGTAGGACTCACGCGGTTTCAGCTAGTTACCACCCGTAATGAGCCAGATATTTCTTGCACTTCAACCCCAGCCTGGGGGCACATTAACCAATTTTGGATGTGCTTTCCCACTGCTCCGATGGCCAATTAGCGAACCACTGCCTCTGCCCTTTTAATGTCTTCTTGGGCCCCCGAAGAGCCTTATGCAATATTAAAATATAGTTCATTACCTTCCATACACATTCCATTCTTCCTGCGTGGTCAAGAAATCTGTGTCAAACACCTTTACAGACTAAAATAAGGAAATGCAGGCCACTGAATGAATAATGTTATAACACTTAGAGGTTATTACTGTATTGTATACATTTATTCAAATCGGGAGGGAACCGGAAGAGCTTCAAGGCCAGAGTGAAAGCACAGGCACCTCCCAATGACAGCATGTTCTCTAGAATGTGCTGTGCTCCACGAAGTGAGTAACCGGCTGACCACACACGGCAGCACTAAGCACTGCACTCGCTGACTCACTGGGTTTGGGAAAGACTTAGTGGTGATTTCCAATACTTTATTGTTAAGCTCCCATCCTCAAAAGCGTGTTTACACATCTCTAATTACTCATACAACTGAAAACTATACCTTTATACCAAATACCCCCAATATGAATGCGTTAGCATTAGGGCACATTTAATCAAAGATTAAACCCATTCCTAGAAACTGTACATCTAGAATTGTCACTAGAACAATTTCTAAAGGAAGGAGATATTTCTTACACATATGAGGGCCGATTTGGGGACGATGAATTACATTAAAACAGGGTAATTATATGCGCTGCATTACATGTTTGTCTAAACAGCCTTAAAAAGAATATTTGTGGGATGGGGGTGACGTGCATGTGTATTTATGCAGGCACACAGGCACGTGTGTGTGTTCTGGTAGGTTAAATTCTCTTCATTACCCTTCTTTTTCAAAATTCACAGATCTGCTTAGCTACTCTTGCCCAGTTATTTTTAACTTATTATTCTGAAATGAATTTATGAGGGGGGCCTGGGTGGCTCAGTCAATTAAGCATCCACCTTCGGCTCAGGTCATGATTTCACAGCTCGTGAGTTCCAGCCCCGCATCGGGCTCTGTGCTGACAGCTCGGGGCCTGCTTGGGACCCTGTGTCTCCCTCTCTCTTCTGCCCCTCCCCTGCTTGTGCACACTCTGTCTCTCTCTTTCTCAAAAAAGCAAAACAAAACAAAAACGTTAATAAAATAAATAAAATCAATTTATGAAATTCCACAAAAAAAGTTTCATTTAGATTTTGTTTGGAACTACATCAGAATTATAAATTAATATGGAAAGAAATAGTATTTTTATAATATCTACTCTCCATCCTGGAATTGTTTTATTTGTCATTTACTAAATTTAAAAAATCCTCTATAAAATGTGGATTTTCTAGTTTACTTAACACTAATTGTTGAATTACGAGTAATGTTAGGAAAGCTATGAAGTCAGAGAGAGACGGAACACGAGCCTATACTCTGTATCACACCTACATCACCACATAAGGGGATAGGACGTTGGTCAATTTAATTTTCCCAAATATTGGAATGGTCATTTACAGAGAAGCCTTCTACATATTTAGGACCACCTCCTTATCCAGCAGACGGTATAGCAGAAGTTCTCATACATTTCACAGACTACATATTATCACACTACGAACAATAAAAACAGTGCGATCATTACTATATAACTGTATGGTATAAATTTTACTTGAAACAAAAATTCACTAGTAAAATCAGCAAAGATTTTCTGTGGACACTCTGTCTCTTGTATTTCTTTTTTTTAAGTTTGTTTATTTTGAGAGCGAGAGAGTGAGCACGCAAATGGAGGAGGGAGCAGAAAGGGAGAAAGGATCTTAAGTAGGCGCTCACGACCACGAGATCACAACCTGCGCGGAAATCAAGAGTTGAAAGCCTAACGGACGCATCCACCCAGGCGCCCCTGGATCTTGTATTTCTTAAGAATGAACAAACAGCACTGGCCTTTTTAGCAAACAAGACACAAAAAGGAATTGCTGCCCCAGCACAACGCGGCATTGTTTACGTCTTCTTGTAAAGAATCGTGGTCATCCCTCACCTGCTTCTTTTCCTTTTGGGGGAATTTCCATCTAGAAATTCACTGGAGGCTTCCAGTGAAAATTCGGAGTTGTATTTAAATGATCTTGTAAATTACAGGAAATATCGTCAGTATCTTGGACTCTCTAGCACAGTAGTTTTCACCAGCTGTCCTACGACCAGGTGGGGACAGGCCACCTCGTTACGCACTAAATTTGACCATGCATCAGCCTCCCAGAGAAGTGTACACTTAAAATGACAGGTCTGGGACTGTTCTTTATGATGACTACTTTAGGTAGAAATACCTTTTTCCTAGACACTGCTGCCCAAAGTTTCAGATAAGAGAGTCTACAAAACATACAGCAGTTTTACGTTGTGTGAAGTGAAATATTATCTCTCATTTTTCAGCTTCGTGCTCAGAGAATCATCCCAGCCAACATTCAGAGAATTTTATGACACAACTAAACATGTTCGACTCGGATGATATGGAATCTCAAGGTAATTCATTTCACTCAGACACATATTTGTCAAAGAAGCTTATACATCACTACATCTTTTTATACCAGCTTCCGAAAGAGAAATGGCACGTGTCTGCTTGCCTTGCCTAAATCCTGCGCGGAGCCTCGTCCTGGTGCTGCAAGAGGGGCTATGGAGCAGTGGTGTATCATCCCAAACAAACACCCACCAAATCGCCAGGCTCCAGAGAACATGGCGAAAGCCAAGATTTACTGAACGCTTGCCGTGGCTCGGGTACTATCCCAAGCACGTTTGCGAGAGGACCTTATTCAATTCTACCAGTGACCTTATGGGCTTACCACAATGAGTATCTGTATTTTTCTGAGAAGAAACCAGGTTTTCCAGCCCACAGTGGTAGTAATAAAGTGACTCCAAAATTCTTTGTCCCATGGCCCACCACGAGGCAGGCTCTGGTCCCCTCATGTTGACTCAGGGCTCTGAGAATGACAATCTGATCGCAGAGGGAGTGGCCCCAGGCCCACCGAGAAGAGCTAGGAACTTACAACTTGGAGCACCATCCTGAGGCCACCAGAGCCGGCAGACGGTGGCCAGAGACACACATGCTGACCTCGATGCACGGATGGTGGGTCCCAGCTCGGGGGTCCGGGTGGGAACCGCTGAGGATGCACCGTCCCCTGCCGGGAACCTGCCCCAGTACAGCCCATCCCTGCTCCACCTGCCTCTTCTGATCCCTCTTCCCACCTTGTCCATTCAAACGCTTTCTCCCCAGGCTCCACTCACTGGTTGGGGGAGCGGCTCCCAGCGTCTGCCTGTTCTGGAAAGCGGGTTCCTGCCCACCTTGCTGTCGCACTCATCTTATCTAATCACCTACTCCAACCTGTCCACTCATCTTTTGGGCTTCGACACCTCTTTGAACATCTGCCCTGTCGACCAGGACACCAAACTTAAATGCAGTAAAGGACCAGCCAATGGGGTAACATTCAGAGAGGTCTCTGGGCACCAGGCGACAGGGAGGGGTTGGGCCTCCGGCAAGATGCTTTATAATCTAAAATAATCAGATTCAAAGGTATTAAAACACTGTTGAACAAAACTAGTCAACAGAGATGGCACTGGACTGAAAGGCCTCAATTTGACCCATTCTCAGACTTTACAACCATGGCTCCAAGCCATTCCTGGCACTAAACAGTGAACTACCTGGGTCTGAGGTCTTTATGACAAGAAAGGGTGGGCCAGACTGCATCAGCAATCATTCACAAATTGGCATAAACCAAAAGAACCCTTCCAGCCTCAAGGTAGAGTAATCTTTTTTTTTTTAAGTTTTTATTTACTTATTTATTGTGAGACAGAGAAGGGTAAGGGGCAGAGAGAAGGGGGAGAGAGAATCCCAAGCAGGCTCCACACCATGAGCAGAGTCCGATGTGGGGCTCAAACCCACAAACCGTGAGATCATGACCTGAGCCAATATCAAGAGTCAGATGATTAACCGACTGAGCCCCCCAGGTGCCCCAGATCGTTAAAATAATTTTGCAGCACCAGGCTGGCTCAGCCAGTGGGGTGTGTGACTCTTGATCCCAGGGCTGCAAGTTCAAGTCCCACATTGGATGTAGAGACTATTTAAAACTAAAATTCTAAAATAACTGTATTCACAATAATACTGATACAGTAACATGGAAATTATGATTAAATCATTTCCACCAAGCACAACATTTAGACATCCCATTAACCTGGGATTGTGTCCTGGTCTTTCACAAACATTGTGCTGACTTACACACATAGGCACGCACACACCTTCTCACGGTGTCCATGCCCACTGGGAGTTATCCAAATGGAATAAGGCCTCATTCTTTGAAAAGTGTGAGACAGACCCTACTGGAGATATAACTGATTCAGGGTGAGCCATGGAGAAACAANCCCACCTCTCCTCTAACCCTGCTAAAACAGAAATAAGGCTTCTGTTCATACAGTCAGAATACCCCTCTGCCATTCCCACATCGGAGAAGTCTATCTGAGTTTTTTTCACTTACAAATGTGTGAAGAACATTAAAAAGTAAAACAACATAAACAACACCTCCAGCTGGAGACACGTCATTTGCCAGTGACCTTTTCCCTGTTTCTGAAAGACTGAAACAAACTTACCTCCTTCCCAAGCTGATTTTTCAAGGTGACTTATCAGAAGTGACAGGGACATATCACAATTAAGATTTCCCGTACCCTCAAGATCTCATAAACCATTTAAAAGGCAGATAAAAAGTTGGAGGAAATGTTTCCAACATGTACGGCGGCAAAGAGCTAGTATTTTTCATATACGGCTGCTCGATATCACTTGGAAAGAGAGAGACGCACACCTCCATAGAATAATGGGCAAAGGACATGAACAGATCATGTGGAAAAACACATATGGCATTCAAAGAAACAGGAAATACCATGTACTGTTTTCACCTATCAAACGGTCAAATATGAAAAATAAGGTATAGCATGCAATGTTGACCCAGATACACAGAAGTGAACCATCTCAAATACAACTCATGAGAAAACAAATGGATACAATCTTTGCACAAACCAATTTGTTCATTCCCATAGAAAACCTTAAAAGCAGTAAATCCTTGGGCCCAATAATTCCACTTCAAAGGATTTATTACAATAAAATCAGTATGTATATACTCAAAAATCTAACCTCAAATATGTTATTAATATATGATCAAATACTAAAATAATCTAGTAACAGAATAGTATATATTACAGTCTCATTTTCGTGAGAAAAAAACTGTATGTATATAATATATGGTAAAAGAAAAAAAAAACCTGGAAGTATACACAGTGAAGAGAGAATTCCAGAATGGTGGAACTTCATGTTAGTGTATTTTTTTTCTCTGACAACCTAAGGGAATTATTTTTTCTTCAATAATCATGTTTTATGCCATTAGATTTTTTTTCTTAAACGAAAAGAAAGATGTTTTCCTTCATGATTAAAAATAAATGTTCCTAGGGGAAATTAGTGGAAGCGATATAATTATTTGGTATGGAAACTTATTCCATGATATATTAACTTGTAATAAAATGATGCCATTAAAGAACAACAATACTCATTTGCATGGAAAGAATGAGAATGTATATAATAATGAAAACAATAGTCCTCACCTCCACGTGACAGAATGATGGGATGTGCTTATTCTCTTCTTCCCTCTAATCTTCACTGCCTAATGTCTCTAGAAGAATGTTGGTTACTGGGCACCTGGGTGGCTCAGTTAGTGCTGGACTTCAGCTCAGGTCATGATCTCACTGTTCGTGAGTTCGAGCCCCACGTCGGGCTCTGTGCTGACAGCTTAGAGCCTGGAGTCGGCTTGGGATTCTGTGTCTCCCTCTCTCTGCCCTTCCCCACTTGTGCTCTGTCTCTCTCTCTCTCTCAAAAATAAACATTAAAAAAAATTAAAAGAATGTCACTTACCTTCCAGGAAAACAGGTTCTCAATCCAGGTCCTGGCAGTTTACAGGTACACTGACCAGCTTTCAGAAAGTGTTAACGTGAAACCATGGACTATCTCATGATCTAATGTTAAGGGGGGAAAGTCATCTCCTAAATTGCATCCATGTGAAATAGACATACAGGCATAGGAGGAAGTACAAAATAGTCCTAAAAGCCACCTGTGTGGGTGGTGGGTTTTCAAGTGGCTTTTGTTTTATTTTTTTTCTTTCTGTAATTCCCAAATTCACTACAAAAAAAAAATGTACTTTATGATCTGAAACAATGTTAACGTAGTTCCAAGTGACAAAAAGTTTTCAGTTATTCTTATAGCTGGTACGTTTCATATACACACTACACAGCATTGATATAATGTGTCCAATGACTTCCTACACACTCTTCTTCATAATGACATCAAATACAACACCTGAGAGCAAGAATGTCAATATAGTTTTTTCCCCAATTAGGTATTTGGCAAACGCTCTGATGTAGGAGCTCCTCCCTGGATAAATAGGAACACACCAACACCGCTGATAAGATAAAGATGGGAGTGAGTTTGCCCCCCACCAGGGGCAGGGTGTGGAGAAAGAAAGTGTTTACTCCACTCTCAGGAGCCTGAGCCTTCGGACATTAACGAGCTCCCCGTAAAGCACGGAGTACAGCTAAGCTACATCACTCCCGGCCGGCCATCTCCAACTCCTCCCGGCTATTACCTTTTAGAGTACATCCAGCAACGCTACACATCCCTAACCGAGCAGGGTCCACGACGCATCACTACAAAGTGGACCCAGTGGAACGCAGCAGCCCGACAGGAGGCGCTTAGGTGAAAACTCACAGGAGCCCTCACTGACCGCGTGGTGTCCAAGCCCTTGGGATCTGTCAACGCAGGCCCAGCCTGTGCTTCCTCGCGGCCGTGAGGACGGGCAGCGGCCGTGTGTCCTGCTCAGAACCGGCCCCAAGCTAAGACCCTTGCTCTGGGCCAGGAAGATTCCCCTGGTCCTCACGCGGGAATTCCTCCATTAGCGACAGGCACACAGACCTCCCGTTGTAAGAAGTCTAGGTCAAAAATACTCTCTGAAGGGGCGCCTGGGGGCTCAGTCGGTTAAGGGTCTGACTTCGGCTCAGGTCAGGATATCAGGGTTCCTGAGCTCAAGCCCCGCATCGGGCTCTCTGCTGACGGCTCAGAGCCTGGAGCTGCTTAGGATTGTGTGTGTCTCTCTCTCTCTCGGCCTCTCCCCTGCTCGCATCTCTCTCTCTCTTTCAAAAGTAATACATAAACATTAAAAAAAATTAATATTCTTTGGAAAAACTAAAAGGCTTCAGGAAAAGATTCCTAATCGGATCATCTCCTCGGACAACACCGGTTTGCGCCGGTTCAACCACCACACCATCGCGTCGTCAATNCGGCCACGACCCCGCAGCGGGAGACCCCGGCCCCACGGCCCGACTCACCAGCTCCGTCTGCAGGAGGAGCAGCGGCTGACGGCCAGTCACCAGGTCCCCGCGATGTCGCCGCTCAAGGGCACAGTCACCAGAGAGGCTGCTGTCGAGGCTGGTCTGNGGGGACGGACAGGCCTGGGCACACCCTCAAGCACGGGGGACGTTAGACATAAAAGAGGCCTGGGGGCGCCTGGGGGCTTCAGCCGGTCGAGTGTCCGGCTTGGGCTGCGGCCCTGCACTGACAGCCCCGAGCCTGGAGCCTGCGTCAGGTTCTGTCTCCCTCTCTGTCTGTCTCTCTCTCAAAAGAGAATAAATACTTTAAAATGTTTTGAATTAAAAAAAGAAAATACATATAATAGGATTAGGGGCGCCTGGGCAGCTCAGTCGTTAAGCGCCCACCTCTTGATTCCAGGGTGAGATCCTGCCCAGCAGGGAGCCTGCCTGCGATCCTCATTCTCATTCTCTCTCTCTCCTCTCTCTCTCTCCCTTTAAAAGAAAAATAAAAGGGCTTCAGTGGAAGACAAGCTTTGAGAGGCAACCAGGAGCTGAGGCGGGGTTGACCAGTAAGGTTCGCCTCCTCCAGGAAGCCACCCCTTCCTGACTGGGAGAGGTTGCCTCAGCTAACGCACAGAAGCCGGCAGAGTCCAGCGGAACGAGGAAACAGGCGTGCTGGCCGGCATGAATGAAGGGCCAGACCCCGCAGGGCCCGCCGGGCCCGTCTGCTCGCACACAGCCTGGGCAGCGCTGGAGCGCGGCAGGCAGCACGGAGCAGAAAAGCAAGCGCGTGGAGGCTGGTGAAGAGTTTGCTCCTGATCCCTGCCATCAGCCCGTCTCTTGATAAGGACACCTTGAACCACGCACCCGGGACGCTTCCTAAGGCGAGAACGGGGTGGTGGTTGAAACTCCCTTCCCAGAGCCCACACACCCCTAGAATTGGTTTTCCTTCTCTCCACCCAGAGAGCCGTGTCAGCGGCCCCCTGGGGCCCGTGGCCTTCCCTTGCAGGAAGGTGATCCGCACAGGACCATACAGTCCAGTTCCAGTCCGGACAAGGTAACTCACACACGTCTCTTCCTGCTCATTCATCCCCAAGGACAAATCTACAGATAATTGAGGAACAATGAAAGTGAAATGTGGACGGAGAAAATGTGGGTTGTTTATGGAGCCCAGGGAAGGGGGTGGAAATCAGAGGCAGGTTGCTGATAATCTGGAGAGTGAGGGAACCCCTCTGCCCCTGGAGTCCCAGCGGCCTTGGCAAGGGGGATCCCACATAAGCGCCACACGGCACCTCCTTTCCCCACCGCAGGCAGCTCCTTCCACCCGGTGGCCCAGCAGGGATCAATGGGACTTCTGTGGGCGCCAGACAGACCCAGCAGACACAGGTGCTGAGAATTAAATGGCCCTGGATCCACAGCCCACAAAAATAAGCCAGGACCCGTGGGTTGAACCAAAAGAGACAGGCTGCATGCAAAAATGCCATGAGGTGGGTCTCTGATAGAATTCCAGGAAGCAAGTCAAAACAAAACAAAACAAAACAAAACAAAAATCACCCGTCAGAGCAAGAACCAGGAAAATCACAACTGAGATGAGTAAAGACAAGCAATTGATGCCAACATGACTCAGACGTTGGAATTATCGACAAGAATTGGATAGCAGACATCATAAACATGATCCAGGAATCAATTACAAATTAATCTCAAAACAAAATTTTTAGCAGATGAATAGAAAAGAACCAAATGGAAATTACAGAACTGAAAAGTCCAATAACTGAACTACAAAACTCACGGGAAAGGCTCAGTAGGAGAGTGTCTTTTTGTGTTGAGCCCAACGCCTTAGGCTCACTCAACGCCATTAGCAGAGAGGATCTATACTTGATGCCAAGTCGAAGTTCAGCCCTCAGGAACCTTAAAAAATCACCCAGACATACTCGAAAAATCTAGCCTTGCAACTAGATATTTTAATTAGCGCATGCTCAAGAAACTCCCTCAACCCCCAACCCCCAGTATGTTTTCCCTTTATAAAATGTATGTCTTCGTTCATTCTACAGTTATTAAGGACCATCTCTTACGCGTTAAGGGTTATGATTGGCATTGCACACATCGGTGTCTTGAACTCAAGGAACTTACAGCTACTTCCCATTCCAAACTCTACCCAGGCAGAGTGCCTCTCCCACCTTTTGCTTTTCTTTCAAACCAACTTTCTGAACTTTTAAAAGCGTTCCTTCTAACCTTCCTTTGGGAGTTCAGCGACCTGAGACGTTAGCAGACAGAGTAGAGAAATAAATGTTTGCATGGGAGTAGAATGTACTCTACACTGCTCGGGAAGCAACCTCGCGGTCATCGAAGATGTCTCTCCTATTTCCTATCATCCTGGAATCACCTAATTCCTAACACTCAGGCTGCAGGTGGATCCAGGAATGACGTGCGGGGTCCCAATGGCAGCAGGGTGAGGATGGCGGAAACACCCGCCATTCGGCACGTTCTAATGCCGTCTGAATGGGGAAGCCTCCTCTGGTCAAGAATAAGCTTGATAGCAAGACCACCTTAGACAACTTTACTAAGTGTCATGCAGGTGCTGAGCTCCTGAGCCACATTAATCATTCAATTCTAGACCAGAGACGACAGAAGGCTTGTGAAGTGTCTTCTCACGGGCCACACATGGCTTGCAGGACAACCGAGGAGCAGATTTCTGTGTTCACACTGTGGTGTAAAGGCTCAGACATTTGGCCGGGCTTCGAGTCTCAAGGTCCACCCTTAGGAATCTCTTTCTCCTCGACACTTTATTGTGATCTGGAAACATATCCCACTATGGATATGGAGGGATCCTAAGGGATCCCACTTGCCTTAGAAAACCAAAATACATTTACTCCGAGGAAGGCAGTGGTCCGCAAGCCACTCAGGCCAGCCTGGTCTCTCACAAAATCCCCTTTTGTCTCACAGGAGATCAAATCCGGATCTCCAAGGGAATAGGTCGGAGTTCCAGGCCAGAACACCAACTGGCAGGAAGAGTGTATATTTCTAGGGAGCGTCCTCTGCCTGAGTTAGTCCTCCATCGGGAACCAACCACTGGCCAAGCCTACGGTAGAAGCAATCTGGATATTAAGAGCTTTGGATCCTTCCCAAAGAATTTTCCATCTCACCACAATGAGTAAAACTTAATACATGGTGACACAATCTAATACTTAATTAAATAACATGCTCTCTTGTTCCAAGAACTCATTCCTAAGGAAGGGAAACCAGAGTATACAACTTTAAATTACAAATATATATAGCATAGAAATATATTTTATGTATTTTTTAAAATTAACATATTATTATATATTTGTGTTTATATGTTATATAAATTAATAAACTATGTAAGTTTAATCATTTATATATTAGTATTTATATTTTATAATTACATGTAATATATTTACATGTAATATACTGTAACAATACAAATATATGTAATAGAAAAACGCTAATTATCTCACAAGTTTTAGTAGTGCTATTTGTTCCATTACATTGGAGAATTCCACATCATTTTTTAATATCCTCTCTCCTCAGTCTACCAGAATGAAAACCACACAGTAAGCACTCGGCAAATACCTGACTGACTAAATCCACTGTTGGAGGCAAGGCTTTCCATGGAGAATGGCTTGCTGTAGCACCCATTATCTTGAGTCTGCCTTTGAGTTTTGAAATTGGTAAAATAAAGAGATGTATACGAAAAAGGCAAAACAAATTTGGAGATCCTAGAGTAAATTTAGAAGAATCTCAAATTCACTAACTCAGTAATGGACTTGTAAAGAATAAGACATCAGAAGAAAACGAAGATAAGGAAAAGGAAGGAAAGAAGGAGGGAAGGAAGGAGAAATGGAGGAAGGAGGGAGAAGGAAAGAGGAAGGAAAGAGGAAGAAAAGCCAATGAGCAACAAAATGAACATTCAAATGAAATTATTATATTTTTTATCCCAGTAAATGGCTGGGAATAGTAGAACATAACAGAATTGGAAGAGGGGAGAAAAAATAACTCAGCACAATAAGAGTTTAAAAAAAAATGACAGTGTCTTGATGAGGGCAGGGAATGATCACGTGAAGCACGGACACTGAGATGTCCTCTAATATGGAAAGGCGGGAACCTGATGCATTGCAGTGACAATGACTGCTTCAGCATCTCTTGGGGGAGGTTTCATATAATTGCACAAGGCCAGGACAAACAACCAAATACCAGACATGGAATGGCCTCTCCCCCTCCCTCCAATGGGAGGAAAATTCTAGACATGTAGCCCGGTTCTCACTCACTTATCCAGACAAAATGGAATCCGTCAGAATCCATCATATTCCAAAAGTAAAAAGTGACAAATGCTGTATCCTAAAATCTTTTACAACATGTTTTCAAACATGGAATTATTTATGGGAACGGTAGCTTGAGTCTTGCTTAAGGGCATCGATGATTTCTTCGTTGCAAAACACAACAAAAAATTCTATCGTTATCGTTCCTAGTTTTCTCTGCAAAATGAAATACTGCTGGCCAGTCTCTGTTCTTAAACTCTTTCCTGTTTCCGTACTCGAACTCTATGCTCCTTCTCTGGTTTTCCATAGTGTCGTTCATCCTTGGAATCTTTTTCCTGTGCTCCCCCCAGAGAGTTAGAGCTCCCTGGGCGATCTCCTCACACATTTTCCCAGGTGACCTTCCCCAACATTATACTTTTGTCACCAACTGTTTCCATGGAAACACTCGAGAACCAGGCTGGTCTGCAAGGAATCACACAGGAGATGGCACACATATTTATGCTGTATCGAGGTCACATGCTCTTCCTGTATCACTCTGTACACATCACAACTCCCCGAACAACTGGATATGTTTTATGGGGAAAAGGATTTTTCTCTGTTTCTATGCTTCTGCTTCCACTGGTTCAGTAATAAATAGGAGACCTTTTGTTTGATAAAGAAAATGAACTCCTCCCTCTACCCTGAAATTTATTCCTTACCCAGTATCTTTTTTTTTTTTCCAGAATCGTCTACCATCTACCCAACTGCTTACTCCAGAGATCCCAGAATTATTTTTGCCCCCTTTCTCTCCCCAGGCTCCAAATAACAATTGACCATGAAATCCTCTCAAAACGACCACTGCCTTACCTCTTGAACCTTTCTATTTCTCTCTTTGCTGATTTCGTTTTATAGCTTATTCTTCCATCATTCTTGTCTGTTCCATGGAAACAGCTTGCCTGACCTCTTTGTCCCAATGCTAAATATTATACTCACCAGAGTGTCTTTCTAAATCAACCATGCATTGGATTATGTCTTCCCCCACTAAAACATTTCAGTGCTTCCATGATGTTCAAGATAAAATCCAAATTACTTAGGGGACGCTTGGGTGGCTCAGTCAGTTAAGCAGCCGACTCTTTTGTTTTTTTTAAATATTTTTATTTCTAGGAGAGAGAGAGAGCATGAGCAGGGGAGGGTCAGAGAGAGAGGGAGACACAGACTCTGAAACAGGCTCCAGGCTCTGAGCTGGCAGTCAGCACAGAGCCCGACGCGGGGCTCGAACCCACGAATCGTGAGATCATGACCCAAGCGAAAGTCGAACGCTTAACCGACTAAGCCACCCAGGTGCCCCTAAGCAGCCGACTCTTGATCTCAGCTCAGGTCTTGATCTCAGGGTCATGAGTCCAAACCCCGTGTTGGGCTCCATGCTGGGCATGGAGAAAGAAAGTAAGTCTAACGTACTTAGCATGTTAGTCAAGGTGTTCTTGATCTAGCCCCTGCTAATCTCCTCTTCCCATCCCTAAGCCCTCACCCAAGAGGGGGTCCTTATGCACCACAAGCCTCTGGCATCTGGATTTTGAATATGAGGCTTTTTCTTAGTGGAAAAGTTCTTCCAATTTCTTAGCTTTGTTTCAAGCAGAAACCTCCCTTTTTTAAAATTCCAGACTGCCGTACAACGTTGTCACCTCCAGGAAGATTTCTCGGCTGTCCCTCTTTCCCTTTTGAAATCACCAGCCATCCCGTGAGCTCTTCAGCCCACTTTTTATACTAGACCATACCAGTAATCAAGTTGGATTTTCATCACC
>NW_027529424.1:10940225-10941779 GCF_008692635.1 Crocuta crocuta | reverse complement strand
GAGAGAGACAGCATGAGCAGGGGAGGGTCAGAGAGAGAGGGAGTCACAGACTGAAACAGGCTCCAGGCTCTGAGCTGGCAGTCAGCACAGAGCCCGACGCAGGGCTCGAACCCACGAATCGTGAGATCATGACCCAAGCGAAAGTCGAACGCTTAACCGACTAAGCCACCCAGGCGCCCCTAAGCAGCCGACTCTTGATCTCAGCTCAGGTCTTGATCTCAGGGTCATGAGTCCAAACCCCGTGTTGGGCTCCATGCTGGGCATGGAGAAAGAAAGTAAGTCTAACGTACTTAGCATGTTAGTCAAGGTGTTCTTGATCTAGCCCCTGCTAATCTCCTCTTCCCATCCCTAAGCCCTCACCCAAGAGGGGGTCCTTATGCACCACAAGCCTCTGGCATCTGGATTTTGAATATGAGGCTTTTTCTTAGTGGAAAAGTTCTTCCAATTTCTTAGCTTTGTTTCAAGCAGAAACCTCCCTTTTTTAAAATTCCAGACTGCCGTACAACGTTGTCACCTCCAGGAAGATTTCTCGGCTGTCCCTCTTTCCCTTTTGAAATCACCAGCCATCCCGTGAGCTCTTCAGCCCACTTTTTATACTAGACCATACCAGTAATCAAGTTGGATTTTCATCACCGGTTTTCTTATGTGGCTATCAGAGCAACTAACCTGGCTCAGGTAATGGATGATAAAGACAAGACAAGCCCTTTATTTGACTTACGAACCAGCTGCCTATCACAGTGGATGGCATAAGGGGTGCCCTCCATGCTTGTTCAAGAAATGCATAAATGAATGAGTACGGATATTTTAACCTGCAGTAAAGAATCCGAAAATCTGCAAAGCTTTAAAGGAAGACCGTCACTGGCTATTTATGTCAACAGATGATGGAATTTTGGCAGAGAAAAACAATTCAGAGTGTGTGTTCTCTTTACCCAAACTAACTCCTGTTGATGATGAAGTTTTAAGAGAAAACCAACATAATCATTTGCTTACGATGTCTCTTCTAATAGCTCAAAATATCTGAAATGGGTTCAGGAGCAGTAGTGTTTAAGTGTGTTGATTAATAAGTTACTATTACATGGAATAAATATCCTTAGTGTAGGCACAGCAGACAGAGTAGCTATATCTGACAAATACTCCAATAATTTTCTGTCAATAATTTGATAGCTTTGCTTTATTGCATTTTGCATCCAATACTGCTGATATTTATTTATTTTCGTGATTTATTTTTTCAGTCTTCAATATTTTAGTAACTCTTCTTAATCTAGGTTATGTGAAAGACAAGCACATGTCTAGATGTGGGTCTTTTAATTGCGTAGTTTGGTATTTTTGTGGGTCTTCTGGCCTAAAGGCTCATATGCTCTAGGTTTGAAAAATACTGTTGGGGCCCCTGGGTGGCTTAGTTATGAAGCGTCCCAACCCTTGATTTTGGCTCAGGTCATCATCTCATGGTCATGAGGTGGAGTCCCATGTTGAGCCACTCATCATCAAGCGTGGAGCCTACTTATGATTCTTTCTCTCTCTCTCTCTCTCTGTGCCCCACTTGTGTTCCTCCCC
>NW_027529424.1:10914126-10939746 GCF_008692635.1 Crocuta crocuta | reverse complement strand
TCTCTCTCTCTCTCTCTCTGTGCCCCACTTGTGCTTCCTCACCCTCAAAAAAATAAAAATAAATTTAAAAAAATTAAAAACATTGTTTTGTTTTTATAACTTCTGGTATTTACTTTTCTTTGGCTAAAATGATTTATTTTATTATTTGTTTTATCTTTCCTGGATTCGTTGTCTATATATTTCATCTATCCCTGTCAGTTTCTTCATCTTTCTATTTTTCTCAGTTAACTTTCAAACTCCTGTAAAGAACTCTCTTGACGTTTTGAAATTGTACCATCAATATCATATAGGAAGTAGGATTTATGGGAAGAGAAGGAAGGTTGAAACAATGACAATGCCTCGCATAATATCTTTATCAATAATGCTGATTGGAGTAAATGAGCGAGAAGGGGAGCCATAAAGGAGCTTCAGTGAATAGGGAGGAAGGGCAATTAATTACCCATCCCAGCAACACCAGTGAACATTGATTGTGCACTCAGCAACAGAGCCATGTGTTGCTGATCCGGGATGAATAAATAAGGCTTTGCCCTTGACCTCCAGCACTGGAAGTGAAACATTTAGTTTATCCTGCCATCCTTTGTCATAGTAAAACAATTCCAGGCTTTCAAAAAAGCTCTTCATTAAATTATAATGTAAAAATATTGTTTTACTCCTAAAATCTTACAGTCACTACCCATCCCTGTGGTCCCCCAGAATATTTATCACCAGCCAGTCAGGTGATAAAGGACTGTGGCCTTTCATTTACTCCTAGTTCATGAGACCTCATTCACAGAGACCTACATGCACTGGGCATTCATACACCGGAGAGTGGGCAGACCGGGTCATTCTTGCCACACATCCGATGTAGCTGTCCCTTCCCCAGTCGCCGCTCGTTAGAGCCAATAATCTCTGTTAATTGGGACTCCATGAACTGCAACATTCTTAATCTTCAAAGTTAAATTATTTTCCAAAATTCTTCATTTCTCGTAACAATCCTGTCACTGTTGTTTAAGAACAAAAATTCAGCTGAGTAAATTTGGAGATGTCGTTGGCTTTAGTTGAGTCACGAATAGGGAAGACTCCCAGCTAGCAAATAGCAGAGATGCATAAAATGCAAGGCTTTCATAGGAAAGAGGGTGGGGCAAGAAATTATTAGCAAAAGAAAAGTGAGGTTTCCGGGGAGATGGCCTTCCCGGAGAGGGAGAGGCAGTGAGTATACAATGCAGGTGACCTCATCCCCCAAGGTAGGGGGTGGGGAGGACGGGAGGGCCCATATGACGACAGATCACCTCAAGGTACAGACTGGAAAATTCCCAAAAGAGCAGTTAACACTACATTCCTGGGAGAGGTGGAAACTGCAGTTAGGGTGGGCAGAAAGTTCCAGTTTGGGGACTTGAGTTAGCATGAGTGACTCCATTTTGGGCCCTTGGTTTTCTTTGTGATACTTACTTCAGTTGCATTCTCAACTTAACATCTCACCAAACAGTGGTGAGAGAAAAGAGCACCCTCCTTCCACCCTCAGAAGGCGCTTCCTAGCGCCCGTCTCCATGAAACAGCAAGAGCACTGGTCAAAAAGACGAGCTTTCTATGTACGAGAATGTGTAAATATCAGCGTAAGTAAGACCTTACTATCAAACTCAGAAAGGCGCGCTGCAGCAATCTTTTGCTTAAAAGTCTATTAGACTCGGCCTATGAAACAATGAAAACCTAGGAACCTATGAAAACCTGGGAAACCGGCCTACGCAATAAATATTACAGCGCTACCGCTCTCAGCAGGACACACACGTCTCAGGGATTCATTCACCAGGGGAAGAAACACCAATATAAAATAGAGGGAAATGTTTCCCGTAAAAGTGTAATGAAGTTGGAAATAGTATAAATGCCCATCAACATGGAGATGATAAAATACACTAGATTTTTCTGTTTGGTCCCAATTCTAGTGAGTGTACATATGGGTCCCCCCCACCACACACCACAAGCAAATCTCCACCACTCGTGGGGGGTCCTACGATCCAACTCCGTTCCGACTCTGTCCACTGGAGATGGTCAGATCCCACAGCCTGAGGACTCAGTCCCATAACCCTGCCCCCAACACACACGCTTGGGATGCAGGTCAGCGCCCGGGGGCTCAGTCGGTTGAGCGTCCGACTTCAGCTCAGGTCATGAGCTCACAGCTGGTGCTCTGTGCTGACAGCTCAGAGCCTGGAGCTGCTTCAGATTCTGTGTCTCCCTCTCTCTCTCTCTCTCTCTCTGGCCCTCCCCCACTGGCATTCGACTGTCTCTCTCAAAATAAATAAACATTAAAAATTTAAATTAAAAAAAAGTCCAGGCTGTCACCTCTGCTTCTGACCGACGGACTGTAGACCGGAAGCTCCCTCGACCTCCTCCTTGGGTTCATTTAATTTGCTAGTGGCTCACAAGCTCAAAGAAATGTTTTTACTTACTAGATCACGGGTTTGTCATGAAAGGATACAGCTCAGGAACGGCCAGATGGAAGAGATTCATGAGGTGAGGTAAGGGGAGAGCGCATGGAATTCACATTCTCTTCAGGGGACCCGTCTCCCCAGATCTCCACGCGCTCACCAACCTGGAGATTCTCCTAACCCCTTCCTTCGGGGTTTTACGGAGGCTTCATTACAAAGGCGGGCTGGATTACGTCATTGACCCTTGGTGATGGATTCAACCCCCAGAGGTCTGAGGGGGTGGGACTGAAAGTTCTGATCACGGGGTAGGTTCCCCAGGCAACCAGCCCCACCCTCAGGTGGGGTCTAAAAGTCACTTCATTAACCTAACAAAAGACACCTTGATGGCTCCGTTTCCTTAGGAAATTCCCAAGGATTTTGGAGCTCGGTGGCAGAAACAGGAAGACCAAATATACATTTCTTCTCCAAAACACGTGATCACGACAGTCATGGAGCAGCAAAGCACGTCGATCCTAAACATGGCCATATAGAGTCCTACCTATTGACTTGAAAGGATATTCATGATATTTTATAAGAAAGAGTCAGGTTCCAAAGAGTAAGTCCAATAAGGTCGGGTGGTAAAACCAGGAAAAGGAGGGAAAAAGTGGGAAGCCTGGTAGTATCTGTGAATACGGCTAACACTGCATGGTAGTTGTTTTCTGTTTTTTCCTTTATTTTTTTTTTCACCGATACGAGAATGGATATGTATCTTGGAGCTAGCCACAAATAGTTAAACATCTATAGTTTGCACAATGAAATGCAGCCCTGGATGGGGCCTGGATGCTTGGGTCCCACTTCCTGCTCAGCTGCCAAGATATTTAGGGAAATCATTTACCCACATGAGCCTGAGTTTCTCTGCCTTAAAAATAAATACGTTTTTAGTTCTGTAATGGCTGTAAAACTTAGATTGCTGGGTGTTTCAAACCTCTGTATCTCACTCTATCATCTACCCACCTGGCATACACTGTCCAAATACATTGTCAAAGGCTCAAAAGCACCTTGCACCTTGCACAACGGGGCAGAATAGCGTGTCTGCCACAGAAGGTGCCACTGGCGGCCTCTTGGCAGCTCAGGGCTCCCCACCTCCAACCCCAATGCTTCAGCATTTCACTGCGTAAACTGTAGATACACTGCAAAAACTTCCAGGTTTACATACAGAACATGTAGGGCAAAGGTGGGTGGGCACCTGCCGGCGGGCAGCGGAAGGCCAATGGATGGCTGTCTTGGGGTCAGTCGTGGGCAGGATCTTATTGGCTCGGGACGGTCCTGACCGCGTGAGGGGGGACTTTCGGTCCATCAGGGAAGCTTTGCCCGCGGGGTCTTCCTCCTGAGCACAGAGACCAGCTGGAAAGGCCCGACCTGGACAGTTCGTGGTCAGAGTGGAGGCCGTCCAAGTCCCCTTTCAGAGCAGGGGTCCTGGAGGCCAGCCGCCCTGCGGAGGAGGGCGCAGCTCTGACACCCGGGTCAGAGCCCAGGCGCCTTCCGAGTGGGGTGTGGACAGCCTGGTGGAGCAAACAGAGGGAGGGCTCCCTGTTTCTGCAGCGGCAGGGTGGCGGGGGGGGGAGGGACAGCGGGTGCAGGTGGGCGGGACGAAACGGGGCACTGAGAGTATCGGCCCAGGACTCAGCCAGGTAATCTGGGCACGAAGGACTGAGCACAGGATGAGTCCACAGCACCTGGCGGACGGTCACCCCAGGCCCCTGGGTAAGATGCTTGGACGGACTGTGTGCCAGTGGGAAGTCCATCCAGACTGCTGGCTCTGAGTCCCTGGGGCGCACGGCGGCTACTTTCTCTGCCGCCCCCCCTGCCCCAGACCCCCATCGTCCTTGCTACGCATGTCTTTTTTCACTGTCCTCCCCACTGGGAAGGAAGGGTCTCAGATACCCCCAGGCTTTCAGGGACTGAGGTGAGCAAACCTGGGGGGGAGTAAGAATGTTCTCCCAAAGAGGGATCCGACTTTAATCCAGTTTGATTTTCAGGAGTGACGCTTACTCTGTTATGTAAACTAAAAGCTTTTTTACATTCACTCTGGGGGAGTAATAAAAAATACTCCATTTGGCCAAGAAGCAGGGTGGCCCTTGCAGACTGGAGGGAGTTCATGACAAGGACCGGAGCCTTAGGCAACGTTTAAAAATCCGCACACACACCGGGGGTGATGAACACAGGCCCTTTCCCCGGTACGGTTTCGTGGGGCTCGCTGCAGTTTCCAGTCCTGTGTCTCATTATCAGCACAGTGTTCTACGTTTACCCCTGGCAAATATTTTTGCAAGATAATATTTAATGGTAATGGTATTTTGCTCACTAGACTTCCCCTCCCCCCATCCCCTTAGTGAACAACTGGAAGTTGACCTCTAACTTGGCAAAAGCTGAACTAACAGTGACCTTGGTCTCACCTGCCGCTTCTAGAACACCTTCCTTTGGGGCCCCTGGGTGGCTCAGTCGGCTAAGTGTCCAAGTTCAGCTCAGGTCACGATCACACAGTTTCTGGGTTCGAGCCCCGCGTCGGGCTCTGTGCTGACTGCCAGTTCAGAGCCTGGAGCCTGTTTCAGTCTGTGACTCCCTCTCTCTCTGACCCTCCCCTGCTCACGCTGTCTCTCTCTCTCAAAAATAAATAAAACATTTCAAAAAATTCGAACGTCTTCCTTTTTTAAATCTGGAATGAAAGGGTTTCCTCTACCCATCCCCCCACCCGCTCCCTGGGGGTAGGGGAAGCACACTTCTGATTAGTACTTTTTTCTTTCTTTTCTGAAATGAGTAGGATGGCATTTGTGAGACCCTCCCTCCTCGCCTGGCCTCCCCCCAGCACCAGCCTGGGGAGGGGGCGGGGGACAGGATTTGTGACCATGCAGGGGTGCATGACAGGCCTCACGGGCCGTCGGAGTTTCCCACCTTCGCCTCACTGCCTCTTCTCCTTTCCTTCCCCAACAGCTTGTGTGGAGGTGACTCTCTGATAAGTGAAAGCCTCAGTGTCGAGCTGGGCCCCCCAAGCAGCCCTCTGCGGCGTGGGCGATCGTTGTATTGTCTGAACCGCGCTCGCTGGCGGCCAGGAGGCCTCAGGTGCCGTCGTGAGGGGCCACATCGTGCTCCAGGCCCCGTCCCTCCTCCCAGCCTCAG
The DNA here is from genome assembly GCF_008692635.1 of Crocuta crocuta. NCBI lineage: Eukaryota > Metazoa > Chordata > Mammalia > Carnivora > Hyaenidae > Crocuta > Crocuta crocuta. Next base: position 10,934,191 of record NW_027529424.1, on the reverse strand, counting down.
CGTCCTGGGTGTACAACCAGGAATCAGGAATGACACTATTCTTTCTTTTTAAGGGAGAAGATCAGGGGGTGTGGTGACTATGAAATCCCCCCCCCTTGTTTAAAATTATTTTTTAATTGTTTAAAATATTTATTTATTTTTGAGACACAGAGAGAGACAGCGTGCGCAGGGGAGGGTCAGGGAGACAGGGAGACACAGAATCTGAAGCAGCTCCAGGCTCCGAGCCGTCAGCACAGAGCCCGATATGTGGCTCCCACTCCGACCGTGAGATCATGACCTGAGCCGAAGCCGGACACGTGACCCGCTGAGCCCCCCAGGCGCCCCTGGAATGATACTATTTTGACAGTGGATGATTTTATGAAAGCTAGGAGTCAACAGCTGCAGGCAGAAGGGTTGGCCCTGGCCGGCGTAGACCCAGGCCACACAGGCTGTTCGAGAGCTGATGCTCGGTCCTCCGTTGATGTCCCCGTATGGGGACAAGTACGGGGCGAGAAGCATAGTATAGAAACAGTCCAGAGCGAGCCCTCACAGACCATGGGCCGGCTGCCCGCCGCCGAGTGTTCCTACAGAATAAAGAACCCGTCCCCGCCCAGAGTGTGTGTTTACTAAACCCCGTGAGGCCCCGTGACACCAGAGAGGAGTTTATAGCTGGGACCCAGGTCAGAAACGTCAGCTGCGGGAGCGCTCCTGGTTGGCCTCCTTCTGTTCGCAGGGACTGGACGGCTCATCGGGTAGGATGTGAATTAAAGTCCACATGCTATGGGGGAAGAAACGCTCCCAAAGTGGCTCGATGACTATTTTTAAAGTCACAGCTAATAATTTACCGTCTGACGCCCTGGGGCTCGCCTGGCTCTAAAAATAGCAGTTCCTGAGCTTGGGGACAGGGTCAGGGGAACACGGTGGACAATCGAGTAAAACTTGAACCGCCAGGAAATACACGACTAAATTGAATCCCGCCACCCAAGATTTGATTTCTGAAAGACGGATGTGACAGTTGATCTCCCGTTAATTAGATTTGTAAAGATGTTTTAAGGATAGAAATAAAGTGATAGCCAATCGGACACATCCTTTGGGCTTAAGACTGAGTCTGAAATTGTGTTCCCTCACCTCGTTAGCCGAGGCTCAGCGACGTCAGCGGGAGGCCCACTTAGGGCCGACAGCTGTCCCCCAGCCCCGGTGAGAGTGCCAAGATGGGGTCAGGGGCCCCCAGGGGGCCAGATCAGCCACAGGCGGTCTTGAAATTTGGGTTTCTCCAGTGCCGGGCACTTTATAGATGGGATAATGCGGAAGGAAACAGAAAAGCCAGTCTTTTCTTTGTCCACAATGCAAATCATAGATTATTTGGCCCATGTCCAAGGGCTGAAAACAGCTCTCTCCAAGTACTTTTTTGATAGCTGATATTTATTTAACAAAGGAACTAAAATTTCTTTGTGTGTTTGGGCTTGAATTTTTTTTAAGATTTTTTTTAATGTTTTATTTTTGAGAAAGAGACAGCGCGAGCAGGGGAGAGGCAGAGAGAGAGGGAGACACAGAATCCGAAGAAGGCTCCAGGCTCAGAGCCCGATTCGGGGCTCAAACTCAAGAACCATGAGATCGTGACCTGAGCTGAACTCAGATGTTTAACCCACTGAGCCACTCAGGCCCCCCTGGGCTTGAATTTTTTTTTTTTAATGTTTTATTTATTTCTAGGAGAGAGAGAGAGACAGCATGAGCAGGGGAGGGTCAGAGAGAGAGGGAGTCACAGACTGAAACAGGCTCCAGGCTCTGAGCTGGCAGTCAGCACAGAGCCCGACGCGGGGCTCGAACCCACGAACCGCGAGATCATGACCTAAGCGAAAGTCGGACGCTTAACCCACTAAGCCACCCAGGCGCCCCAGGCTTGAATTTTTAAGGAAGATTTGACTAAGGTCTGTATACCAAGAACTTCCTATGATTAATACAGGAGAGGTAGCTCTAACAAGGGAGTTCAAGCTCACTGTTTCTTTTCTATTTTTCTGCTGTTTCTTTGGCTTCCTTCTGGCTGTTTTAGTCACATTATTATGCTTCTCTATCAATACACCTTACCACCTGTCTACCCTTCTGTCTGTCTGCCTATCTATCTATCTTGGCATGGAAAAATCAAATAGGAAGTTTTCAAGACTGTAAGTGGATTGCCCCACTCACATTCCTATTAATATATTTTAAATCCTCAGCTACGTGAAATAGAGTGTTTAACCTAAACATACAGCGAATGTTCAGCCTTTGTAGCAAGATATTAAAAGGAGGGTATGGGCAGAGAGAAAGAGAGAGAGAGAAAAAACACGGGCGGTTTAATCAACACAGCTAGACAAAGTCTTCATCCCTAAACACGAGAAAGAATGCTTTCTATGCATCTGATATTTTCTCTGCCTCAAACTTAGCTCAGGCTGCAGGTAATTACAGAAATCACGAGTGCACAGAGGAAATGGTTTCTGATAAAGAAAACATGCTTCTCTCTCTCTCTCTCAACACACACACACACACACACACACACACACACACACACACACACGGGCCAACTCCCACCACCCAGAGGTGAAACTGAGGCCTCTGTTTGGAATCCTGTGTCGCGGGCACCATGAGCCGGAAGGAGAGGGGACTGGGGCACAGGCTGGCATGGTTTGTTTTGCTGGTCGGCTGAAGTTTACTTCCTGGAGTCGGGTTTCCTTCAATATCTGAGATCAGTCATAATCGCCAGGCTGCGAAGCTTTCAGATAAGCTCCGGGAATCCGATGCTGTTTCAAGCATTTCTGCGTGTTTTCATTCAAACGGAGAAAAACGGGGAGCCAAATTAGTGTTATCGAGCTGCATTGGAGCAAAGAATATGATGCCATGTAGTTTGATTTTATAAGAAAACCTGCATGAGTCTTCCACAGAAACTAAGCTGGGGGCCAAGTGCTTTATCAGGTCTGTTTTAGGACTACAAATACTATATTTAACTGAGTTAACACTGCGTAGGGGACTAAGGAAAATAGGTACTGTGAGTCGTATAATATTTAAAACGGTTTTGAGCGGTAGAGCTTGAAAAGATTATAGTAATCAGTTATCATTGAGGAGGAAGACGTCTGATACTATTGATTTTCTTGTACAAGGACAAATTTCTCCATTGTAGTATATATCAGTCACATTATCCCTTGATTTTTATTCATCAAAAATAAATTTGGCACAGGGTAAGAGAATTTTAGGTGTTATTTTAGAATATGTGTTTTTTTTTAATTGAATTTACTCATATCGTCTTTTTCATAAAAAAAAAATACAAAACTATTTTCCAAGGGTGCCTGAGTGGCTCAGTTGTTAAGCGTCCAACTTCAGCTCAAGTCATGATCTCACGGTTCGTTGATTCGAGCCCCTCACCGGGCTCTGTGCTGACATCTCAGAGCCTAGAGCCTGAATCAGATTCTGTTTCTCCCTCTCTCTGCTCCTCTCCCACTCCCATGCTCAGTCTGTCTCTCAAAGACTAATAAGTATTAAAAAATTATTTTCCATTGTNTTCAGAGTCTGTATCTCCCTCTCTCTCTGGCCCTCCCCTGCTCACGCTGTCTCTCTCTCTCTCTCCTAGAAATAAATAAAAAAATATTTTAAAAAATTTAAAAAAAAAGAAAGAAATCCATCCTATGTTAAAGTCAATTTCTTGTGAGGATTTTCTTCCAGGTATTCTGAAGAAGAATAGCAGCATAGCCAAGGGATGATAGGCAAGCCCATAATAATGCGCTTGGGTTATTTTGTTTTTAATTTTTTAAATGTTTATTTATTTTGAGAGAGAGAGAGATCATGAGCGAAGGAGACACAGAATCTGAAACAGGCTCCAGGCTCTGAGCTGTCAGCACAGGGCCCGACGCCGGGCTCGAACCCACGAACCGTGAGATCATGACCTGAGCTGAAGGTGGCCGCTTAACTAACTGAGCCCCCAGGCGCCCCATGTTTTGTTGTGTTTGTAAGAGAAGAAGAAAAAAACCTAATCAGAAAGCAGTTTGGAGACTTAGAACAAAAGGTCATACAATATAATCAGGTCCCGGAGAAGACTAGACTTTTCTTGGGCGGAGTCCTGAGAGCCACGGAACAGGGGTCTGAGCTGGAGCCTCATGGATATTTGACGAATCTGTGAACAGCCTTAAAGAAGAGGGAAGAACAGCTTTTGGGGTGAGAAGTGTGCTCAGGCAGAAGAGCAGCGACACATGAGGACAGAAGACCGTCCAGTTTCCCCTGAGGGGCAGGCGACTGTTGGAATGTTTGTGGCCATTGCGTTTTGTGCTTCCAATGGGGCCTCCAGTGGAAGGTGGGCCTGCACCGGCCCAACCAGCGCCTCTCCGCTGAGGGTGATGGGGGCCCCCTCACTGCCCCCACGGGGGACACTGCACAGTGTCTGGAGATATTCAGGTTGTCACAACCCCGGGGGGTGCTCTCTCTCTCTCTCTCAAAATAACTAAACATTTTTTTTATTTTAATGTTTATTTATTTTTCAGAGAGAGAGAGACAGCGCGAGCAGGGGAGGGGCAGAGAGAGAGGGAGACACAGAATCCGAAGCAGCTCCAGGCTCCGAGCTGTCATCCCGGAGCCCAATGTGGGGCTCGAACCCATGAACCCTGAGATCATGACCTGAGCCAAGTTGGACTGAGCCACCCAGGCATCTCAAAATAAATAAACATTAAAAAATAATAAAGTACTGGGGCGCCTGGGTGGCGAGGTCAGCTAAGCATCTGACTGTTGATTTCAGCACAGGTCATGATCTGACAGTTTGTGGGTTTGAGCCCCACGTCAGGCTGTGCGCTGACCGCGCGGAACCTGTTTGGGATTCTTTATGTCCCTCTCTGTCTCTGTTCCTCCCCTGCCTGTTCTCTCCCTGTCTCTCAAAATAAATAAATAAACTTAAAGTAATAATAATAATAAAGCCTCGGTGCTGTGTTTGGGGAAGTAGGGAGGTGTGAGAAGAAAAGTGTCTCAGTTACTCAAAAGCAGATAAAGGACCATAACGCCCTCAGGGTTTTGTAAGGGGGCTTCTTGCATTGGTTCCCGCGGACAGCTGAGCAGAGATCACTGGCAAAGAATGAAAAGTTAGAGACGACTGCCACACACACTGAGCACAGGGACCATCTCCCGCTGTAAGTGCCGCCCCCGGGCCAGGCTCTGTTCTGCGATCGGAGGCACCGTTTTGCTGAAAGGGACCTAAAACCGACGGCCGCCCTTGCTCAGGGGCCCTGGAGCTGGGTCTCCCCGTCTGCCAGAGGAAGCCCCATTCCGCACAGGACAGGGGAGCATCCCTCCCTTTCTCTACTGCGACCTCGAGGACCCAGACGTGCGAGCAAGTGCTTGTCCTCCGGGCAGAGGACTGTCCCAGAGAAGGGAGAGTAGAATTCTGTGACATCCGCATGAATAAAAGAACACCCTTTACTGCAGGGCGGACATCACGGCCAGCAGGTCGCCACACACCTGCTGGTGGGGCTGTGTCCCCGTCACAGGGAAGGGCTGGCTGGCACCGCTCCGGCTCTGGGTCTGACGGACATACTGGTCCCCGACGCCTCACTCCTCTATCCCGCAGAGCAGCTCCCAGCAGCAAAGCAGGTTCAAGCAACACAGTGTGGAGTCGGGGCTTTCAGCCGGCACCCCAGGACGGCGGTAAAAGGGAAGAAACACTCGGTGCTTGAACCAGCCTTTACTGAAGCTGTTTGTTTCTGTTATTTCCATCAATGGAGCTATCCCGCGGATTCTCTGAAACTTGAAGCAAATGGAAACACCTAGAACACGGGAAAATAAGTAGAATGCGATGAAGAGAAAGCCTGTGGTTCTCAGGCACAGGGACCATCAGGCGTCTGCTCTGGACGGGTCCCCGCTCAGTCACAAGTCTCCCTGCGGTGGCTCGTTTTTAGTGCTCAGGACTGCTGGGTGTCAGTGTGAAGTCATGCACACGATACCTGCGCTAACACACGTCATACGCACGCTCTCTGGCTAAGCAGCTGCCTTTTTGCAGGGGGGCATGAGGAATGGTGCCCGGAAGCAAACCGATCCAAGCAGTGCCCTGCACGCCACCGGGTCAGGGCCGCTGGGCTGTGCGAGGACTGAATCTTGTGTCCCCCGTGCGTCGAAGCCTGACCCCCGGGTGACGCTGTTAGCCGGCGGGGTCTGCGGGAGGCCATGAGGTCGTGAGGGTGCGGCGCCCGTGAAGGGATTAGTGTCCTTGTGAAGGAGAGCCCGGGGAGCCCCCCGCCCCTCCCCCAGGTGAGGACACAGCCAGGAGTCACCTTCTGTGACCCAGACACCGAATCTGCAGGTGCTTGAACTTGGACCTCCAGCCTCCAGAGCTGTGGTATTCGTTACAGCAGCTGGAAGGTGGACATGTGGGTTTAAGGTGATGTTGCTACAGTCTTACTTAAGGGTGGTCTGAGGTCCTTGAGGGGTCACGGGAGAGCGCCGCGGGCCCCGCACGCCTCCATCCTGCGTGCCCTGCTCACAGCCACGTGCAGTTTGGAATGAGGGGCAAACCACCGCTACTTCCGAAGCTTGTGGTTTCTCATCATTAGCAGCAAACGGCGATTCCAAGAAGCACAGAATAACCATCCGGAGAGCCTCTTCTCAGAACTCAGGCAACAAGATGGTCTCCCATTCCAGGAGACCCACCCGTCCCCACCCGGCCCACGCCCGCTCAGGCCTCCTGCGGCCGCCCGTCTCCCGGAGCCCATGTCGTGTGGTTAGACCACAAACCGTGCTCACTGGGGCCTCCCTGATATATTTACATTATCGCGACCGATGTGCATTTATAAGAGGAGCAGTTACTTCCAGATGAAAAGCGAGGTCAGAGCGCCTTGCCCAGGGCCAGGGGCGGCGTGGTAGCGGAGGGGGACCCGAGCGCAGTCCCTGCCTGCTCCCTCCGGACACAGCCAGCATCCGGCTCTGAGCAGCACGGAGGTGGACACCCCTCAGAGACATCAAGAACCTCCGATGCGACTCGGAAGGAAGACGGCACAATCCACGCAAGGCTCTCCCTTCGGCCCCCGGCCCCGGGCCCCTACTCTTTCCGGGGCTGAGGTGCTGTGTGCATTGCCTGCCCACCCATCCGAGGCGGAGAAGGTCCAGGCGTCGGGTGGCTGCCTCGTCCCCTGGGTGCCGGGGCACCCTGCCCTCCCTCCCTCATTCCCCAGGCGTCAGACCCGGGATGCACCGTGCAGCCTTGACATGGTTTCGAGATGCAAAGCTCAGGCAGGGCAAGGCTCTGTGGCCGGATGGCAGAACTCACATTTCATGACTTTTTCAGCTGGTGCTTCTCCACAGGGGGATAACTGTGACAACGAGCGTGTCCTAGATGGTTCTCAGCGTGCCCCCGAGCGGTAACAAATGTCCTCTCACACTGTTGACATGTGCGCGGCCAGGCGCATCATGACAAGGACTGGAGCAGGTGTGGCCAGCTCCATCAGGGGAGGCTGGCAGATTCCCACCCTCCACCTCCGCGCCCGCGACGCGTTTCTTCCAAAATACTTGCACGCTTAGCGAAGGAATTGGAGCTACATGAAGATGAGCATTAAGGAGAACACTGAAGCCTGGCTCTGACTGGCCTGTCCTTATTCAAAGTGCCCCAGAACGTGATCATTTGTTTCTTTCATGTTTTAGTGCACCTTCAGGAGTCAGGGTCTGTGCAATATTTAAAAGAGAAGCTAAATTTTTAATTTCTGAGCCAAAGGCCCCGGGTGACTTTCAAGTTCCCCCTGATTCTTCTGATTTTTACACTGGTTCAAAACCACAGTTCCATGTACAGTTGAAACGGTATCTTCTCCTGTGCATGACTTCTGCATTTAGTATCCAGTCCTGGGCTCCGTGCGCGGGGTCTCGGGGACGATCGTAGCGCTCCTCGCCTGCGTCCACCATTCGACGCTCCCCTCTACCTTGGGAAGAGCCCCTCAGAACGAAGCAGGGTCCTCCCTGCGGCCGGCGAGGCGGGCATGCCCACGCAGAGATGCGGGGGGCTGTTCTTTCGTGAGGCCCTTGATACAGGAAATGAAAGAGGGAACCAATGGCTTCCACCAAGTTAGAGCAGAACCGAAAGTCTGCAAATAAAAATTACGGATCCTTCATCACATTCCCCTGCACAAGCTGCATGAAGACACGCGATTCTCTAAGAGCCGTGCCTTTTGTCGGGAGCTCTTGAGCCATCCTGGTTTCTGTCTCCCGATTTAACTTGACTTGGAAAACAATAAAATACAATAAGAAAAACACAATGTTTCCCTGCTCTGCATGTGACGTGCAGGGAAGCCATTTCTCTTGCTCCGGGACCTGACCTCCCTGTGCTCAGCTTGACCTTCTCTCCTGGGTGTTTGGGAAAGCAGAGAAACACCTCTGACCCTGACCTTTGGTTTTCTTTCTGGGCCAAATATTTGGAGCTTTCTAAAGAAAGTATATTGAGATAAAGCCGTTGGACTGCGGAAAAGGTCAGGCAGAAAATAAGTTATACATATGTATTAAATAGTATCTAATTTGTTAAAGACCAAATGGGCTGCACAAACGATTGCAAGCCCAGGTGATCTGTGCAAGGGCCCTGCTCCAGCTGTGTACGCCTTCATCCCTTGGGTTCTTGCTCTTGATTTGCCGAAGTCACCAAAGTTAGAAAACAGGACGTACGCACTCCCAGCTTTCTGTACATCCTTGCGAGTCTAGCTTTTGATCCATACCCATCCCGAAAAGTGTTAGAAGGCCAGATGTGCGTGATTTTTTTGCACTTTGTGGGGAGAAAAGGGAACCGGCCTTTGTTTCCAACCTTCAGAATTTTCTTTAACGCAAATAAGTAAGCTCGAATTCCTTACGCGTTAACACTATGCTCCAGCATTAGCTCTTGGGAAACATCCGGAGAGCTCACCCTACGGCTTGACATAACCTTCCCAGCGACCTGCTCCTTGGAGCTGACAGCTTAGTCAACGTACGTTTGCGCGTTTCTTTTTCTTTCCATTGAGGACACGGCCAACAGGTAGACTTCAAATGAGGTGAAATTCGGGAACCCAGGCTTTTATGTTGTGAACGCGCCTTGTAAAATGTTACCGTGTCCACATATTTTAATAAGCATTCAGTATTTATTAAGCCTGGCGGAGCTTACGCAATACTCCTTTAAATGTGTTTGTGGATTTTATTGTTTGTAACGGGGAGCACTCGAAGCAGACGTCCTGTCACTCGGGACTTAGCGAAGGCACGTGCGGCCGTAGGATAGATTGATGCCTGAGAATTCGGAGGCGTGTCGTAAACGGTCTTGAAAACGAGAATAATAGTTTCTTTATTGGATTAACTGTGGGGGATAAATAACATTAGAGAATACTATTTATGCTAACATAAAATTACCCCCAAAATAATTATTCAGAGAATAAATTATTGCAGCCAATAGTCATGAGTAAGGCGCCCATGCGATCCCTGTCACATCTGTCCCTGTACTGCTCCAGCCCACACGATACTGAATCCGTGCACCTGACCGACGCTGCCCTAAACAGTCGTCCCCTGACCCTCCCTTTCTGTACCCCAGAAAATTAAATCCCCTACACTTGGACAGAATGGAATTAGTATTTGCCAAGTACATATTTTCTATTATCCCCATAAGGTTTTGGCTGTTTTGATTCCCCCATAAAGGTTTGGAAAGAAGATAGCGTCCTTTTTACACAGCTGTTGCCCCAAAGGCTCAGAGAGGTCGAGTGACTGGCCCACAGCCACCCAGCTCAGTGTGTCAGGCAGGGCTCAGACTCGGTTCTCACCCCACCGCACACTGTTACTCTGTGCTGCCTCCACGGGCTACGTCCATGGCCAGCGAGCCAGTTTTTCGAGGGCACACCTCACATTTCTTCGGGGAGTCTTGCCTGGGCCCTTCCCTTTCTGCAAGGCTCCTGTCTGTCACATGCTTAGGAGATAAAGTCCGCTGAAGTGTGTCAGGCCTGGCGGATCTTCCCAGCACGGGAAGGATGGGCGAGGAAAGTGCAGATTCTCGCTCGACTGCCGCACCCCAGGTGCCTGAGCTCTGAGTCACGGGCGGCCGTGGGGTGCAAGCCCGGGGAACCGAGTCACCGTCGCTTCCTCCGTGTCCTGCACAGATGCTGCCCCCGATGAAGGGGCAGCCACCCCACCAGCTCCCCACCAGCCTCACAAACACCCCAGGTGTTCTGGCCCCGTCTACACGATGTTACCACTCAGGACGGAGCCAGGAACTGAGGCAGAAGACGCTCGCTGTCTGCGGGGTGTCGAGCACTGGCCAGGAGGTGACCTCGTCCCCTCCCGCATCGCCGGCAGAGCCACCGAGGCTCCCGGGATCCGAGAGGCACACGTCCCATGTCCCCTGTCTCCACGTCAGACATCACAGGTGGATGCTCCCAGGGTTTAAGTGAGTTCACAGCTTCCGGAGCTGCTGATCGACTCCAGTCTGATGGATTCCACCTTCTAACCTATGGCCTGTTCAGAGACTTGTCCCCGAGGGCGCTGGGCTCATCGGTCACTCCTTCTGCTGCACTCGTAGGAAGAGGGGTGGGCGGCCAGCGTGAGCCACTGAGCCGGGCGGGGCGTGTCCAGAATGCAGAAGGGACATTTCACAAAGGGAATGATCTTCCTGTTCATTTTTTTAAAAGTTTATTTGAGAGAGAGAGAGACAGAGAGAGAGAGAGAGAGACAGAGAGAGAGAGAGAGAGAGAGAGAGAGAGACAGAGCACAAATGGGGGAGGGGCAGAGAGAGAGGGGAGAGAATCTGAAGCAGCTCCAGGCTCTGAGCTGTCAGCACAGAGCCCGACTCAGGGCTCGAACCCACGAACGCTGAGATTGTGACCTGAGCCGAAGCCGGACGCTCAACCGCCTGAGCCCCCAGGCGCCCCGGCCTCCTGGTCACTGTGTGGAGACAAGCACTGTTGGTGACGGGGACACACCAACAACGGTCGCTGCGTTTGTTCCGTGGCTGCAGGTCTGAGGCCGTTTAGCTCCCGATGTTTCCTCCGTCCGGGACCGCTGTGAACGTGAGCCTTGGAGATGACGGTGTCGCGTGTGGACACTGATCTGCTCCCGAGCTGCCCTGTCATAACAAGGTGAGTTCACCCAGTGCCTGCTAATGTCATCATCCGAGTGGGGCTTGTCCGCCAGCAACGCCTGTCCTCTCCATAAGGAAGGAGCTCGCAGATCGTAGGGACCGATACCGACCGTGAGGCACAGACGAGCCTCTCTGGCGGCGAGCGCACCCCGTGCGGGCGGCGGGCAGCGGGCAGCGAGGGCTGCGGTCTGCCGTCCTCAGCGCTGCAGGTCGTCGGCTGGGGTGACTTGCGGGAGCGGGATGCCCACGCACGGCACGTGCTGCCCGCAGGTGGACGAGACACGCCGGCCGGACAGCAGTGTCCCCGAGAGCTGGCTTTCACCTGCTCAAAGCGCTTCTGTATCTCTGAGTTCTCTGGACGCACCCAACAACTTCAGGAGGGTGTCCTATAATTCTTGTTCCTCTTTTGCACAGAAGAAAGTACTGGAATAATCCAAGCCCGAGTGGCCTGTGGTGTAAATTGCCTGCCTCGACACCAGGTCCCAGGAGACGCCCCTCATAATGTGATCTGTGGTCCCAGCGACTCCCCACGTCGACGGCCCCACCGTCACAGACCAAGACCAGCAGAGCTCCAGGCTCTCAGGCTCGGGTGCGTTTTGTACGGTCCTGAGACGTCCTGAAAGGGTGTTTCCCAGTGATGTTCACACGGATCCAGGGAATGAAGAAGAGTCATTAAATGGAATGGTGGCTAAGAAACGTTGCATCCAAGGACTTGGGACAAAAGCAGCCCGCCCCGAAGTGAGCCATTTGGAGAAAACCGGACTGGGGTTTCGTTTCCCGCCCCCTCTGAGCTCCGGGAACTGCCCGAGGGACGCAGGCACGAGCCTGGCACTCAGTACTGGCTGGGGCACCTGAGACAGACTCACAGCCGCGGCACCCAGGCCTCGGCCAAGGGGGTGCTCCAGGGAGGGATTTGAACACGTTCCCAACGCGGCCACTGCGTCCTGTTACCTACACCTGGGAAGAGAAAGCACGCACTTTGCAGGTCCAGCCGGAGCAGTGGCAGCTCAGTCATCTCTGGACCCTGAAGAAAAAGAGGGACACTGACGGAATGGAGGAAAATCACCATCAAATGACTTGCAGAGAGGAAGCGGGAAAAGGCAGCGGGCTGTGGGAAAGGAGGCTGGGGTTTGCAGACGTTTAAACTAGCTACCTGGGAACCCCCGGCTTATGCCCGAGCTGACTTTGTGTTTAGTTTAGAAGTGATATGTCAAAACACTTGATTATTTATTTAAATTTGAATGGCAGGGGGCAGAACTCACTCTTACAAAGTTTCACTTTCATTTCCCCCCAGTGGCTCTACTCAGAGGCTGGTGGCTCTTTCTGGAGCATTCAGTGCTTCAATGCGTTTGTCGGAGGGGTAAGTCCTTTTAATTCATGTAAAGTTGAGAAAAGGGAACTCACGTAGGTAGATGTGTTGCCCCGGCCGTGTTATTGGGGATCCGGTTTTGTCAGGTTTGTGGATTTCCCTGATCATTTTCCTCTGATCTCCAACAGTATCATCTTCTCAAAAAGCTTTTTTAATTAATTAATTTATTTTTAATTTCTTAATGTTTTACTTATTTCTGAGAGAGAGAGAGAGACAGTGTGAGCAGGGGAGGGTCAGAAAGAGAGGGAGACAGAATCTGAAACAGGCTCCAGGCACCGAGCTAGCTGTTAACACAGAGCCCGATGTGGGGCTCAAACCCACAAACCGTGAAATCATGACCTGAGCTGAAGTCGGACGCTCAACGACTGAGCCACCCAGGAATCCCTGGAAAAGCTTTTTTTTTTTAAGTTTATTTTTTTTTAAATTTATTTTAAGAGAGATAGAGAGCAAGCAGGGGAGGGGCAGAGAGAGAAGGAGACAGAATCCCCAGCAGGGGATGTCAGCCCAGAGCCCAACGCGAGGCTCGAACTCATGGACTGTGAGATCATGACCTGAGCTGAAATCAAGAGTTGGGCGCTCAATGGACTGAGCCACCTGGATGCCCCTGCAATAATGTTTGTATCTAAGGTGACAGGGGAGGAAAAAGAATGACCACAAACTAGATCAAATGAGTGATTGGGTTTTATTTAGAATTAAGGTATGAGGACGCCTGGATGGCTCAGTTGATGAAGCATCTGACCGGCTCAGGTAATGATCTCAGTCTGTGGGTTCAAGCCCCGCGTCGGGCTCTGTGCTGACAGCTCAGAGCCTGGAGCCTGCTTCAGATTCTGTGTCTCCCTCTCTCTCTGCCCCTCCTCCACTTGCATTCTGTCTCTCTCTCTCTCTTAAAAAATTAAAAAAAGAGAATCAAGGTAGACATGCTGCTGGCAAAAGGAGCGAAGTAGTGACAGAGCACTTATGCAGTCATTCATGCAATCATTCATTCACTGGGCGGGCAGGTGCAGCGCGCCCACGCTGGGGGCCGAGCCCTCAGAGAGGAGCATGCCGTTCACGTTCACGGACTCCTACTGTGGAGAGTGAGAGAGACAGTGAAGAAGCCCAGAGAAGAGGCAGGTGATGGAGGTTCAGGAGAGCAGACGACACTGGAGCCTGGAGGGACTTCTGAGGTGGCTCTCCCAGGACGGGGTCATCCATGCCCGAAATGCCATCACACCTTGGGAAGGATGGGCAAGACCTTCTCTTAATACGATTCAACCCCCTCATGGTAGAAATGAAAACAAATTCCACGTATGTATCTGTTCAGGTCCGTGGTCAGTGTTCGGTGGTAGAATCTGCCACGCGGGTCCAGAAATCAGGGCGTGCACATGCCTGCCCTCCCCACACCCACCGTGGGCGTGATTCCTGACTGCAGGGGGCTCAGTGCTCAGTGGGGACGGGGGGGTCCTAGGACTTGTATCAGATCTGATCCAACATGAGTCACAGGAGCTTTGAGGGTGCTGGCGAAGGGGCCGCGGAGAGTCGCACACAGGCGCAGTCGTCCCTGCCAGGCTGGCAAGCGTTTATGGAGTGCCAGACTGACGGGCAGTGATGTGACTTGTGTGCAGGGGACCACAAATTCTCAAGGGCTGCTTTGAAAGGCCCACCTCCCGGCCACGAATTACAAAGGACAGATAAAAGCGCCAAGGTGTCTCGCATTGAATATCAAACAAGGCAAATAAAAAGCAAAGCACAGAAGCTCAGAGGAGACCCCTGTGGACCGGTGTGGCCTGGGATGCTGGTGGAGGGGTCAGCTTATCCCCTAAGGCTTGTAGGAAAGGGTCCGACTCGGTCTTAGGGTTCTCTGCAATGTCTGGGCACCTAGGGGGTCCCCTCACTGCCACTCACTGGCTGTTGAGAGGATGAGTGACTGAATGAATGAATGAAGTATGGGCTTTGCCCTCAGATGTTCTGTCACTGACTCATGTGGACTTCAGCTATGGGGAGGCTGAGAAGATGAACATGGGTCTGACCGGGAGCCCAAGCACTTCATACAGGAGCACCTGCTACGTCTATGGAGTCTAATTCCTGACGTTCATAAGATGGCTGCACAGACCTGTCCTAAGAAGAGGGCTAAGCAGAACCTACCGTGATGCAGGACGAGATGGGCTGGCTTGCCCCTGGCTCCGCCTCCCCCTGGCCTGGCCGTGGGGGTTACCGGACCGCGCCTCAGGTCCAGTCTGCGAACTGAGAGCACTCACAGCCGCCGCCTCACCACTGTGAGGAGCAAAGGGGAGCCATCCTCACGTTCTTGCTGGTCAGCGTCATTACCCAGAGCGGTCGCCTGCGTCAGAGTCCACTGGGGCTCTCAGTTGTCAAAAGATAACGGCCACTGAGACTACTTTACGAACAACATCGACAAATAGCAACAGCGACACCAAAGCAACACAAACAACAACAAAACACAAAAAGCAATGCAGGAAAGGAAAACCCAAACCTCTGCAAACATGGGGTGTTTTATTTTCACTAAAAGTAACGGAGGCATAGAAAAAGGGGGTGAACATAAAAAACACACAAACGAGCAAACATCAGTTTAACTGAAATAAAAAAGGAAAGAAATCCGGCCAATATGTGTGTCTGAATGTAGGCATAGGAATATTAATTGGATAGAGCGTACGCCAGACAAAGTGGCTTCTAGCCTGGATGCTGATGCCTGGTGATGGACCAGGTTTTCCACGCTCCTAATCCACGGAGTCAGGAAGAGTGTCAGAAGGTAAATAATGCAATAACCCCACTGGATTTTGATGAGATATCCGCATAACGGTCACTGAAGCACAGCCCACCTGATTCAGAACAACGGACCCTTCTCGAGATTTACAGCCACTCCAGGAAACTGCAGGGACACCGGCGACTTCTCGGCTGCTGGTCATTTGTCAAAAACACTGTGAATTCAGTTCGCTGAAGCTGTTGGTCACCTCCATTCTGCCGTGGGCCAGCCCGTTCACGGCTTCTGACGGGAAAGTGACCTAACGGTTTCAGTAGCGTGGCAAGAACTCTGAGTGGAAGCTACGTTGTTGATCATGGAAACACCCCAGGAAGCCCAAGCTTGTCCTTCGCTGGGGTCACCGGAAAAGGTTGTGGAAAATAAATGCGAGTGAAATTTGCCTAATGCGGACCTACAAAAATCTCTTTTTAAATAAATTCAGTGGGGGGAAACAAGGGTTATTTTCCTGAAGAGAAATAAATACCCACCGCACAACGATAACGTCCATCGGCCATCATTTGACCCGTCTCGGACCGCGTGCCGGGTTCCCCCACGTACCTTTTCTCTAGTCCGTCAACAGCCCCGAGAGGGTTTCCACGGTTTAAAGGGTTTAAGAAAGGGTCGCCACAAGCCGGGAACTAATGAATCTCTTTATTTGTAGAGGCCTGTGTGGGAAGGCTCACCGCCCGTTCCCCAGGACACAGCAGAGTACGACTGCTAGAATCCCCTGAAAACGCAGTAACTGCGGGACCGGGTCACCGGGAAAGGTTTCCGAGGGAACTCACAGCTTGAAGAAAGGGCTCCGGGGCGTCTGGACAGCAGCTTTCCCACCTTCTCCAGCAGGTGCCCGGCTGGCAGGCACCGTCCCGCTGTCACCGGACCAGCGAGGCCCTTAAAAGGCAAGGCTCCCGCTCACCTAAGCGCAGGAAGGCCCGTGGGCAGGGCGTGGTGGTCCCGGGGGCCAGAAGCTGCTGGCTGCCTTCCTGCTCACAGTGGGGCTGGGAGCGCCGCCCCCGCCCCCCGCCGGCTCCTGACACACTGGAGGTCTGAGTGTGCGGCAGCCCAGGATCCGACAAGCCCAGGCCCACGGCCTCCGGTGGCTGTGCTGCTCCGCCAAGGGCCCTCACCGCTCTCACTGCTCCCTTAGGTAGATCATTCGGGGTTCGTGGATGCTGCAGGAGCAACCCGAGAGGCGGACGTTCAGTGGCCGTTGCCCAGCAGTCCCGTGGTACCTCGGGCTGCCCGTCCCCACCTTCCAGGCGAGCCCGACGCCAGAGCGGTCATTAACAGAGGACGGCCATGGGTCGGTGTCTGGAGTGAGCACAGATGTTCTCTTTCACTTACCTTAACTAAACGGTGTATAGATCAGAATTCCCCCAAAGGCAGTTTTACCATAAGGAGTTACATTTGTACAGTTAAAACATCGGCACATAAAGTATGTCTCATAGACAGCCGGCTCCCTCCCGCTTTGGGGGTGAACAGAACCGCGCTGCTTGGGGGAGGGTGGTGCGCGGTATGCACAGCAGGAGTCAGGACGGGGGCCACAGTGAAGAGCTTTCACATTCTGGTCTCAGGTCTCAGAGCCAGCGAGAGAGGAGGCAATCCCTTCAGGGCTGTGTCACCTGTCCCCTCCCCTCCCCTGTCCCCTCCCGGTCCCTGCATAAGCGGAAAAGCGCCCCCCACAGCACTGCCTGCTCCCTTCATTGATAAAGCCAGCACAGGCCATCACCCATGTTGCTCGTATGGAAGGAAGTCTTGCACAACCAAGGCGAAGTGTGGTAACGTGAAAGTTAAGAAATGCATGAGAACAGAACTGTGCTTAGTCGGTACATGCAAGTCATCCCCAAACGTTCTGGGGTGCCCAGCACTGCTCGGAGCTGCGAAAAGTGCTGATGTGTAGTGTGGGGACACTTGCCCATTATCTACATTGCTGAGCCTTTTAGAAAGTTAATCATTGTTTACAGCAGCTTTGAATTGGGGGCTCTTCATTTAAGGAACTGTTCCAGATCATATGATATCTTTGGGTTGGTTTTTTTTTTTTTTTTTTTTTGGTACAGATTATGTAAAGGGAAGTCAGTGTAAGGGGCCTGGAAACTCAAGTGTGGAGGAACTGACAGTGACAGTGGGCATTCTAGTTAAATCTGCTTTTATTGACAATTCTGCAGTGACCACTCAGCCCAGCATGGCTCCCATAAGGACATGTGGCATCCAGACTCTTCCTTAGTCTCTTTTTACCCACAGACGTTTAGAGAAAATCCTCATTAAAACTACGTAGAGTGAAGCAGAGAGACCATGTTATAAAATAAACCTAGTTAAATACACTTTGTTGTATTGCCTCATTTGTGTGATGCATGGATCTAATTTTCCTCTCTTTGTGTCTTAACTATGTACATTAGGTGATGCTTACCAATTAATGCAGGATGTCACATCTCCAATTGCTTTCTGTATCTTCTTAAACATTAAAAATAAATACAGGCCATCTGTCTCATATCTTGAAAGCAATTCAAAGTGGTTACTTTTGTTTGCTCGGGATTACAGCACAGTTTATAGCTTTAGTGCCTCTGAATTGTAAGAAAGTTCTGTCTCCATTTCGTAAATGTAACTTCATTGTAAAGTGCATCTCATGGAATGAGCAGAAGGCTCTCAGAAAGCTTGGACAAGACAGAAAGCAGGGGCGGGTGGCGACGGAAACCTTGGTCTCTGGCATTTGGGAGGACGCGACTGAATGCCTAGCTCGCTGTTTCCTGGCCGGGCCATCTGGGGAAAGGAGCCTCAGTGACCCCATCTGTGAAGCGGGGATGACACCTCTTGTGTGGTGTGCTCCGGGAAACATATACAGATACACGCACACTCCCAGAGAGACAGAGACAGACTGAGGGAGGGAGAGGGACCCCACTTCCTACCCAACTCCCGGGGAAGGTGTAAGAAGTAGTAATCATCACCCGACTTTGGCAGCGGAGCAATTCAGTTTGAGGATTGTGGTGGGAAAAAAAATAGCTCAGAGTAGCAGGAGGTTAAATCCTAAGAAAGGAACTACGTAGAAAAGCTGTGTTCTTTCTCCATAGCAATTAAAATAGGAAGATAAACAACTTGACTCCAATCAGCCCCACCGCCCCTCGAGCGTCCAGGTCAGCTGGGATGTGTGGAACCGGACTGGTGCTTTGGGAGAACTCGACACACCTTGGATCCGCCAGGGCTCCAATGGTACTTTTCGAAGAGGTTTTTAAATAAATGAGTAAGTAAGTAAATAAATAAATGGTATGCCATACAGCACCAAAAGCCTGACTAACTTAACTATAATTAAAGGGGCAAAGGGCAATTTGAGAACGTTCCATTTTCCATTCTAAGGCAGAGCCATCTTCTCCACAATAGTTTCTACTGTAGTGCCAGACGAGGTTTTCTAGATCCGAGCCGAGCGTTCTGAAAATGGTGAACGTGTAATTTGAAATCCACCCTATACTCACAGACCACAGAATTGTAGCGCTGTGCAAAATGCCAGACACATGTGACCTGCCCCAGAATATTTCAGCAATAAGAACATGGAGGTCCAGCGCCACACAGCAAATTGGCCGAAAGCACACGGCTGGTTCCAACAGGAACGTACCCTTTCTTTGGAGCTGGGCTGCAACAAACTCGTGAAGCACAGTGAAATTTCCTTCACTTCTATAAATACCCTTGGTTTACAGCTGACTCCCTACATGACAGTCCTTCTAACAGCCTTATTTGAACATAACTGAGGTGTTCGGCATAGTCTTCGCATGACAGAGTGGTCGAGACTCACTAGTAGCCGAGAATGTATGATCGAGCCTTTATTTAGCCGCACAGTCAGGGCAATCCGACTATTAGTCATCCTGACATGTGCTTCAGAACCCTGCACACCCAGCGAGTCCCAGCAGTGATCGCGCTTCCTGCTACCGCCCACACTGCAACTCTTTGCAAATCGCTGATATTTTTACTGCAGTTCTAGAAAGAAAATTACTTAACATTCCTAATCTGGGGAGGCATTTAAACCTCCCCTCCCTAATTATAAAATTAAAAGCCAACTAGTGTAAACCCCATATATGCAGCAAAATGAAGATGCACTAGGAAGATCTGTAGCAAGCAACTGAAAAACAAGAACTTCCTTAAACTGGGAGCGACGTGAAGAAGCTTGTTCCTGCGGAAATTTCCATAATCCCATAGCCCTGAGTTCTGGAAAGCACACTGATGTTACCCCATCTCCACTGAGTCTTAATATGAATTGAAAATGGACTTGCACACTACGAATGGAGTTGCTACGAATCACACGGGAAGACTGAGACCAAGAGTGAAAGGTACTCACACGAAACATTGCTGAAAACTAAAAGCTATTGTATTTTTGCACAAACTACATCTAGTACATCCTGCCGGCCCTAAGAAACAAACATGTAAAACCATGGGATCACGTAAACAATCTTTTACTTTTTGCCCTATTTTACTGGGCCAATCAGTAAAGATATATTTTATTTAAAAAATTTTTTTTTAAATGTTTATTCTTTGAGACAGAGACAGAGACAGAGTGCAGGCTGGGGAGGGTCAGAGAGAGAGGGAGACACAGAATCTGAAACAGGCTCCAGGCTCTGGGCTGTCAGCACAGAGCCCGATGCGGGGTTCGAACCCATGAACTGTGAGATCATGACCTGAACTAAAGTCAGACGCTCAACCGACTGAGCCCCCCAGGCGCCCCAGTAAATATATATTTTATATAAAAGAGTGAGTTGAAGGCCAGGGTATGACTCTTGGGCCAGCTGCCTCTCCTCTGTCATTTCTACCTTCCTCGGAGCAACACTGGGCGGGATCGTCTTAGCTCCCAGGACAGGCTGCGATTGGAAAAGTCAGTGTGGTGTGGGGCGGGGCAGGGTAGGGAGGGGGGGCAGGGGGTGGCCCTCAGGCT
>NW_027529424.1:10906519-10913951 GCF_008692635.1 Crocuta crocuta | reverse complement strand
AGAGATGCTGATAAGAATTCTTTTATGTTATTCCAATAAAAAATACATTCATACAGAAATATAACAATCTTGCAAAAAACAATTTCAAATAAAATCTTGTAAAACAAAATTTTACAAAAATCTTACAAAGATTCTTTAGATAACAGGGTGCTTCAAAAAAAAAACAAAAGAAATTTCACTAATAGAAATTTTTTTTTTAATGTCAAGCAAAAGGTTTCTGCTTGATTGAGGCTCAGTTATCACCTGAACAGAATGTAATTNGGTTTTTTTTTTTTTTTCCCTTCTTTCCTTTTTTGTCTTTTCGTTTACCTTCTTGCTTAATGGAATTGTTATGGCTAAAGCAACAGAGCAGGGCCAAAAAAGGAGTTTCCCAAAACCCAGCAAATCAAGTGCNCCCCGCAGCAAAATGAAATGAGTTCTTCAGGTATGTGTATTCAGCCCAGATTGAAAAACAAAACGAAACAAAACAAAAAACCAGTTATGTGAGCTTTCATCGTTGCTCATTTCCAGGAAGATCAAACAAAATACCAGGCCAGCCAGACTCAAATGTTTATATATATATACATATATATAAAGACGAGATCCACACCCACCAGCCAGCAGCTGGATGGAATATCAGCCATGCTGTGGTATGCCAATTCGGGGAAATGACTCGTTGGAAGAATCTATGTGCTGGAAAAAAAATAGCTTCATCTGCATAAAAAGTATTCTAAAAAAGAACCCCTGTGATTAGCTTACTCTTAGTTTCGACGTTCTAATAAGGCTGAAATTCAAAATCAAAACCTTGGTGTGTCTGAGACCAATTAGTGGGTCAGCATTCCCGTCTGAGCCACTTTGGGACGGCCGAAGGTCCACTACTCCGGACCTGCCAATAATGATCAGCAGTCTGGGGGAGATCTGATGCCAAGACTCTGTAGCAGATCATTAAATTACAGATAAAGCCTTCGTAAAAGTTATAGTTTTCATTTTTACCTCCTTTATGGCCATTCTGAAATATTTCTTCACAGGCTGTGGAAATTCCTAGCTAAACATTCTCATTTTTCCTTAAAAAAATATTTATATATTATCTATATATATGTATATATATACACACATACACACACACATACACATACATTACAGACAAATATACATACACAAGAATTCCGCCCACTTTTTAAAAAAAGTAATATACTTTCTGTATTAGCAACAGATACATGTGTGGACCTGTGCCTTTTAAGCAAATACATTAACATTGGGGTTTTTTTTTTTTATACTTCTGTGTCTTTAATATGTGTGGAAACGTTACATATTAAATACAGCCGGTGTGTGATCTATACACAATGGTTGTGCAAAGTCTATATGAAAGTCTCATGGTGGCAGAAATGGTCCGATTTTCCAATTATCCTGTGTTTTCACTTTAACACTGACAGTCAAGTTGTCAAAAATACCGAGGAAATACTGACTCGTCTGGGGAGTTTTATCTCTTTCTCTGTCTTGGTGAAGGAGGACTTTTAAAGAGATTGTTTTTCCCTCTGTATTATATATTGATACAGTACAATGCCAGGTGAAAAAAAGAGCCTTAATAAAGCATGCATCACCCATACCCCTGTATGAGGCCCCCCCGCAGAAGGGGCCACTTGCATAAGGCACCATTATTAAGATCTACAGTGCATTAACAGCTAGAAAACCAGAAATTAGTCCTCAAGGCATAAATAAGAGAAACTTAGCTGCATGAAAAAACAGTTTCTAAGCTTTAGTGGTTTTATCCACCCAACTGAGAAAAATTTTCGGTTCTCAGTCTAATGCAACATTAGACCGGCAATTCCCAGCCCTAGCATTCTTGATACCCAACATACGCCCAATGCCTTCAAAGGGCATCACGGAATTCTCCGAAAAGGGAATTCAAATTCAGCATCGTTCAAAAAATAATCCTATGCTGCGCAACGCCTTTCTGAAAGGGAGTGTTACAAAATCGAGGGGGGGGGGGATTGTGTATTGCCAGGCCCAGATGGGTAGGGAGCACTGAATTTGACCAACCGTTGTCTTCGCTGCTCAGTAACTGGAATCAACAGTGTAGCCCTGACCGAAGAATGGAAAAGCAGATCGTCCCCCGGACCACGCAGTACTTTGTGTCTTACAAGGAAAAGTTATCATGTGTTATATTTGTAGATACACAGCTTATACGACGGGTAACAAATGAGCTCGCTGTAGCCAGTGCAAACCAGCTACTTGACACATTGCACGTTTCATAGCTGCACCAGACACCAAACGTTCTCGCACACGGGAAGGGGGGGTCCCCTCCCCACACCCATTCACTGCCACTCGGGGGTCGTGACCACCCACTCCCGCCCTCCATAGGTTCCCTTCTTTTTTTTTTTTTTAATTTTTATTCTAAGGCGCAGACCCCACCCCCTAGGAAACGTCTGGTGGTCATCTCCTCTCGTGGTATATACTCCGCACACACAAAACATTCAAACTACGCGTTTGCGGCCTCTCGTGGCCTCGCCGCCGCCGGGGAGAAGCCTCGGCCTCATCACACAGTCAGAAAAGATCCTCCACACACAGTCCACCCAACCATTAACATTCTCAGTGCACACGCTCACGGCGAAGGCTTAGGGACCACTCGGAAGGTGGGGACCGGTGGTGAGTCAGGGCCACCCAGACGCCACACACCGCGCGTGCTCTGCCGCCTCTGACGTGACGGGTTTCGCCCTCGAGGGACCTTCCAAGTAGAGGTCCTGGAGGCAGCTGGGTGGGGTGCAAAATGGCATGCTTTGGCTGGAACACGCACCCTCCTTCCACGGCTGTCTCTCAGCCTGGAAGCCGTTTAGCCCGCAGGGTTCGCCGCGCTGCCCCTCACAGGTGCCTCTTCATGTGCAGGGCCAGGTGGTCGGACCTGGAGAAACACCTGCAGAGCAAATCGGCATCCGACAGGTTAGGTGTGCAGCCGGGCGGAGGTCACGGCCCTGGCCTGCACTACGCCCGCCCCCCGCGCCCCTCCCGAGGGGAGGTGGGAATGCACCGAGTCACCGAGGCTCGTTCTCAGGGGCGGGGGCTCCCAAGCGGCAAGGAAGGCCTCCCGTCTGCTCCCGGGGGCGCCTCGCCCGGCCCTCCTGCCCGGCCTGCAAGTTCCAACTGTCCAAGGCCGGCCTTCAGAAAGTATGAATGAAATCACTCTCCTCTGACGCGCACAGAGCACAGTTCTTCCTAATTTGGGCAACTGGCAGCTCACGGCCCTTTGCAAAAGTCCCCGGCCGAGATGACAAATGCCACTGCGGGACGGGGGGCTGCCCGCCTTCTCCGCCGCGCGCCTGTCCCTGGCTGGCCCCGGCACTCTGCGCCCCTGCACTTTGGGAACACATACCTGTCACAGTGAGAACATTTAAAAGGCTTGGCACCAGTGTGCTTTCTGAAGTGTCTGGTTAACTCATCGCTTCTTGCAAAACGCCACTCACACCCTTCCCATGAGCATCTGTAAGGCTTTTCTCCTGGGAAGAGAGCACAGGACAGGCACCCCGTGATTTCACTGCGCGGGAGGGGTGTGCTGTGACAGGGCACCGGGAAACGGCTGGACGAAAGTCAACCCGCGGGCAAGCCCAGGGGCCGGCCTCCTCGGGAATTCGCGGTCCCCCTTCAATTAAGGACGGAGCCGACACCCAGGAGCCCCTCCTGACCTTAGCCTTGGGCCGTGAGGCGCGGTGGCGGGGGCCCACGTGACCGTAATCAGAGCTAACGTGTAAGAATGACAATTACTCAGAGGGGCGAAATCGTTCTGAGCTGACGCTCCGCCCGCTGGAGCCACAGCCCTGGCGGGGGCAGGCTTCCTCAGCTCTCTCCATGGAAACAGCTTCTCTCTAGCACTTATTTGGTTCCTTACTCACTTCCCTGTGGAATGAGCCTTTGTAGTTTCCTCCGGGAAGCGACATTTCTCCAAAACTGAGGTCATGAGTTTCTGGGAAACCCCATCCTCAGGCCTTCAAAGCACTTTCTAAATGACTGTCCGACGGCCAAACTGCCTGCATCCGTGGGTCAGCCAGTAAACCCGAGCTCAGCGCTACTTGAGGGCAGTGAAGGGTCTGCCATGCCCTGTCCCCCAGTGTGACGTCAGTGAGGACAGACGGGGACCCGGGGGCCCTGACTCGGGGGCTCCAAGGTGCCCGCCTCATCACACGCCTCCATCCTCAACATCTCTCCGTCCTCGGGAACTTGTCTGATTCTGCGCCCGGCCACCCCAGCCTATCGCGGTGATTTCAAATGCAGCTGTCATCTAAGTCTTGGTCTCTCGTGACAAAGTTGTTTTTGTTTTGTTAAATTGGTTTCAGAAAACAAAGGCCACGTGATACACAGAGACATTCTCAGGAAGTACCCACAGATCAGTACTGCCTCCCACGTTGCGCACTGGCCAAGCTCCCGTGTGGCCGACACCGGCGTGCTCCCCGCCGCCCGGCCCTCCCTTTCTCCCCACCCTTGAGTCTCATTCTCAGAAAACCGCCGGCCAGTCCGCGTGACCGTCTGCGGGGACGCCGCAGACTGGGCACCGCGGGCCTGGATCGGCCGGGAGGCTGGAGCGAGTGAGGGGTGTGGGGCGTAGGCGGAGAATGGGATTTACCTCATGCGGTTAATCTCAAAGTGTCAACCGTTCATCCAGTCCTGCGGCTCCTACTCTGTCCTCCCCAGAGACCCAACTCTTTTGAGTCTCATGACCTCAGTTTTGGAGAGGTGAGGACGCGTCCGCTCCGCGGGGCCCCGGCCCCCTCCCAGAGCTGCTGCGACTCAGCGGCGCCCACCAGCGGCCCACCTCCCTCTTGGCAGGAGGGACTGACCTGTGTGAGTGCGCTGATGAGCTTTCAAGTGCGAGCTTTTGGTGTAAACTTTCCTGCAGCCGTTAAAGTGGCAGCGATGCACCCTCCTCCGGCCATCTGGGGACGCGTCCCCGCTGGCCTTGTCACCCGGCTTGCCCGCAGTTCCGCCGCGCACCTTCCCGGGAGGGTGCGGCTCGCCGGGCACGCAGCCCCACAGGTGAGACGCCTCCCTGCTCAGTTCCGGAGAAGAAGGGGGCGTGGAGGTGACCGACGAGCTCAGGGTCCCCGAGCTGACCAAGGCTTCGCCGATGGGGTCGGAGGAGAACTTAGTGGTGGGGGAGAGTTCCTCGGAGCTGTCGGAAGACTCGCTGCTCAGGTCCGAGTTGAGGCTGTTGGTCTCCACGTTGTAAGCAAAGCCGGGGCTGTTCAGAGCGTCCTCGGGGGGGCTGGAGGAAAGCTTCAGGTCCGGATCCTCCTTTTTCTCCCGAGCCAGGATGATTTTGGTCCACAGATCTTCCTGGCTGTCGAACTTGATCTCAGAGGCCGACACATAGCAGGGCTCGCTCTGGAGGTAACGCTCCAGCTCCAGGCAGGTCTGTGCGAAAGGAACCGCAAGAAGGCACGTGATTGTGACGATTGAAAATGGAACCGAAAGCAAGTTGCCAAAAACCAGGCAGGAATCAAGGGCAGGTAGACCGTGGCCGGGGCCGGGGCCGCAGTGCTGCAAGAATCGTGTCGCTAGGAGAGCGAGGGGAAGGCTGTTTCTAGGAATGGACACGCATCCGGAAGAAAGACCAGAGGCAGAGGAGGCCCTGGCCTTCCCAGGCCGGACCGGTGGCCACAAGGGCTGATGGACACGAAGCCATCTTGGCTACAGTTACCAGTGTTGATGTTACTAATGGGTTTCCGGGAGCCACACAAAGAAAACCGGGCTGAGACAGTGCCCTCCTCCCCCCGACAGGTTTAACCAGATTATCTGAGTCTCGAGCGCCATGTGCATTAAGGAATGCCCCCGGCCGCCCTCCCTTCTCACGCACCAGACAGAAAGGCAGCCTTGCCCGCAATGCAATGTGCTCTGACATCGCGTGTGTCTTTCTTTAGAGGGACAGCTGAGAGGACGGGGCCACGCTGGGCCGGCTGACGGTCTGGGTTCGGGCACATCAACGGAGCTGCAGAGAAACCACCCCGTTTCCTGCATAGCCCCGACCCAGGAGGCTTTCAAAGAATGCCATTCCCAAGTGCAGGGCCGTGCCCGCACACAACTTTAATGACTTCCACAGTGGTCAGAGAAAAACAAGAGCTTCAACAACAGGAGTGGAGAAGTCGTTCCAGAACGGCCATCTGCTATTGTAAAGAATGCAGGAGGGGAAATTCCTCCCAGCCCTGCTGGGGAGTCCCACAATGGACAAGAACTTTATCTACTGGCCAAGAGTACAACTGTATGAGTCATCGCTGTGTTTCTTTCACGCAATGCCAAAGGAGACTTCCTTTTGAAATTCTGACCAGCGGCCAGTAAAGGACCCGGTTCAAACAGACATGCAGGTGTCATGGGCAGTGCCCCTCCCCAGCCCCACAGCCAACCTTTCAAGAAGCTACAACGGCCGGGAGACGGGCATCCCCCCCCCCCATCCCAAAGTTTCTGGCCACTGGAAAAGAAAAACGGTAGGAAACATTTTAGGATTACATGATGTCTGCCCTTATCTCTACTAGGATCAACTGCCTGCATGCCCATATAAGGCTGTTGATACAACTGCATTTCTACAGATTTCAATTTCTACAGCAAACTGTGCAAATCATTTTCAAGACTCGCAAAGCCTACCCAAAGGGCTCATGCTTGCTTACTGGGCAAATGTGCCTGCGAGAATACAGCACATACCCTTCCCCCTCCCCACAGACTCGTCACATAGCCAGCATGAGCAAGCAAAGGGGGTAAAAACCCCATCATTGTTTTCTCTCTACCCCTAAAATCAGACGTCTGACGTCTGAGTTACAGGGCATATACTACAGTGCTCTGAGGAACCGTGCTCTGGGGACAGACAGCAAGGTGTCTGATGGATGTTCCAAAGGAAAAGGAAAGCACATTTACTGAGATCTTGCTAAACTTTAATAATCTGGCTAATTTAAAATCTCCATTACGCCGATAAGCACTGGGAACCGAATCCGAGCTCTCCGAGAGTTTAAAAGCCTCTGAAGGCCACCCGGAGCTCAGCCTGGCTCGGGGCCCAAATCCCAAATGCCCGAAGGAAACTACTTAGATCAATTTCAATCACGTCCTAGGGGGCAGCTACTTTAGGAGGAAAAGGGGGGAGGGGAGAGGAAGGCAGGACAGGGCTGGGAACAATTAAGCAGGCATGTGAAGGTTGCAACACTTTGCATTTCATCCCCTTTAAAAAGCTTTCTAGGCTTTGAAACCCACAGAATATATTTGATCTGCTAATTCACTTAGTGACAAAAAGGGAACAGCCTAGCAGGGCAGAGAGACAGCCCTGACCCCTCCTTCTATCTTTTTAAAGACAATGGGACGAGTGTCAGAATCTCCTCTCTCCCTTCAGGCAATCCTAACGATTGGGGAGGGGGGTGGGTAACTTTCTTAAATGTCCAATGTCAAAAATTCCAGTTCCACTAAAAAAAAAAAAAAAAATGCCGGA
>NW_027529424.1:10905245-10906473 GCF_008692635.1 Crocuta crocuta | reverse complement strand
TGCCGGAAACTAGGACTCTTCTTCTCAAACTCAGACTTGGAGCAATTTGGACGGGCTCATTGTCATATGACTGATAAGTCACTGGTTGTGCAAACATTGTGGCTCTTTTTTTTTTTTTTATTCCGGTCAACAAAAGAAGCAGGTAAGAAAAACAAGACAGCTCGAAACACATCGTAAGGATTCCAGAGAGGAAAACGACATTGGAAATGGCCCAGGGGAGGAAACAGGCTGGTGGATGTGTTCCTGGTGACATTTTTAATAATAATAAAAAACAAAAACAAAAACAAAACTCTCTGTACAGACACCAAAAAGATAAAAAATGAACCCAAAAAACAAAACAAAAACAAATCTCCCATTAAAAAAAAATACCCTTGGCAGCCCATGCAAGTTCGTATGACAAGATCCAGCTGTGGAGTCTGGAGCTGGTACAAACACCAAACTTCCGCCGCGGGCTCGGCCGCGATCAGGCCCGGGGCTGGGGCTGCCCTCCGGGGGACGCGGTCCAGAAGCCCCAGGAACGGGCGGCAGCAGTGGGGGGACGCGCCGCGGCGCCCCACTCCCATGACAACTCCGCTCCGCGCCGCGAAAGGCCCCTTGAAAGTGCCTTCCGCACGCAGGCGGCAGAAGTGCGTTTAGGACTAATTGTTTTCATTTTTTTAAAAAAAATGTCCCCAAACCAGTGAAAACGGGAAAAAAAAAAAAAAAAAAAGAAGCAGAAGAGGAAAAATAAATGCACCTCCAACCACACACCATCCTGCGTGCGTGCACGCACGCCCTCCTCGGCGCACCGGGCACCTGGCACACGAAAATTCCAATTTACCTGTTGCCAATACTCCTCCAGGGAGGGCAGCGCCGAGAAGTACCCGGTCTCGTGCACAATCTGGAGCTCCTGGAAGATGCTGCACATTGGGAGTACGTCCATGTCGGGGTGGAAAAGACAGTCACTGCTGTTGTGAAAACAGCGAGGTGTGCGGTCTGGAGTCGGGAGCGCAGCAGCCGTGCCTGCAGCGCCGGGGAAAGTTTCATGCAAACTCAGCGCACAGCGATTAGGCGCCGCGGGTTCGGATCCTGCCGGAGCCCAGAGACGCGCTCGCGAGCCCACACAATATTTGCAAACACCGGACTGACTGCAAACGTAACCCCTGCAAAACTTCCCTATTCAAAGCTCCGCTGCCAGCCTCCCCCTCCTCCCGGCCAGGCTCCCCCCACCCCCTCCCCCCCACCTGCC
>NW_027529424.1:10904017-10904436 GCF_008692635.1 Crocuta crocuta | reverse complement strand
CCCCCCATCCTCTGTCCACTGTCCATCTTCTGTCCCCCATCCTCTGTCCACTGTCCATCTTCTGTCCCCCCATCCTCTGTCCCCATCCATCCTCTGTCCACTGTCCATCTTCTGTCCCCCATCCTCTGTCCCCATCCATCTTCTGTCCACTGTCCATCTTCTGTCCCCCCATCCTCTGTCCCCCGTCCATCTTCTGTCCACTGTCCATCCTCTGCCCCTCATCCTCTGTCCCCATCCATCTTCTGTCCACTGTCCATCCCCTGTCCCCCATCCTCTGTCCCCCATCCATCCTCTGTCCACTGTCCATCTTCTGTCCCCCATCCTCTGTCCACTGTCCATCTTCTGTCCCCCATCCTCTGTCCACTGTCCATCTTCTGTCCCCCATCCTCTGTCCCCCATCCATCTTCTGTCCACTGTCC
>NW_027529424.1:10814759-10903954 GCF_008692635.1 Crocuta crocuta | reverse complement strand
CCCGTCCTCCATCCCCCTCTGCTCTCTTCCCTCCATCCTGCCCCCCATCCATCCCCCTCCAATTCTGGGGCCACTCTTCCCTCTGTTCCCCTGTGTCTCCCCTCCATCCCTCCCAGGCCTCAGGCCCAGAGTGCTGGTGACCCCTGGTTGTGTGGTGAGGGTCTGGAAGGCCTGAGTGCTGGGAGCAAATTGGAGACCCCCTTCAGACTCCCTGTCTGGCACACCTGTATGTCTGGGAAACCTGCCTAAACGGCAGGAAAGGGGTCAGAGAGACCTGGCAGGCTGATGTTGGAGCCGCTGGCTTTGAGTGGGATAGAGCGGGATCAAGTATAGGTTTTACACTCGGATTCTGTGAGAAAGAACTTGGCCGTTAAAAAAAGAGATGCCTTATAACTGGTTCTCAGGAAGGTCCCAGGCCTCGAACAGCGTCCACATCATGTACTTGTTAAAAACGCAGTTTTCGGGGCGCCTGGGTGGCTTAGTCGGTTAAGCGTCCGACTTTCCGACTTTCGCTTAGGTCATGATCTCGCGGTTTGTGGGTTCGAGCCCCGCGTCAGGCTCTGTGCTGACTGCCAGCTCAGAGTCTGGAGCCTGTTTCAGTCTGTGACTCCCTCTCTCTCTGACCCTCCCCTGCTCACGCTGTCTCTCTCTCTCTCTCCTAGAAATAAATAAAACATTTAAAAAAATAAAAATAAAAATAAAAATAAAAACGCAGTTTTCAGAGTCAAACCCCAAACCTGCAGAATCTGAAGCTGGGTGGGGGTGGGGCTGTCCCGGCCACTTTGTGTCCATTTACTTGTTACCTACTCCAAGGCCCGCATCCCCTGAAGATGCAGTCTACTTCTAGTTGGGAGGGATCTGTTTGGTAGGGCGGCAAGCCTCAAGAATCCTCACCGAGGTTAGCGACCAGGCTCTTCCTCTGAATGTGCAAACTGTTTAAATTAGGTTGATGCTGACATTCAGTGTGTTTCTTGCCATATGAATTATGTCCCAAAATATACCATAATGTTCATTTTCAAGACAAATGCCAGGACCGCAAAGAATGTGCATTTTAAAATTCAAAATGGAAAAGTGAATTATAACTAGTACTTTCATTTTTGTCTCAAGATCCAGCTTAATGAACATCCTTTTAAAGTTTTGAAAAAATGAGGCATGTAAAAGAACGTCAAGAGGATTTTATATGTTAGATTTTAACAGACTAGAGCAGACTAGAATATACCAGGATTATGACCCTGGAAGAGTCTAGGCAGGGACCTTTGTTTGGGAATCCAAAGTTAGGAAAAGTTATTATCCACATACTGAACCTGTCACATAGAGTCTGTGACGGTGATCCAGGATGAATTGATAAAAATTACCATCCACCTGCATTCATCTCATTTTACCCCGGAAACAAAGAGACTGACCAGCCTTCTGTAGGTAAGACCTGTACCAGAGTCGATTTCCAGAAACAGACATAGTCTGGCCTTGAACCACCGGCAGATTGAGCCCGCCCTGGTGCCCAGCAGCTGGTTATGTTTGGGAGGTGGTTCCAAGAGTGTGGTTAAATTGGGGGTAGGATGTTCTCAGTAATTAGCCATCACCAAAGGAAGCAAGAGTCCGGGGAATCCGCAGGTGACCAAAGCTGGCATCCTTGCCGGGGAAAGTCCGGCGGAGGGAAGGGCATCCTCCCTCAGTCGAGATGACGAGGTACCTCTCCGTGCAATGTGCACAGGTATCGTGACTACGGTGCCCGGTGTACCTTTCGGACAATTACTTATTCATTGTTTTAATATTTTCCTTATCTATGTTCCCATGAATGTAGATTTGTCCTTGCCTCTTGCACGCACTGACAAATACGTCTTAGGTTGTATAGTCTATTTTAAAAATAGTGAACCTAATTGGACATGATACAGATACACTCAAAATGGTAATTTTCAGCAAAAAAAAAACACAAAAACTGGCATAAAAACAGGGTGTGTAGACTGGTTTTCAGAGAGAATGAGCTCTGTGTCTTCCCCCCGCAACCGCGAGCCTCTCGCCCTGTGACTGGCCGGGTCCTCGGGAGGCATCGCAGCGGGAAGTGTCTCCTGCCCCTGGTACGCGCAGCTGTTCGCTGGGGAGACGGTGTCCTCCCAGCGGGGAAAGTCTGTGCGGGGTCTCACACTGGTCCCGTCTGATTTCTACCATCAGCACAGAAGCATCGGAGACAGCCAGAGTCATTCGGACGGGGACGCGTGGCGTGGCATGTGGACTCTAGCCATCCACACCACACGTGTGGTCTTGGTCACATCCTTGAAACAGGAGACGGAAATGTCCGACTGTGGGAATCAGTTTGGCAGAACGGAAATGATGCATTAAAATCCCTGGCTTACGACACATAGTCGTTCGATAAATTGAAGAGGATATTTCACCGATTCAGCATCCACCCATCTCTTCAGTGTGCCGTTGGTATTTATTTTATAATCACCCCCTCCCCCACTTTTTTTAAGTGATTGAATGAATGTAGACAGTAAAATAAAACCCCCTTTGCAGGTCAGGTAGCCAACCAGAGGCGAAGGTGGGTCCCCAGTCAGCTCCGGTAACTCCAAAGAGCCTCTTTGTCCCACCCCCCAGTGCTGATTCTCCCCCCTCGCCTCTTCGTGCTCTCTAACCCATGGAGAGAAAATCCCAAACTCCAACTGGTGAGCACCACCGCTGCTCGTCCCCACCACCCTATGCTCGTCTCTTCTGCCAACGGTCACACTGTCCACCTTCCTCAGAGGCTCGGGACCCTTTGCTGTGACCGCCCCAGGCTCTTCACATCCCAGGATGATGGAGGTGTCTGACCCCTTGGCAACCCTGGGCCATTTCCTCACTTCCCCCCACNTTTGGGTTACACTCAGCCATTTTATACCACTATGTTCTCTTTGCCACATGTAGAAAAACATGGTTTAAAATAAAGTTTGCATATTTAAAAACTTTATTTTGAAAGAGATAGCATGAGAGGGGGAGGGGCAGAGAGAGAGAATCCCAAGCAGGCTCTGCACTGTCAGCACAGAGCCGTCATGGGGCTTGAACTGTGAGATCATGACCTGACCCAAAATCAAGAGTTGGACATTTAGCCGACTGAGCCACCCAGGTGCCCCTAGATTTGCTCTTTAAATAACTATTGGTGAGAATAGCTAAAAAGGAAAGTTCCCTACTGATAGTTTTTAATAGATGTGCAACTTAATTTATCAACATACGGAATGTGCTTAGTACTACGGCCACGATGCCCCTAGGGCATCAAATGGGGAGAATTTATACAGATTTAAGGCCTCAGTTTTAGTGGCCCTCTTTTTAAGATACAATAATGAACCCTGGGATATTTGAGAACAGTGGGAAGATATGTTGCAATATATCAGAGTTTTGTAGAAGGAAGTGAAAAGAGGAGGAGAAGGGAAGTAACCCACACTTGATAAATATGTGACCTATGCCAGGCACTACGCTGACTGCTTTCCACGTTGTTCCATTCAGTGCCCACAGGTCCCTGTGGAGGTGCTGTTATAATCGCCGGCTGAAAAACAACAAATTAAAAGCGCAGAGAAGGTGTGCAATTTGCTAAGTGGTGGGGTGAGTGTTTTTATCCTGATCTTTCTCGTTTCCATAGACGGCCCCAGTTCATCTGCCCAGACCGTCTCAGGACGATTCTCGGCCGGGTGGTGCACGGGGAGCCCATGGTGAGCAGAGCTCTAACGTGGCCATGGGGCCCCTGACCTGCACCCCCTCCTCTTGGGTGCTGGCCGATGGGCTAGGCCGCCTCCCACATCACCTTCCTGGCAACTGGCTCAAAGTTTCTCAAAAGGAAGATGGATGGGCCTGACCTAAAGGAATGTCCTTTAAAAGAAGGAGAAGCTCAAAGATACCATTCAAGATATAAACGCTCAGCAATTAGAAATGGACGGGAACATCCCTAGTTTGACAAAGGGACCTGGGACACTGTCCTGTCCTTCACTGAGCTCCGGGCTCACGGTGACAGTGGGCTGCCTTTTCAGCTCGGACCTAACTGCTATCGCAAGCGCCTGTGTGTGCCTGCGTCTTGGGGCTTGCTCTTCTCCATGTTCCCGCTTCTTCCTCTTGGGCAGCTAGGCGTCCGTGCACCTGTCAGAGGAGGGGTGTGAGGTGGGGGAGCCCTGCCCCTCTCCTCTGCTTCCTGGCCTCTGCCCCAGCTCTGAAACGTTGTGCTTCCTTTGAGATGAGGGTCTGGGAGGGTGGCTGGGGCTTCATGCCTTGGTTCCACTCGGGGGTGCGGGGGGGAGGGGCGGGGGGTGTCTCTGCTCTCCTGCCCTGCCCACCCATCTCTCCTGGGAGTACCCGGTGGGAGCCTGTGGAAAGAGCTTGCAAGTGGGCTTGTGTCTCGGTCTCCCATTTATTCCAGACCATCTTACCAGCCGACACGTAGGCCTTAGCAGATGATTACGGGGTCGCTGTTTTCTCCCGGGACGGGTGCCTCTCCCCACTTTGCAAGGCGAACCCCGGTATGGCACGATTTCTCCTCGGTGTGTCCGGGCACCTTTGAGATTCAGGCCCCCTGGGGGCCTGTTGCCCTCTGCTCTTAAGTAGGCCGAAGAAAATGAGGATTTTGTAGCTTATCAGCCTTTTTCTTGTTACTCGGGCAAAAGAGAGCAACATTCTCCTGTAACTTTCTTCATACTCGTCAGAAGCACAGCTCAGAGAAACCCTAATGGGCACGGAAGGGCTTAGACAAATGAAAGGAACACCTGAGGATACACATGGGTTGGAGGGCGGACTTCAGCCCAATCGTATCTTATACAAAAGTCATTTTGAGATTAAAGAGAAACTGAAGGACAAACCAATAAAGCTTCCAGAAGAAAACATAGGAGAAAAATCATCATGATGTGAGGGTAGGCAAAGTCTTCTCGGACAGAACACGGAAAGCCATACCATAAAGAAAAAAACCTATTTTTTCTGATTGACAAGTTAGACTTCATCAAAATTTAAGACCCCTAAGAAACTGAGCAGACAAGTCATAGACTGAGAAAACACTCTCAAAACATGTACCTTGTGTTGGACATGGATTCAGGGTATCTACAAGCCGATAATCACATTTTTTCCAAAACGTAAAAAAATAGGCAGAATATTTGAACAGATACTTAACCGAAAAAGACATATAAATGACGAATAAACACATAAAAACCTGTTCAACTTTATTTGTCATCAGGGAAATATGAAATAAAACCCACCAGAATAGCTAAAGTTAAGAAGGCCCAGAACACTAAGACTAAGAGCTGGTGAAGGTGTGTGGGGAGAGACCAGAACTTTCCTACAGGATTGGTGGAGATGAGAAATGCTACAACCCCTTTTGGAAAGGTTCCGGGCATTTTTAATAAAGCCAAACATATGCCTACTCCATGACTCAGCTCTCCTGTCTCCGAGGCATTTAGTTAAAAGCACTGAAAGAACATGTTCACAAAGAAATTTGTGCGAGATCATTCATAGCAGTGTAGCCATAATGGTAAAAAACCGGAAACCACCCAGGTGTCCCTCCGCAGGAGCGGTGGTATTTTTGTACCATCTGGTACTGATCAACAGTACACGCGGCAACATGAATGTATCTCAGAAACATGAGGCTGAGTGACAGAAGCCTTGCACACAGGAACACCTACTGAGAGACTCGGACTACATTAAGTTCTAGACAAGGGAAAACTGATGTTTGGTTGCCTTTGGGAAGCAGGGGTGGAGATTGACGGAGGAAGGACATGATGGAGTCCTCTTGGTGATGGGTAATAGTGGTGGGTAAAGTGTGTTGGTGATGGTGATAATGATGAGCAATGCTGATGGTGTTGGTGGTGATGATGATGGTAGTGTTGCTCACAGCGATGGCGATGCTGATGGTGATGATGATGGTAGTGGTGCTCATGGCGATGGCGATGGTGATGGTGGTGGTGGTGGTGATGGTGGTGGTGGTGAAAGGGATGATGGTAATGATGGTGATGATGATAGTGACAATGATCATGATGGTGGTGATGATAGTGATTGTGATGATAGTGTCAATGGTGATGGTGACGGTGACGATGGTGATGGTGTTGGTGATGGTGCAGATGGTGATGGTGAGGATGCTGCTGCTGATGGTGGTGATGGACCTGTTCTAGATCTGGATATAGGTGTGTGGTGACACAGGTGACTGTATTTACGTAAACCAATCCAATGGTACATTTAAGACTTGTACATTTGGGGCCCCTGGGTGGCTCAGTCAGTTAAGCATCTGACTCTTGATTTTAGCTCAGGTCATGATCTTGTGGTTTGTAGGCTTGAGCCCCATGTCAGGCTCTGCAAGGAGCCTGCTTGGGATTCTCTCTCTCCCTTTGTCTGCCCCTCCCCCACTCTCTCTCTCTTTAAAAGTAAATACACTTAAAAGACTTGTGCATTTAACTTTCTGTAAATTTTGCCTCTCCCCCAAATAAAGAACTGTAAACAAATATTGAACTGTAATTAATGTTGTGCAGGCCACAGAGGAGTAGTATACTAAGACATGCAGTGCGCTTTGAAACAGAGAGAGAGAATGAAAGAGACAGAGACAGAAATGAGGCGTGTGCTATATTGATTTAAAGCATATAACAAGTCAGAATATGAAATAAATGTTTATCACATATTAGTTTCCTGTGGGCGTTGCAGCAAATTACCACAAACACATCTGAAGTTTCTTCCCTGACAGTTCCGGAGGCCATGAGTCTGAACAAAGGTGCTGGAGAGGTACACTCCCCGTGGAGGCTCTGGAGAAGGACACTTCCTGTCTCTTCTGATGGCCTCTGGCTTCCTTGGCTTGTGGCCACATCACTGTTCTTTGTCTTTCCCGGTCACACAGCTGCGTCCTCTTCTGTGTCAGATCTCCCTCCCTGTCCTAAGAACAAGTGTCATTGGCTTTAGGGCCCAGCCGTGTAACTCAGGGCTCAAGACCCTTCATTTAATTACATCTGCAAAGATCCATTTTCCCTAAGAAGGTCATACTCCTCTGTCCCAGGGATTTGATGTGGCTATCTTTCGGGAAGCCATTTTTTTTGTACTTTGTGAAAAGAATGAAAATGTACTTGTATTAAGTAATATAGCAATAGAGTAATGGGATATGCAAACTCCACCTAATTTCCTAGATTGTCGGCAGTTAACGTTTTCATACACTAGGGCGTATGTTACTTAAAATTGTAGAGATTTTTTAGATAATATGGAAACTATTAGGCCTTGATCATCTAGTTGCTGTTTAAAACTAGTATCTACCAGTCATTAGGGGCACAAGTCTTAATGTTCCCATTCAAAATGTGATGGAGTGCAGATACAAACCAGCAAGGGACAGAAACCCATGTTCCTTTTCTTCAAGAATTTTACCCCTTCAAATTGAGGGCTGTGTGTCCAGGGCCCAGTGCTGGCACTCTGCTAAGTGCAGAGAACACATTATTTCTGGGCTGATTCAGAAATACACAAAGAATTATCTGGACTTGTGAAAATGTCAGTGTTGTTTTGTCTTGGTTCTTTCATCCGACGGGGGAGAGATTAGGGATAAGTCCCCTTCCTTCCTACATTGCAGGGTCCAGTCAGCAGCCTCCAGAAGGCGGCTGTAGGCACACCAGGCAGTAAACACAGAGGAGACATTGATTTTGCCAGTAGGGATGGGCAACTTCATGGCGATGGTCTTGACGGACGGTGACGGAGAGCTCAGGGCTGGAGGGTGTGATGGGCAGGCCCTGAGGCGATGACGCCGGGAACTTGCTGGCACGAAGCCTTGTGGAGCCCACGGTCTGGGAAGGGGAGGCTGGACGATGAGGGTAGAAGTCTTCCCACAGAGAAATTGTGGCAGGAGTGTGGAGGGTGATTTGGAAGACGGAGCCGGCGGGACGCTGCAAAGTTGGGTAGGCAGGAGGCTAGAAGGGTCTCGGCAGTGACCCTACACACGAAGCAAATCTCATACAAGGCGGAATAAAAACAGCTGGACACCATATCTCTCCTGGTTACTCCACTAGCCGCTCTGCGTGGATTATCACCTTTAATCGTCGTGACCACCCCCCACGGCCGCCATGTTAAATGACAAGGAAGCAGTAGCACAAGAGACTCTGTAACTTGTTTGAAATCATCCAGCTAGGAAAGCATGATCTTCCTTATGCGTTTGGCAGTAGAAACCTCTGGGAGAAATATTCCTGTTACCTCATCGCGTCGAAGTTCAGTGAGGAGAGGCAGATCCCTTGCCTGAGGTCACTTGTCTGGGAGTGGTGGATCCAGGTGGAAACCCGGGGTAAGTGGAGGGGGAATGTTCCTGAGCTCTCAGCACAAGTGCTGCAGCCTCAGGGCGGAGGAGCACGGCGGGGCTTGGGCCAGGGCAGGCAGCATAGAGCCCAAAGGCGTGGCCACCACACTACGTGACTGTAGCCATGGGGTCCCGGAGAAGAGGTGGCAGGTCTCTTACTGAGGACCGTCACTGGGATTTGGTTGCAGGGAGGTGAGGTGCACTGTAATCCCATCGTGGGTTTGGGGTGGTGAGCTATGGGGCCTACACATCAGCCTTGATGGCTTTATCACTCCCTTGGACTTGGCCGGGAAGCCTGGGCTGTCAACGCTGGTGTCACTGCCTCCTCCGAGTTCCACCTGATTTGGTCGGCCAGGTGTGTGCTCCACCTTCAATACCCAAGAGCCCTTTGTAAGAGTCCCCTAGATGTCCTTTGATACTCCCCCAAATGCACCCCTCGAAGCCTCCCCCGGTGCCCCATCAACGTGCCAGGCACCTTGTCTTGTCCTTTGTCACCTCTGCACTGATGGCCCTGGGCTGGGACTGTGGCTTGCTGTGCTTTTGTCTCCCCAAGGTTTGTGAGCCCCCCCCCAGGAAGGGCACCGACTGCCGTGGCCGTGTCTCATTGCCATGGTGCACAAGGTTTGTGGTTCGAGTCAGGAATATAACTCAGTTAACTTCCTGTGAGATAGATGGTGCCTAGAAGGCAGATTTCCCGAGTTTACCTGTCCAGAGGTGCGCCATTGTCTGGAATGCCAGCTGTTCGTGATGGCTTCTGTCCCCTAGGAGACTGTCAGCTTCCAGGAAGTGATAATTGAGTATAATCACCCTTCTCCCCTCCGCAGATGTCAGCAAGCACTCAACTTAAGAGAATTTTCTAGAGGCAGTAGTGTTGCCTACTCTGTAAAGCAGCCTCTAAAAATTAAGATTCAGAGCTCGAGCTTATAAGAGGGCAAAGAGAAAAGGGAAGATTGCCAGAAATTAATGATTGATGCTGTTGGTAGAAGACCAAAGCCTGTCACTGAGCATTAAGTTGTTAAAGAAAAAAAAGAGAGAGAGAGAGAGAGAACACAAAAAAAATTACAGTTGAAGAAAAGAACTGCAGACTGGCGATTGGAAGTAAGATTAAAGTCTGCTCTTGTAAATTAAATAAGGTATGATTATGTTTGCAGGTGAACGCTTTTAATCCTGCTCTCAACATACTCTGTTCTAAATAAAAAGGAACTGCCAATTGTGGCTTTGAAACACTTAGCAATCACTAAACATTTCCAGAGGAAATTAAATTTCATACACAGGTAAGAGTACCGATGGCCTTCAGGTGTACGGCACTTGCAAATATAGAATATGTGGCTTAGATAAACAAATAAATTCACTCATACTTGCAGGCTTTGTATACTGCCTCTTAGTACTATAGATGCTCACATCTTTTGTTACTGGTTTATGTCTTTGTCTCCTCTAACAGGCTGAACAAAGAGTGTACCTATTTTTTTTGTTTTGTTTTGTAACCAG
This sequence comes from Crocuta crocuta, assembly GCF_008692635.1. Lineage (NCBI taxonomy): Eukaryota > Metazoa > Chordata > Mammalia > Carnivora > Hyaenidae > Crocuta > Crocuta crocuta. Next base: position 10,894,215 of record NW_027529424.1, on the reverse strand, counting down.
CGTTTAGCATAGTGTCTGATATAACAGCCACTCAATAAACACTTCGTGAGTGAACGAGTCTATGAGTGATTGTACGCATCTGTACGAATAAGGGATGTATCTTTAGGTTAACGATGTCACTTCAAAGTATTTTCTAATTTTAGTAAATGAAGATAAAATTGGTTCTTTAATTCCCTCTTGATTTTACTTCACGTGTCTCCTCTCTTTGTGCCCTTGTAGAAATTAAGATAAGGGATGACTCTTTTCATCCTAAAGAAGTCCTAGTATCTTTTATTTCAGTCCTAAATTGCTTTGCAGTTGGATCTAACTATACGAGTTGTAGTCCTGAATAAATGTAGGTCCATGGGATAAATTACACGATAGCTCAGAGATATTTTGAAAATTGTATTTTTTGCTGGAGACACCAAAGGAAGACAAAACATAATGAACCGTTGGACAGGGTGACCCTTTGGGTTACAAACAGCCAGTGTCGCTGATATACTGCGCTGTTCCGGGATGGGGCCACTCTCCATGGACGCCACTGTCTCCTGTTCTCTGTGCTTATTCCTCCGTTTTCCGGGAGCCCATCCTCCAGTAGCTCCCTGGTTCTGCTCGTGTGGCTGGGGATACCTGGACCTCTGCGGTCTTGCAGGATTTTACATTTCTGGTAATACCTCCAGGTAGGTGTCTTCCGGTAGCAATTCCTTCCAGGACTCGAAGGGACAAGTCATTTAGGGTAAGTGGGCAGGGAGCTCCCACAGGCTGTGTATTTACCCGATGCCAGACATTGTCTGAATCATTTTCTCTCGTGTCTTTGGGAAGCAGGGGTCTGCTGTTGGGCTGGAAGGTAAGTGCCTGAGCTCTATGGGGCGGGTGGGATAGGGGAACGGGGACTGAAGTTTTGTCTGGTGCCTTCCTGACCACCCACCTCTCACCCCCACACCCAGCTGTGTGTCACTCTGTGACAGCGTCTCTGGGGTTCAGCTGGGTGGACTGACTCTCACTTTGTGGAAACCCACTTTCAGTGTGCTCCGGGCCGAAGACCTCTCGCTCTAACACCTGGCTCCACCTGCTGTTGCCGGCTTAGTTCTCTGGACCCTTACTGAGATCTCCTAGATATCTCCCTATTTAATCCCTCTTACATATTTGTGGTTGTAATGGTGAATTTTCATTTCAAGGGTGCCTAGCGAGAATGAGGGCGACATTAGGGGCCTGGTCTGTGAGCTGGAGCCAAAAGGAATGAGTTTCACTGAAAACAAAGTTTAAGAACCCACAATAATGATCATGGTTATGTTTTCTCTTACTCTGCCAATGATAGAATCTATTTTCTTTCCGTTTTCATGTACCAGCTTTTGTAACGCTTGATAAGCCTAAGATGTAGAAGGGAGAGAGATAGAGAGAGACAGAGAGAGAGAGAGAGAGAGCATGAGGGGTGGAGGAGAGAAAGGATGGGAAGAAAGAATGAAAAGAAACAGAGCACCTTTAACCATGCTTGCTTGGTATTTCACTAGGAACCCAAATGAGCTTTCCGTAACCAGAGGGACCACATTGGGAACTTGGCAAATCGTACGTGGGCCAAGTTTCTGTGACACTTTCCTCTGAAAAGAGAAGTCTCCTGAATAAAGGTTATCTCCAACTTAGCTCAGCTCAGAACGTTGTCTACCCCTCCATACAACTTTCGGGTTTCCATGAAAGGTTCACATTGTTGCTGATTCACAAATCCGCATCATCTATGGTAACACCTTCCACTGCACAGAGGCAGACACATCCCAAGTGCTCAGAGCAAAGCCCAGTTTACTTCCAAGAGCGTACTCTCCTTTTGGGCATTGGTCTATGCCTTCAGGATCAACGGCGTCCCAAACTGCCTCCCGCCCAGCTTGTGTTCTCTTAGAGGGGCAAGAAGGTAAACAGGTAACAACTCAGGTGATGACAGAAACATGAAGGGGTGGGGTCGGACATGATGAGCAGGAGGAGAGAGTAAATGCTACCTTAGGATGGTTCTCGACGAGGTGCATTTGCGCCCAGAGAGGGGGAAAGGGCTGGGGAGGAGTTAAAGCAACACGTGGTGATATCTGGCAGGAAGTGCCCACAGCATGGAATAATCAAGGGGCGATCTGTCTTCTTCCGCCATGATTTTAAAAGATGTTTAAGGATTTCCTACCACGTTAGGACTTCTTTCCCTATCGGTTGCTTTTTTGGCTGTTGCTAGACAATGTTTCTTCTTAAGGCAATCTCAAATATAAACTTCGAGGCGGTCATGACCACCCGCACTTAACTTTTTGGGGAAATAGGTACTTAAAAACTTACAATAAGGTGTGTGCTTCGGAAGTCCTGTGTGTGAATAGGTTGAAAAACTATTTGAATTCGATGTAGGAAACCAGCTCGATCACAGCCCAGGGAAGGTGAGGCCATTTTAAAAGCCCCTCAGCTCCCCGGCCAGTACGACATCTCTGTTCTGCGGTTTTGTTGATCTGATAAAGAGCCTAGAAGAGCCTGAGACACACAGAGGTCTTCTAGAAGCACCAGAAACCCGAGTGCTTTAGGCTTCTTTCCTGGAATGTTCTGTGAGATTTATTTCTTGTGGGACCAGAAGTCCCAAGACTGGGGCAAACACGAGCTGCTTTGGAGTAACAGTGGCTGCTGAGGACGCACGCACAGCCGGGCCATTTGTGCGACCGGGCCCTTTGCACAGCTGGGTACTCGGAGGTACTTCTCTTCTGTTTTAATAAGTGATCCTTTTCTTCTCCTGGGCTCAGTGGTCACAGACGAGGAAACCTTGGCAGCTCGGAGCCCTGCGTCTCACACAAACCCCGGGCAGCCTGGTGGCCCACACCATCTTTCCCTAAAGCCGGAAGTGACGTCCAGGGGTGGCCTGACACCGAGGCATTCGTGCACTCCACACTTTGCAGAGTCCTTAACACCTGTGAAGGGCTCCGGGCAGCGCTGCCTGCGATACCAGATGTAAGCGTCTGTCCACAGAAACGGAATTTTAACAGCAAGGAGCTCAGTGATTTCCCGTTCCCTCTTGGCTCCTGAAGAATTCGGAAGCCAGCCAGGGTGACCTGGGATCGGTCACTTCTGATAACATAGCCTTGGTCCATGGAATTTAAACGCAGAAGGCTGATTCCATTTCATTTAACCTCCCTGCGTGTCAAAGCAGAGGGTCTCTTCGTGGACACAAACCTGGGTTTCTTCCTAATCTCTAACATCTGACTGGCTGCTCGACTCAACTCTTCTGAATTTCAGTTACAAACATGCTTCCTTTATAGGATCGGCTGGGATTAAGTGAGATAATGTGAGCTTGGCCCACAGTTCCAGACACAGTTGTGTGTAAGGTACGGGGTGCCGGAAGTTTGGTCTTCCTCTTCTGGGGCGCAGGGGCAGCCAGACTGGTGGGCACGGGAGGCAGATGAATTCGTGGAGGAGGGATGCTTGTTTTGTTGGCTTTTTGCCCCCAGTTTCCATCTCTCCCCAGGTGTGCTGACATCTGTCACACACGGACCCCGGGAAAGCCCCCACGTCCCACGGGTGCAGGGCCTTCTTGGTCGTTGGTGGCTACGTGTAAGATGGCTTTGGTGGTGCCGCCACCCAGCCGTCCTTGTGACCAGGGTCCAAAAGCACCCTGTCTTCTTTGATCTCATCGTTTGCTTGGCTTTTGTTTGTTTGCTTGCTTGGCTTTTTTTAAATGATTATTTATTTTTTGAGAGAGTGGGGGAGGGGCAGAGAGTGAGGGAGACACAGAATCTGAAGCAGCTCCAGGCTCCGAGCTGTCAGCACAGAGCCCGACTCGGGGCTCGAACTCAAACTTTGAGATTGTGACCTGAGCTGAAGTCAGACGCTTAACCAACTGAGTTTTTATTTCTCCTAGAAATAGTCTTGGTTGGGACTGGGGCCACACAGAGACACACATGGACACACATACAGAGATACGCACACTCACAAACACACACAAACACAGAGACACACACAGATACATTCACAGATGTATTCAGAGGTACACACATACACACACTCACTCACACATTTGCACACACACACAGACGCACCACTCACACACCTACATACAGAAACACAGACACACAGGCACACACACACACACACACACGCCAGGGTACCCTGGTTATATTGTAGCCAATCAATTCATCGGATATTAGAGTTTGTATCTCACCTAAGGCAAATTACAGTCTCAATGAGTACCTTTAGGTTTACTTTGGAATAAGTATAATATTGTTGTGATAACAGATTCATTTTAAAAAAGACAGATTTCAAGAGTATTTTAATGATTACTTTTAGGGACTGAGTCTCAAACATTTGCCTAGAATTCCCTGTCCTCAGACAGTGCAGTTGAAAGAAAACCCTCTGAATGATGAGCTATTTATAACACTATTTTAAAAGGTTACCCTGTTGAAATGCAACATCTCATTAGGAGTTAGATCCTGGAACTGGCTGGCAAAAATTAAAAAAAAAAGTGGTACTTTAAAATAACATGTTGTCAGGGTGGTGTGGGAATGTTAGAGTGTGACTGCGCTTCCGTGAAGGGAGCAGACGACCACACGACTGGGACTCCGTGGTGACACTCCTGTCGCTCTCCTGAGCCCAGAAGCCCTTACAGATGGCACGGCAGATAGATGTTTTCTTAATGCTTTAAGGTAAAATATTACATGACAGAGCACAAGAAAACACGTTCCTCTAAAAAGCAAATTGACGGAATCTGTCATTTTAGAAAGCTAAAATTATCAAGGACTCTTCATGTCTCGAGGAAAATAATGGAGAGGAAATGTCAGGCACTGTGGTTTTCCTGAATAGGCTTTAGCTGGTACGCATTGCAAGTCATTTTTTTAGGAAAGTCAATTTTTCACACATTTACAGAAATGATTTGCTTCAGATCTGCAATGAAGGCTTGAAACCACAGGCAGTGTTCGAAACTGCCAATCCAGGATAATGTCTGGGGGATCTTTTTTTAAATACCTAAATCAGATCTATGCAGAATGTGGAAATAGCAGATAGCAGGCAATACGGAGCTCATGAAGACAAACGTTTTCGGGGGACTTTCTTAAGCACATCCCTCCCTGTCTCCGAAGTGAAATGACAGTCGGGGGGAGGGGTCCCCGCAGTCGCTTGCCGGGCACCGCGAGTCCTCTCAAAAACGGTCCTGGGTTCTTGGTGCGCTATTTAAAAATAGAAAACCGACACTTACACGTAGAAATGATTCATTGCAAGATTTGCGTGGGAGGGAAAGCAGAACCCAAGGTAAGGAGAGCCCGTGTCCTCTGAGCCCGGAGCCCCTGCAGGTACCTGGGCCCGTGCAACCCGGACTGTCCCGGGAAGGTGGGGGCGGGCGGGCGGAGGCCGGGGCCGTGCGGGGCTTCTGGCTCTGCTTCCCCACCTCCCACCATGCTCGTGCACGAAGCCACGTGTCCCAGGGCCCTGCCTCCCGGGTCCGTCCACACCCGCCCACCACGGGAGACGTTCCTTCAGAGTAAGTGGTGTGTTGGGTGGAGATTTTTCTCACTAGGAAAGCCAGCAATTGGCGAGAAGCCACCTCTCTACCTCCGTGGCCAGAGAAGCCTTTCTATTTGAACCACTGAAAGGCTGGGTGGGACAGTTTGTGAACACCTAATCTTAGAATTATTAAAACTCTTTTTTATTTATTTCAGTAGTGGAGACATTGTTCCTGAATAGCCCACACACTATAAATGGACCCTCAGTATCAGTAGGCAAACAGCTTCAGTTGTATATATGGAACTGTATTTCAATGTTTGAAGCATTTGTCCTGAAATATATATATATATTTTTTTGTATTGCCAGTTTACACTGTATAGATGCAAAGATTTAATGGACAAAGACAGGCTTTATCTCAGACCTGGTCACAATGAATAAAAATTCTGAAATTAGTAAAATTCTGAAATTAGTAATATCTAAAAACTTAATACCTTTAAAAATTTTTTTAGTGTTTATTTTTGAGAGAGAGAGAGAGACAGACAGACAGAGTGTGAGTGAGGGAGAGGCAGACACAGAATCTGAAGCAGGCTCCAGGCTCCGAGCTGTCAGCACAGAGCCCTATGTGAGGCTCGGCTCGAACTCATGGACCGGGAAATTATGACCTGATCCAAAGTTGGACACTTAACTGACTGAGCCACCCAGGCGCCCTGAAAAACTCAGTACCTTTCAGTGTCTTAAAAACTTCTCCTGCCTGATGCTAAGCTTCCAGCGAGTAGCAGCCATACTATCCTTCAGTTTATAGAAGGTTTTGCAAAGTGTACCAAATACCCGAATCCATGTCCTTGAAAGTATTAAACATGCCTTCTCTTCCATTAAAAAACACTCACTTGGTTACATTATAATACTCATGAAACCCATTTTGCAATCTTTTAATGATGAGCTATTGATTGAGGAAATCTCTCTTAATTTCCCAGAAACCATTAATTAAAAAGTCAAAGTACAAATCACTGTGTTACATTTTCATCCAAAGAAAACGTATTATTTGGAAAACAAACGCTGTTGCCTTGCGATAGATTATTTTTTTTCAGGGAGCCAACACAACGGAATAAAATATATGATCTGTTGTGGCTGACTCACTTCCTGTTTCAATAACAAGCGTGTCTTCAGCTAAATGCTAACCAGCACAGTTTGTCGCTGTGTGTGTGGCTATATGTATACACGTTGCCAGAAAGTTCTTAGGGAAAATACACTCATCATTCTAATACCAAAAAAGAAACTTCGGTGAGCAGTTTTGGCCGTCGCTGTTGCCTTGTTTATTATTTATGCAAGAACCAAAGGTTCCCTAATGGAAGAGAGAATGCTTGCTTCACAGCCTCAATAAGAGTTGTAATTTTGCCCGGCAGAGTGGCGATATACTCCTGTCCTCAAAGTCCTGACACAAATGAGCAATGACTTCCCCCAGCTTGAGAGATGGGCCCCAGCTGTGTGACTGTTGGCCTGGCTTGGCTACCAAGTGACCACTTGGTCTCAGACTTCCATTTCTACATTTGCACAATGATGGTGGGCATCCAATAGCGTGATCTCCCCAGGCTTTGTCCAGCAACAGACTATACGAATCTTTCCCAGGGACACGAAAGAGCGCTGGCATTTTTCTGTGTGATTGGAGCCCGATGCCCCTTTAGTTTAGAACCCACACATCCCCCCCCCCCACCGCCCAGAGATGTCAACAGGTACATCTTCAATGACTGCCCCGTGTGAGTCACTGCCACACCGCCTTCAGGACAAGGCGGCCAATGCCCTGGTGCGATTTTCGGAAATCACAACAGCTCAGCAGCCGGAGGGCTCCACATTGCCCCTGGTCAGCGGGGCTGGGGCACATTGTCCAGCGCTCAGAGGACATAGCCGGCAGTGGGGCAGGGAGGAGGAAGAGAATTTGTGTATGTAGTCAGACCACTTCTGAAATGGTATCCTTAACTCGCTTGGATGTAAACGTGATTGGGGTCAGATTCTCTGTGCTGAGATACATTCCAAGGCCCTCGCAGACTTTCCCAGCGGGACCCATCTCTGTGACTCATGAGGTGTGAGGCTGCCCTGAGAGTGAGAATTCAGCCCGGCCTTCTGGGAGGGGAGCAGTCTTCCTGTGGTGGGAAGGGAACTTCAGACAAACATGAAGTCATGGTTTTGCCCCAGTTGAAAACCCTGTTGCCTGTGTGGCAGCCTCTGGGTACTAACCATTTCTCTTTCAAAATCCCTACAGAGAATTACGTTATGACTATGTTGCTCTCACAAGTGTGTGTTAAAAATTCATCCGGAGACTTCACTCTGAAGGCATCATTAAGTTATAATAATTAACATCTTATTCACATTCAACAGACTTCTACCCAAGTGTCTAATCTAGTGGAAGGCATTCTATGATTGCTGAGTCAATATTTGCTCTCAGTGATAAAGAATTAATAAAATGGGCATGACCCTGCTTTCCTGTCCCTGATTGCCCAAGGTGGCCTTTGGTGTGAGTGGCACTGGGGTAGACAGAATTGTGCCGTCGGCCTGATGCATTACGTGTGGTCCCTGGGTGTCCGTGATCAGTGCCAGCACTCTTAATGTTACTGTGCTTCCTCTTGGGCCTCAGTCAAGTGAACACGATTTAAGATTTTGCTGCCCCATAGCTGCTGACAGTATGTGAATACTCCTGTTTTCTGCCAAAACCTAACGTTCCTAGGGGCGGGGGCGGGTATCGTACTCGGGAGCTGGGCCCACAGTCGGTCAATGGGGCGTGGGCATGAGCTCAGGTCCCAGTTAGATACAATCTGGGCATGCGGAAGTGGATTGAGCTCACTTCAGGGTTTCAATCCATTCCAGAATGACTTGGTCCACCTCTAGCATTTAGAAATCATCGGGATCTCCGGGTCCCATGAAGAACCCAAGAAATACAAAGTGTGCCTCTGAATTTGCTTCTGCTTATTAAGAGCTTGTGGGATGGGCATCGACTGGGGCTGGTTACCTCTTGCTTCTGCTTAAATTAAAGCAGCAGGTCGGTCACCTGTGGTCTCCCTCCAGGCGCCGTCCTGCTTGCTTACTCGAGCATCTTCGGGACATAGGTTCTCTTGTAGGAAAGGGACAGGTGTGTCTCTATATCTCACTCTCACTTCCCACGGTGCAGTTTCAGAATTCTTCCAGCCCGAGTCCCATAGTCAGCCATGTAAGTTGTAAGCTTCTCGATCTCCAAGCTCTACAGCTTACGCATGGTGAAGACCTGCAGACTCAAGTCTTCTCTTTCAGCTCATCTCTTGTGAGCTGCCCCCGCCCCAGGCCCCCTCTGCTTTGCCAGGGTGTCCCTTCTCGTCCTCCAGCCTCCCCTGGTTTGACTGAGCTCCTTCCCCTGCATGTCTGCGGGGCCCCGTGTCATATGGCGTGTTTGACAATTGGAAATGGATAACTCCATCTACAAGACCGCCCTCGGTTAGGTGTGTCTCAGGTAAGTGTTTCCCTGACCCTCAGCTCACTTGCAGGTCCGTGGTTTGCTAGAAAGAGCTTTCCAGCTGTGGGCCCTTGGGCCAGTCTCATGTTGGCCTCGGTCTCCTCATTTGTAGTATGAGGACCCTAAGGCTGACTTTGCAGGGTCTCCGTGAGGGCGGAAGCCTGGTCTGCTGCTGGCACAGAGCTGGTGTGCGGCAAACACCACTTACCAACCCTGCCAGCTCTCCGGGGAAGCCAGCTCCTTCGAAAGCTCCGCAGAAAGATGACGCTGCCCCAGGTGCTATTGTTAGAGTTTCTGATTTGTGGTTCTGAGCTTGTGTGCAGGGCGGCCCGCTCGCTTCTGAGCCCCCAGCCCCCCACACCCCTCAACGGTGACGAGTCGAATAAAGGGCCCTGGCGAGTGATCAGCAGCCGTTCCTGCTGTGGTGGTTATAAACCCTGCTGCTATTTTAGGGCCCGTGGTATGCCGTCTGGGTTTCGTTTCCTTCAGCATCTATTTTGGCACCACCTTGCTCTGAAAGGGCGGGCTGTGTCCTGGCCAGGGGCTCCTCCACAGTCTCCATCTGGCTTTACATGGTGAGGTGTCACCCATGGAAGAAATAAAGGACAGGAGATGTTAAAACAATTATGTTTCATTCAGAGTGTCTTTTTAATGTTTATTTATATATTTGGGAGGGGGCATAGAGAGAGAGAAAGAGAGAGAGAATCCCAAGCAGGCTCCGCACTGTCAGTACAGAAGCCTGGTGTGAGGCTCGATCCCACAAAGAACGAGATCATGACCTGAGCCGAAGTCAAGAGTCAGATGTTTAACCGACTGAGTCACCCAGGCACACCTCAGAATGGTTTTCAAAGAATTATTTTAAACACAAGAGATATCTTAGAACATTTTAAAATTTGCTTTTATGCATAGAGTTAAAGGAAATCAGATTTACCCACTGATATGAAATTATAAAGAACATTCTAGAATGTCTATTTGTATACATTACAGTCTGTGTCATGAACATTCTAGAAATTTTATGAATTGCAAATTTATAGAAATAAATTGTAAAGAACATTCTAGAATGTCTATATGCACACATTACAGTCTCTCTGTGTGTTTTGGGGGTGAAAGTCCTCATTTACTCTTGTGTTTTCTGAACAGGATGGCTCCTGGGATCCCAGGAAAGAGGCTTTCCTCTTTCCGACAGAAAGAAGTCTGTCGATACGCATGTCCTGAAGAACAGTAGCATGTGATTATCTAATAATTGAGGCCTGGCATCAGGAGTTTGGGCTGTGGGTATTTAATACGACTTGACACCACCTATTAAAAACTACAAGATTCACTTCCTGCTCACAAGGGTCAGAGTACTTTGTATTGGTCATTCGGTGTTGTTTAGGTGACCAGGCAGCTGTGTGAGGACCATAGCAGGCTGCTAAGTGTGGCCATTCTATGTGGAATTTTCTATAATCCAGAGATACCTGAGGGATTAGCCTTGAGGACGATGCATGTAAAAACCGAAGAGGTTTGCATCACTGTCAGAACTGGTTGGCTCCCCACAGATAGCCGGCCGGGCTCCCAGCAAACACACTCACAGGTGAGACACCCTTTGGCCCAACCTCCAACTCTGAGTTCAGAGAACACGGAGTTCCCGGTACTGGGGAGTGGAAGTTTATGTCATCGAAAAGATATTGCCTTGATTTGAATCAGCAAGTGGGTTCAAAGTCCTCCAGCACACACACGTGTGCATGCGCACGCACGCACGCACGCACACACACACACACAGAAAAATGTGTTTCCGAATCGCCAGGAGCTGCCCTTTGATAAACAGATGTTTCCAAAACAAAACCATAAAAACAAAAACATGTATGTGATTTCTGCTGAAGAATGCCACTCAGTTTTTACACGGGCATTCAAATCCTATTCTCATGTACAGTTTTCCTGGAAGATATTGTTGGGAGTGAAAACCAAAGCTAGCTATAGGCCAAGAGCAAGTGACTTCGACAGCCACAGTAAAGTGGTTTGTATGTTTGGAGCCATGTATGGGTGAAAGTAACCATTTCAACAGGAAGCAAAAAAAAAAAAAAAAAAAGGAAAACTTTTGTACAGAACAGAAAAATACTTAAACTTTCATTTGTGAAAGAGGTCAGATTTCCACGACTGGCTTAGTGACACTCTAGGTAGCTTCAAAATTTGCTCTTATAAAATATAGCTGAAATGCTTCACTGACTTTCGGGGCCAAATCAGGAAACGTCACTTCCACTAATTATTATTTAACAGCTGGCCAGCGTTTCTCTCCTGTATGTGTTCTCCGTTTCGTAACGAAAAACCAGCGAACATTTAATTGAATTTTGATGATAATCTTAATAGCACCATTCTACATTTACTCCTTAAAGCAATTTCATGTTTGCAAATTGCTTTTGCATTCCTTTTAGCTGGTTACATAACTTACTTTGCTCAAAGAGTAAAATTAAATTCTTACTAATATGATGTGTTTTGGCTTTTCTGGGGTAAACACAAATATGTCAAGAAATGCACAGAGAGTGAACTCACTTTGATAGGGACTTATCCGTGCCAGTTATTAAGTGTCTGTCCATAGCGTTTCTCTTAGATGGCACACTGCCGTCCTCACGACCTGGGAGTGGGCACCGAAATCATGTCCTACGATATGGTGTTTCCTGGCATGCTTTCAGGTGACTTCATCGCCTGCACTCTCATCAGCTGGGACCCTTGGCAGCCAGGTCAGGGTCCAGAAAGTGTTCCAAACTTGATGTCGTGAAGATTACAGGAGCCCCTCATGTTTAATGATCGCCTTGAAGGTCTCATTGATTTCACGAGAGCATTCCACTGTGGAAGAGCAGCGAGAGGAGCAAACTCTTTATTAGAAATTTAAACTCTTAGTGAGAAAATCCTTTGGCCAGTGGCTTAGAGGAACACTCCAGTCTGGGCAAACTCAGGACACAAAACTGTGCAAAGAAAGGCTGTAGGAGACAGTTGTTGTTAGTATTGAGAAATAAAAATAATAGTATCTCCAAAGTGCTAGTGCGTTAGGCTCAGTCTCCAGAAAGTCAACCAATGTGCGGGGGCTGAGGTGGGAAGGCACAGGGGGCCGCTGTGAGCCGGGATGCTTTCCTGAGGACCTGACGTCCACACATTTCAGGGATGGATCAGTTACGGAAACTCAGGTGTGGAGTAGTGTCACATGGGAACGCCCAGCTGTTGGCTCTTCGCCATCAATCTCGTCAAAATGTCAGAGACCATTGACTTGGAGACGCGCGTGGTGGAAGAGAGGGAGGATGGGGGGCCTTTAGGAGCGAGTTTCCGGACAGCATCAACTCTCCTTTCCTCCAGGGAGAAGCCTCCAGGGACCGGAGCCGGGAACATCAGGAGGCCCGCGGAGAGCAGCCTTCGACCAGTTCAGTCAGTGCCCACACCCACCCTCTCAGTAGCCGGCAGCTTCCCCCGCTACCGAAACTGTTCTTCACGCAGAGTCCTTGGCTCATCTCTCTGCCACCTCCTCCTGCAGCTGTGTGGATGGTGCTCGCCAGTTCAGTGTGACCTCTTCTGCGTCCATGCGCCAAATACAACCCGCCCCCCACCGCACCGAGGCCACTATACATTTCCTTCTCTCGATACTCATGTCTTCAGCTCAGAATATCAAAGATGGCAGCATATCAAATGGCTGGTGGAGTTCAGGTTCTGGTTAAAAGTGTGCAACTTACAGACCAAAAACTTGCCTGTAGAGATAGAGAGAGAGACAGAGACAAAAACAGAGAGAGAGAAAGAGACGGAGAGAAAGAGACAGAGAGAGATTTCCCTTGTATTCTTAAAATTCTACAAAGAGGCAGAACTTTTAAAACATTTCCTGGGAATCTGAGTTTTTCTCCCTAACATAGATACAATCAGTTTTGAAACTTGAGGCACAAATGCAATCGGTTTGGAACTTCTCAGGAGATAAGTATCATATACTTTCGAAAGTAGGGTTCACTTGTTTACAGTAATGGTGATTAGCGGAATAGAATATAAGTGCACCAATTTTTCCCAGCTGGAGAAGAAAGAAAACAATCCAGTACCTTGACTTATCAGCAAATATGTACCGGGCATTTTTGAGTAACTCAAAGCTGGAGATCCCAATGGATCTCGAAGGACACATATGACCCATCAAGCTCACGGCTGGCCTGGTGAGCACCCCAGTTCTCTGGGGCCCATCACACAGCTTCTGTGCAGAGGATTATCAGGAGATATTTAAAAATTAGCCTTCCTCCAGACCACTGGCTTTGTAACCATTTTATTCACATGTGTCCCATGTCACCATGGCAACCTTTGCCATCCCCACAGTGATCATCAGGACAGGACAGAACTCTAAGAGGCCTGGACAGGATTCTCATCGGGGCTGTAAGGCGAGAGAGCGACCCCTCCCCCAAACTCTGTCATGCCTGAGGCACTGCTCTGTGCATATATTACTTCATATTCCTCAAGCACAATGCACTGTGGCACATTATGATAAATACATCTGCGGGCATTGATTTGAAAAAGTGCTTTTCCCATCACTCTAAAACCTATAGGTTGTAAGAGCTGGCATTTCTATTTTTTTAAATATCCTAAAAACACGAACTCTTTACTTGCACCAGGGGACGGAGATTGGGACATAACTCAAAGACAAACCCACAGGGACACCTTCTCCAGAGTTTTGACGTGGTTTCCTGTTGTGTGGGCCCACGAACTGGTTCTCTCCTCTGCCCAGTTGTACCGGGCACCACAGAAAGATAGTACATTTGCGGTTTAGACGATGATGGTGATTCCATAGGCACCATGGCCATTCATCACCCTTCCTGGATTAGAGCTCACCCGTATCAGCATAATGCCCCTAAAACACCTCTCCCCTGCCGCCACCTTTTACAATGGACAGACCACCGCACTGGGAGTCACCGCGTGTCTGAGTAGGTGGCTGAGGACGGTAAGTGATGTTGAAGAGTCCTTAGCTGTGCGTGTGTGAAGTTTACTTTCTGTCCCGCTGTTACTGGCCATGTAACAACCTGCTTCCCTGTACCCATCAACCGCCTTTTCTGTGGTGGCAGTTCTCCAAGGCAGTGAAAGAGAAAAAAATGATACTAGCAGTAANGCACAGCCACCCCCCCCCTCCCCCCCACACACAGATGCCTCCGTGCTCCATCTTTCTCAACTGGCTTTAACCATCACTGGCTTGTTTCTTGGGAAAAAGTGAGAATGTCCAGGATGGTGGCTGCATGTTTTCATAGATCGTCTACCTCAGGGATCATATGCTCAGTCCTGACCAAAGTTTGGGTCTGCGACCCAACTTAACTGGTTTTTGTTTTTTGTTTTGTTTTCTGGAAGCAGATTGAAATTCACTTACCTTCCACAATTATCTGAGGTTTAGACAGTAAGAGTTAACATGCTTCAATCGCTCAGGTGTCTGGGAAAAATGTCTGTGCTCTCTTAAGTCAGAGAAAAATATGTTCTGATTTAGTCCTAAGTCAGAAATAAAAGTTAAATGTTCATGTTTTTAGTAAGGTTCCGTGGTGGCTCCCAAGATGTCTGCAAGTTCTTTGACAGTCCGTCCCTCTGTCGAGGTGGGCTGGACTCGGCGAGTCGCCTCTCATGGAGAGGATGTGGCGGAAGTGAGCTTGACCCCATGTATGCTCCTTCTTAGGAGCGCACGGTCTCCTCTCTGAGTCCCTTGGATCACCTGCCTTGGGGAGGCTCAGCCACCCTGGGGAGAGGCCCGTGCCAGGGGCCATGTGAGCGGATTCCCCTCACTGTGGTTTCTCCAGCCTCAGTCAAGGCTTCAAAAGACGACAGCCTCATGCAGTATCTCCCGTGCAATCTCCTGAGAGACCCTGAGTCAGCTCCCCTGGCTGAGCTGTTCTGGAGTCCCGGAAGTGTGGACCATTTCATGATAAATATTCTCTGCCCAGGCCCTGAGATTTGGGGATCACTTGTTTCATGTCTGTAGATGCCCAAGACGGAAAGGGCTGCTGCCATTAAACTACAGAGCAGTGGGCAGAAATCCCAAGAATTTTCTGTTTCCTTTACCTGAGTGGATTCTGGGGTATTTTGGAAGGATGGGCACATGAATGCATCTTGCACTGACTGACGCTGGCATGACTCGGAAGTGGCAGCTGTGTGTTGCCGTGACTTGTTCTTATTCTGCCTCCACCCTCCCTCCTGGGTAGAGCATCACCGTTTACCAGCAGGATGCTCATATTTCTGGTCGAGGCAATTTTCGTAGACACCGTGCTTCCTGTATGGCCGAGGGCAGGAAGATGGCTTATTTGTATCTCTTCAGCCATAAGCGCAGGCCAAAAGAAAAAAAAAAAGGGGGGGTATTCTTGTTACATGTAGAAGAATTTAGAGGAAGACAGAAGCCATCTATTTTAAATATAAATCATCCCAAATGTACCGAGTCAATAAGAGATGCAAGTGTCGGCGACCTTCCTTGCTCCAAGCCACCCTTTGCTGACCCTCGTCCGGTTTCTGATTCTGTGTCATTGAGACCGTTGGATCAGATAGGAGATAGTGGCCAGAGAGATCTCAGGTCACAACATTGGCAGGGGCGCCTGGCCGCAGCCTCGCAGCCAACAACCCCAAATCTACGACACCCCTGAGCATGAAGCGTGGAGCTGGGGTGATGGAGGTTTTGGGTGGTGAAAGGGATTTCGGGGCCCAAGTTTTTAAAAACTAGGTAATATACTTACGCAGGGTAGAAAAACTTAGAAAATAGAAGCGAGCAAAGAAGTACATGCTGTCAAGACTGCCCAGCCCGGCACTGGTTGGGGGTGGGGGCAGTGGCGGTCAGGGTGGGGGAATAGCTTTCCCCGCAGACAGAGGGATGGGCCGCCTCGCGGAAGCTCGGACCGCTCTGAGTTCCAGCGCGTGTTCAACCTGGTCCATTTTCACTCATCTGTGTTTATCTATTTACACAGCCATACACGTCTCCAACTTCTCAAGATAAAATAATAGTCACCATCTTGTTTGGGAACTTGCTAACTATATTTAAAAAGATATTAGGTATATTATTCCACACCAATGAATACATATCTGTTTGTTTCATTGTAACATCTACATAATAGAACATCATATAAATACATAGTTAATTTGCAGTGAATATTCCTGTAACTAAGGCTGGGATTCAAAGGGCTAGATCAGAAGGTAGACACCTTTTTAGGACTTTTGATATATTTCACCAAATTATGTTCTCAGGGGACACCTGGGTGGCTCAGTCGGTTGGGTGCCCGACTTCAGCTCAGGTCATGGTCTCACGGTTCATTGAGTTCGAGCCCCGTGTTGGACTCTGTGCTGACAGCTCAGAGCCTGGAGCCTGCTTCAGAGTCTGTGTCTGTGTATCTCTCTCTGACCCTTGCCTGCTTGTGTTTTCTCTCTCTCTGTCTCTCTCTCAAAATAAATAAATAATCATTAAAAATATTTTTAAAATCGTGTTCTCAAAAAGTGATACCAATTTGCATTCCCGTCAGATGATGTTTCGGAGTGGACATACAGCATAAAGTTTGCGAATCTACTGGCATTTGAAGATGACATATTTGCTCCAAGTTTTAAACATCGGAAAGAGGGCATATCACAGTGCTCGTGCAAGCCACACCTTCCCTCGGGTTAGATAGAAACTCCCTTTGAGGGAATTAAAAGATGCTCCTATTCTGTCTGGTATCGTTCCTGCTTTATATGTGAGAGAGACCAAGGCTTGCAGAATTTTGGTAAATCTCCAAATCACAGAACTGGTAATTTTCAAAGCCAGAACTCAAGGCCCAAGTAGAGCTGGTTCCCCAGCCCAGGAAGTCTAATTACTCCCCCATTGTCTCTTGTCTCTGATATCTTCCTACCCTGAGGCCACACCGGGACCTCCCAGTCTGAACCCGGGCCACCCGCTCCTTAGGGTTGCACAAGCTCCAGCCGCTTAATTTGGTCCCATTTGCCAGATTCACCTGAGCACTTAAAACATCACTGCTATAATGCATGGTGCCCTAGAGGCTTCTGAATACAAATACGCGCCAGTACTTCAGAAGTTAAATCCGTAGGCTCTCTCCTCGTGTGATTTTGGATGTAGCGTGTTCTGCATCCCGGGACGTACTGTGAGGAGTGGCCCATGACCACGTCTTCTCTCTTGCTACAAGAGAGTCGCGTGTGTAATAGAGGAATATCTGGGTCTCCTGTGTTTTCCTTTCTGGCTTTGCAAATATACGGGGCGGCGGGGGTGGGGGATGGAAAGACTATTTTAAAAGCACCTATGAACCTGGTTTTGAATACACGCTTCCTCACTTGAGTACAGTGTCGGTCACATGGTGGAAAAGGCACACCTGTGTGTGTTTGGTGAGCATCTGCCAGTGACCGCTCCCAGAAGCTTCAAATGACCTAGTGTTATTATACCTTGCGAAGGATGCGGCCCCAAACCGTAACCGTTGGGACAGAAAAGAGAACCCAATCCCGCAAAGTGTCACTTTGACCCTGATGCTACGGGACACGCGCTTGTTGAATGAAAACCGGGGGGTCTATTGACCCTCTCTGGGAATAGCACCTAATCTATTCTCTTTACTGTCTTCCTCCCCATGTTCCCAGGTTTTGTTCGAAGAGATCCAGGGAGTTGGATGTGACGAGCTCCCTTCTCCCTGCGGTTCTGGAGTCATCTCAGGGGGCGACGCGCCCGCTGGACTCGCGAGTCTGCTTCTGTGTGGGATGTAGACCGTGCTGCGGAAGGGACTTCCACCATCAGCAACCTGAAACAACCGCTTTATTTTTTTCTTGTGACTTTGTGGGCCAGAAGTTTGAAAAGGGCTCACACACACAGTTCCTCTGGAGGCCTCTCAGGCACTTGGTGCAGCAGCCTGTGGCCTGGGCGCTCAGCCGGTGACCCCTCAGAAGGCTGTCTGGGGACGGCTGGATAGCACAGCTGCACCAGCTTCCCCAGGGCGAGGGTCTCCGGCGGAGGCCACCGCGGAGCCACACTGTCTTCTCTGACCTACATCTTCACGGCCGTCGTAAGCTGCTGGTTGGAGCACCCTCACTCCAGCCAGAGTCACAGGGAAGGGACAAGACTTCAATCACCCCACAGTGGGAGAGGGTCAGAGAATTTGCAGCCAGTTTTAAAGACGCTTCACACACAGCATGGAGCCCAACACAAGGCTTGAACTCACGACCCTGAGATCAAGAGTCAACTGCTTAAGTGACTGAGCTGCCCCGGTGCCTGTGGAGACATTTTTTTAAAAAATATTTTTATTTATTTCTAGGAGAGAGAGAGAGAGACAGCGTGAGCAGGGGAGGGTCAGAGAGAGAGGGAGTCACAGACTGAAACAGGCTCCAGGCTCTGAGCTGGCCGTCAGCACAGAGCCCGACGCGGGGCTCGAACCCACGAACCGCGAGATCATGACCTGAGCGAAAGTCGGACGCTTAACCGACTAAGCCACCCAGGCGCCCCTTGGAGACATTTTTTTAAACAGCCCCAATCAGTACTGTGTTAGGCACTTTTCCAATTCAATGATATGGTTGTGCTTGTGTTTTTGTGTGTTTTTTTTTTTTTTTGAGTGACCTGATTGACATTATACTCCTATTTCCTTATACTCTGTGTTTCATTGCCTGCTCAGACATAACAGAGCACAGCACTTGGAGGAATTCTGCTCACAGAATCATCACACATTGGATTCCCATGATAGACACGGCAGATTGGGGATCGGCATTTGCTAATCGCAGTGAGATTTTGTGTGGGATGTTTCTGACTGCAAATTTAAATGGTTCCTCCCATAAATTAGCTCTGGAGAAAATACTCTTGACGACCTAGACTCATTTTTCTGTTGGGATGTAAGCTCTGAGGTGGGATTTGCCAGCCCTCCACAACCTCTTAGGAAACGGCTGAAGGGTAGTCCAGCCAAGAGCCTGACGTGGGGTGCGAACCCACAAACCGTGAGATCGTGATCTGAGCCGAAGTCGGACATTAAGCTGACTGAGCCACCAGCTAGTGGATGGCTCTCTGTCCTTCTCTGACATCAGAGAAAGAAAGAACCGGGGAGTCTGCCCACTGTGTTTTACACTGAGGTTTCCTTTTGGAAGCAGACGCCCATGCCTCTGTCTGAAGAATCCTGTGCTCCGAGAAGCACATAAGAAAAAACAACGGAACGGGGCACCTGGGTGGCTTAGTTGGTTAAGCGTCCGACTTTCGCTTAGGTCATGATCTCGCGGTTCGTGGGTTCGAGCCCCGCGTCCGGCTCTGTGCTGACTGCCAGCTCAGAGCCTGGAGCCTGTTTCAGTCTGTGACTCCCTCTCTCTCTGACCCTCCCCTGCTCACGCTGTCTCTCTCTCTCTCTCCTAGAAATAAATAAAACATTAAAAAAAAAAAAGAAAAAAAAAGAAAAAGGAAAAGCAACTGAGCTCAAGTAAGCCGAAGGGGAAATGCAGTTTGGGCAGACTTCCGACCCACGAGAAGCATCCGTTCGTGTTTGTATGAAGCATGGTCCCAGCCCCAAGCCAAGCTGCCAAACTCTAAGGTCTCCAAGCTCACTGAGGCCAATGTGACACTTCCCATTCCAGAGCCCTGTCCCCTCCCAGGGCAGCAATGAATCCAAACCAACCCAATGGACCCCAGAAGCTGGACATGGGGGGCCTTCATTCCTTTCCACCTGCCTTTGTCTGTGGTCTCAGGGTGTCTGGGCATAAAAACGTAACTGTTCCCCCACAGAAATTAGGGGATCCCACTGGAAACATACCACTAGATAACAGATTCCACTAAAGAATATGGATTAATGGAGATTTCAGTTAGGGGGAAAGCTCCCTCCCTAGGAAGCTTGTGTGATACCAGGAACACATCAGTTCATATTCCAAAAAGTGCCTGGACGGGAACATTGCTGGAATACATCACACATCCCGCCTCCCGTAATTGCTTTCCAGCTTCGTCACAATGGTTGCCAAAGTTCCTTTTCAAGCGTGTGTATGTTCAGGCTAAATGTATTCTACAGCTCATTATTATCCCTTAAAAAATATTTACTTCCTATTCTGCAGCTCAGTTTGTTGAAAGTAGAAGGGATTGCCCTGGGCTGGGTGGCTGGAGAAGTCTAATGAGCGACGGCATGATAGAAAGTTAGAGAAAGGTGTTCCGTCAGATCTAAAGTAGATACTACGCGCTCAATTCATATCCCACTTGTAAATCTGCGGCCCTGATGTTCAGTGGGAAGGCTGCCTGGGTCAAGGCTATTGCTTCTTTTTTTATTGAACTGTAATCGACACACAGGGTTATGTTGGTTTCAGGTGTACAACATAGTGATTCAGCGCTGCCCATTACTCAGTGCTCTCCACGATAAATACAGTCATCATCCATCACCGTGCAATGCTATTACACTGTTACTGCTTGTATTCCTTATGCTGTACTTTTCATCCCTGTGACTAATTCATTTTATAACTGGAAGTGTGTACCTCTTCATCACCTCCTTCCCCCACCCTCCCCCTTCCTTCCCCTCTGGCAACCATCAGTTTGTTCTCTGTATTCAAGAGTCTGTTTCTTCATTTGTTTTGTTTTATAGATTCTACATATAAATGAGATCATACGGTATTTGTTTTTCTCCGTCTGACTTATTTCACTTAGCATAATACCCTCTAGATGCACCTGTGTTGTCACAAATGCCAAGAGAGACGCACAGATCGGTGGAACAGAAATAAACCCCTGCTTACACGGTCAATTAATGTGTGACAAAGGACTCGAGAATATACAACGAGGAAAAGACAACCCTTTCAATAAACAGCGTTGGGAAAACTATAAAGCATGAACCTGGACCACTTTATTGTATCTTACACAAAAAAATAAACTCAAAATGGATTAAAGACCTAAATGTGAGACCTGAAGCCATTAAGCTCTTGAAAGAAAACACAGGCAGTAATCTCTTGGACATCAGCCTTACAAAACGTATTTATGAATATGTCTCCTGAGGCAAGGGAAACAAAAGCAAAAATAAACTACTGGGACCACATCAAAATAAAAAGCTTTTGCACAGCAAAGGAAACCATCAGAACAAAACAAGGCAACCCATTGAATTGGACAGGATATTTGCAAATGATATAACCGATAAGGAGTTAATATCCAAACTATATAAAGAGCTTATAAAATGCAACACCAGGAAAACAATTTGATTAAAAAAAATAGAGGACCTAAAGAAACATTTTTACAAAGAAGACATCGAGATGGCCAACAGACACATGGAAAGATGCTCAACATCCCTCATCATCATAGAAATGCAAATAAAATGCCAAGGAGATACCACCTCATGCCTATCAGAATGGCTAGTATCAAAAAGGCGAGAAGTAACAAGTGCTGGCGATCATGTGGAGTGAAAGGAAGGAACCCTATTGCACTGTGGTTGGGAATGCAAACTGGGGCAGCCTCTCTGCAAAACAGTGTGGCAGTTCCTCAACAAATTAAAAATAGGATCACCAGAGGGACACCTGGGGGGCTCAGTCAGTTAGCGTCTGATCGACCTGGGTCATGATCTCATGGTTCGTGAGTTCAGGCCCTGTGTCGGGCTCTGTGCTCACAGCTCAGAGCCTGGAGCCTGCTCCCGATTATGTGTCTCCCTCTCTCTCTGCTCCTCCCTTGTTCACGCTGTCTCTCCCTCTTTCAAAAATAAATATTAAAAAAAAAAGAATACAAGAACTCTAACTTGACAAGACATACGCGTGCCTGTGTTCTTGCAGCATTATTTACAATAGTCAGGACCCGGAAGCAGTCCAGTGTCCATCAACAGGTGAATGGATAAAAGATGTGGTGTATGTATCTACCTTGGAATAGTACTCAGCCATTAAAAGGGATGAAATTGTTACTATCATTTCTTAATTGACTGGAGTCAATCAAACTTGGAGCTTTGTAGACAAGTACAGAGAAATATTGTTCATCACGGCTAATTGGGTTTATCTTCATCACCATCTTTGTTCCGCATGGAGCTGACCGGAAGTCTGGTCACTTATCATCATGTGACGCAACCTTCTGCAGCTGGCTCTGGGGTAGCGACAGGATGGTGAATCGAGGTTCCGGGCACTTGGGAGGGGTCACGAGCTAAACGGACATGACCTGGGGCTCCCAGGGCTGGTGTGAGTGAAGCAGCAGTTCAGTGAAGTGACCGTGAGCTCTCTTGCAGGTGGGAGAGCAGAAGCTACTGATCTTTGTGACTTTTCCACAACATTCTCTGCAGTACTGTGCTCTTTCTGGAATTCCCAAGGAAGACCTGGCTTTCAGAGGTCATAACCTGCACCAGCAGCCTGAACCCACTGCTCTAGGAACCCCCTCAGGGCTGGAGAAGGTAGAAGATGGAGCAAGGTGCCCAGGTTTACAGAACATTCCCTCGCCAAAGGGAACACGCAGCATAGCTCGGATGTGCCTTGGCCTTATTTCTCATAAGGAGGAAATCACGTTGTCAGATGGGCCTGTGGCTGCGTCTGGGGTATTCGGTGGCAAAGAAAAGAAACTGCTCCAAGTGGGTTAAAATAAGCAAAGAGACCAGCTAGCAGGAGTCTGTACTGGAAGATACAGGGCATAAGGGCAGGAAGAGCTGCCGGCCACACGGGAGGTTGGAGCAGGGCGCCCCAGGGGCCGTGGGGAGCCCAGGCCCTCCAGAGCCCACGCGGCTGACAGAACACGTCCTGTTCAGAACCAATGATTCCTGACTCCAGAGGTCCCTGCGTCTTCCCATAGTCACTCAGAGCTTCAATTAGAGGAGCCCACTTTTTGTAGTGGTGTCCACGCACGCAGGCGAGCAAGATGGATTTCTAGGGAAGACTTTGTGTGATTGTCTGTTGATGTTTATTTGATGATCTTGCTCTGATGCTTAAACTGTCAGCAGGTGACTTTCCCTCTTTGACATGGGAGTGAAAACCTTGACGCTGGTCCTTCCACCCGGGGTAAGGTCGGGCCGAACCCTGTGATCATTCCTTCCCTCCTCTGACTTTGAAACCATTTTGTTCCATATACGCATATTTCTAAAAAAACATATGTTTTAACTTGAGGTTTTCCCTGAACTTCATAAAAAGAGCACCAAACTGTATATAATCAGAAACTTCTGGTTTTCAGCAGATATTGTATTGCTAAAATGTACTTGGTGATTCCTGATGTTGAGTGTTGTACATTGGTGTGATGGTTTGGGGGAAGATTACTCATTGATGGTTTCTAACCAGTTAAATTAGATGTTTTCTCCAGTATCTACTCTTGTTAAATCATTTTTTTTAAAACCATGAATGGAATTTGAATTTCATTCAAGTTTTTAGTATCTATTTGATGAAAAAGAAATACCTGGTGGGGAAACTACCCAGAACGTGCTGCGTGAGTGGAGCAAAATCTATCAGGTGCTGAGCAGAGGCAGTTAGACAGAAGAGAGACACAGTGTGTGAGGCCATCTCACAGAGAGGGGTGTGGTGACGTGTTCCCAGAGATTGCCTATGGGCGATTGATGTGTTCTTTGATTTGCCGGTGGCTACACAGGTGTCCACAGTGGTTAAAGGTCATCAAACTGAACCCTTAAAACGGGTGTGCTTTACTGTATGCAGATCACACTTCAGTAAACCTGATTTAAGGAACAATGCCTGCCTCCTTGGTTTGTCACAGTGACTGGATGCGACATGACAAGGTGTGGGGACTGTGACCCAAGACGTTCCGCACACACGTTTCCATCACTGAGCTGCTTTCTTGTCACTCAGCTGCACTTGGGAAGCTGGCTGTGAAGGGAGGCGGGTAGAAAAGGCAGGGCTGCCCCTCTGACGGGCTGGGGTCCAACCGGGAGGCCTCGGCAGCTGTGACGAGAAGGTCCTCATTCTCATCCTTCCGCAGCATCGGCCCTGCCTCACACACACCAGGTTCGCATGGTTCAAATCTATCTCCTCATGTGCGCATCCGCAGGATTCATTCCGCTACCCTCCGGGTTACAGGGGGTCACTGAGAATTTGAGGATGGGGGAGAGGACCCTGGGCTTAGAGCTTTCCAGAGCCCCCACTGCTTTTTCTGTCCCCCCACCCCCATGCACAGGTGTATCTAGCAGGCCATGCATGTGCTTGTGAATGAGTCAGTGACCGAGGGAGCCCAAACTTTACCTATTTTGAGCCTCTCTATTTCTCTCAGTAAAGTGACAAAGTCACCTTCTCTCCTCCAGTGCTGAGCATATAGGTTCTAATAACTTTTTATCTCTGGAAAAGTAGATTTCCACTCTAGGGGGGCGCCTGGGTGGCTTAGTTGGTTAAGCGTCTGACTTTCGCTTAGGTCATGATCTCGCGGTTCGTGGGTTCGAGCCCCGCGTCGGGCTCTGTGCTGACTGCCAGCTCAGAGCCCGGAGCCTATTTCAGAGTCTGTATCTCCCTCTCTCTCTGACCCTCCCCTGCTCATGCGGTCTCTCTCTCTTTCTCCTAGAAATAAATAAAAATATTAAAAAAAAAGATTTCCACTCTAGGATATTTCCATTTTTTCCCCCAGTTCTCTGGAGTGGTGATTGACCAATAAAAATTATGTGTGTTTAGGGTTCAGGACGTGATGTTCTGATAGACGTTGTGGAGCGAACACCATAATCAAGCTAAGAAACATCCAGCCTCTCCTGTGGTTGCCGTGTGCAATCTCGTATTACTAACTACAGTTGTCACACAGCCCACGAGGCCCCCAGAACTTTTCTACTTCCACAGATAAGTGAGATGATTCAGTGTCTGTCTTTCTGTGTCTGGCTTATCTCACTGGGCATGATCTCCTCCAAGTCCATTCACCTTATTGCAGATGTGGGACTTCCTTCCTTTTAAGGCGGAAACAATCTTCCATTGTCGTTTTAAGTTATGTCATCCATAGATGTTGGCACCCCGTATCCCCATCTAGTATCACCGTTAACCCTTAGGCCATGCCCACACACTTCTCGTGGTGGGAAAGTTTTCTTTCTTTCCTTTTTTAAAAAATTTATTTATTTTTGAGAGAGAGAGTGCGAGCAGGGGAGAGGCAGAGAGAGAGGGACACACAGAATCCGAAGCAGACTCCAGGGTCCAAGCTGTCAGCCTGACGTGGGGCTCGAGCTCACGAGCCGCAAGATCGTGACTGAGCCGAAGTTAGATGCCCACCCGACTGAGCCCCAGAAAGGTTTCTTTTTAAGCGAGAGACCACAGCAATCAGATTACCAGAAGAAACTGGATTCCTGGCAAAGGAACTGATTATTATTCTGCCCTGGGCTCACCAGGGCCCAGGGCCCAGGGCCCAGAGAGGGCTGATTTGGGATTCTGTTCTCTATAGATCCTGGTCGACCCAGGAATTCTGTTTCATGAACCTGCGTGATGACTCGTGCTGAAATATATTGCTCTAAATATGACTGTGGGGAATTAAATGGACATTTCATACTATACATTCAATAAATAGGATGAAGATGTTTTTCTCATGACTAATCTTTGAACATCCCCCAACAACACATCCAAATACTATAAAGTACGGATGCTGACATGATGTTTTTATAAATCAACTTCCTTTTTGAAGGCTCACAACAACATGCCCATGAATACACAGTCAGGAAGCACACACTCAGGGAGGCATGAGTCATACGGCAAGTGAGTTAAAACTCACATGCAGATAAGTCACTGCAGTGGTTTTTATTTTAAAGCAAGATACTACCTTCTAATACTCAGGAAGACGGCAATTCTGCAATACTGCCGTGCCTGCGGCTTTTATTGTACTTCACAAAAAATAGCACATTCGTTTCCTGAGTCCCACTCAAAGCGTCTAAGGTTGACGAACCCATGTGTCATCCAGGTGCTAGCTTCGGAGGAGGACCTGTCGTTTCTAGAACTTGCCACCACGATGGTAGAGAGTTAGCTGAAAACGTCCAGGCCTCTGCCCCCACCTCAGAACAAACAAGCAACCAAGGCCTTGTCTTCCTTGGACCCCGTCAGGTTTTGCCTGCCTCTGAGGTGGCGTGGTTTGAATCCCCTCTGTGCGCGTCTATGCTTCCGGCGTGACAAGGTCTGAATTTCTTGTTCATCTCCCTCTCAGTGGCGACTCGTTCCTTGCTCTACATTTGGCCAATCAAAACACACACAGTGTTCAGTGTGAATCACAGCTACAAGACCCTTAACTGTGGCCTTGTTAACACTGAACATGGGCGGGGAAAAGAACATCAGTCAAGGCAAAATATCGTAGGAGGCACAGAGCGTAGGAATCTCTCTCCCAACAGCCGGGTCTGATGTTGCTTCTCATCAGAGAAGAAATGGAAAACCACCATTTCTTTTGTGTGGGCCTTTGTTTGGAGAGGAGGAATGCTAAGCATTTTATTTTAATCAGCTTTGGTTTCTGGGAAATCCAGCTCTTCCCCCCTCCTGTTTATCAAGGTAGTGATGGAAGTCTATCAGCCACACTGATTAGATAGTTGGCCAAACTTGCTCAAGATCAAGCTAGAACGGCTCACTGTGATCTTCAAAGAGAGGGCAAGTCTAGATGAAAAGTGGAGGTATCCTGAAGAGAACACGCCGCCGTGTAATCAAGAGAGAAATTAGGTCACGATGAAGAGTCTTAACAGACCCTGCGAATTATCTTTCTTCTGGAGCCCACTTGACTGATGCTCACTGACATTAGGAAGGTCTCGACATCTCAGAGGGAATAGGGAACAGCTTTGCTTCAGCTTTTCAGTATTGATTTCCTTTTTGTAGGCATGACGTGAAGATTTTTAGGAATGAATGTGAAATGTTAGAATGCAATTATCAAGGTGTTTTCAGGTTCTCTATCTCACGGATGTGCCCAGGAGCAGCTTGGAACTTTAAGAGGTGTTAACATCTCCCTAAGACAGAGGAGGATACAGAACTTAATGAAGTTTAGTGACTTCCTTGGGGCCAGTTGTCAGTGAAAGTATGGATTCGGGGCTCAATCAATTGCATGTACCAATTCCCCCTTCTCTGAGTGGCACGCAGTAAAAATAGTTTTAAAACATACATTCTCCTTGCTGTGCATTATTGCAAGAAAAGGTGATTTCCTTTTAGCTTTAGCATACTTAGCAGATTTTTTGAAATCTATGCTTCATATTATTGTGTCGCTGACTTTGTAAATCTCTCTAGCGGTCCTGGGATCGAGGTCATAATTTTTTATATTTAAGTATTCTACATGAGAACAATATCCAGTTCTGAACACCGTTACATAAAAATGGTAATTGTTCAGCTCAGGTGAAAATATTTCCAGAAAGAGTCTGAAATACAGCGCTCACACCGTCCTCCAAACCTGCTTTCACCAGAGAAATCCAACCTCTCCGAAGGCATTTTGGCTAAAAACTCAGTATTTTTATTTATGACTTTTTTCTTTCTTTGTTTAAGTCCAAGTTGAATATGACACCAGGCTCGTAGACGTGGTGGCGGAGCCTTCTTTAAAGAAAGAAGCTTTAGTTAAGACAAGATAGCAGCTGAGTGGCAAATGTATCCAACAGAACCTATGCGAAAGGTACAAAGTGATTTAAATATACTGGGTTTTTTGTGTGTCATCGTGGGTGGTTCCTTTCACCACGGTGGTGTCTGATCCCTGAGCGACAAAAAATAACTCAGGAAAGGAAATCTGACTGCGAGTTCGCCTTTATTTAGGGTAGATGTGAAAGGGCCGGTGGCTGGAATGGGATGCCCACAGCCCCAGCAGCAGAGTGCCCCGGCCATGAGGTCGCGGGGAGTTTGTGCTCTGAAAATAAGGTATCTGTTACATGGGGGAGAGGGGGCGTTGCAAGGTGAGGGGCACGGGATTATGAAAGCCTTGGAATACAGCCCGAGCAGTTTGACTTTAGTAGACATTTAACCTCAGGCTGTATCAGGGCAATTCAATTTACCTTAACGTGTTTGAATAATACAGAAAGAATATTGGAGAAAACCTGGAAGCTGAGACAGTCTTCCGGAATGGAATGAAGACACTGCCCATTTTATAGCCCTTCCGAAGAGAAAAATGGACTTAAGTTGTGGTCCGGGGTTACTTAGAAAACAAACAAACAAACAAACAAAACCTTAAAAGCATAGGACAGAAAAATTTAATGAGAGGAAAATTATACCAAGTCAATTGTATGTGAAGAAGATTTAGGTAAACAGCCTTGTAAATGAACAGGGAGTTTCAGGGAGGGCTGAGGTCACACACGGCCACCTAATGTCAGCCTTGTGTTCAGGACGACATTGGTAATGAGGCTGACCTGCGTACGGGTGTGCTACCTTGTGGCTAGTATGCTGCTGACATACAGAAATACATGCTGGGGGTTAACGTGACTTCTTATTTATTTATATTTTTAATGTTCGCTTACTTATTTTGAGAGAGAGGGAGAGAACGAGCAGGGGAGGAGCAGAGAGAGAGGAAGAAATAGCATCCCGAGCAGGCTTCTTGCTGTCAGCACAGAGCCCAACTCAGACTCAGTGTCACAAACCATGAGATCACGACCTGAGCTGATGTCGGGAGTCAGACGCTTAACCGATGGAGCCACCTGGCACCTCAGCCTGTTTTTAAGAATGCTGGGTGCACACACAGCACAGATCACGTCTGGCTCGCTCCCACTGGAAGTCACACATAGGGAGACAGCCTCTCACGCGTGGAGACCAGGCTGCATATTAAGATGACGTCCTAGGCAGGGGGCGTTATTTAGATGCCTCCCAGGGGTCTCCGATTCGGAACTCTCCAGAACATGTCAGTGGGAATTAAGAAGCCACTTATGAAAACAGAATATTCTGGAAGGCTGGAACTCTCTCAAGAGACTGGGTCCAAATTACCTAGGATGGATTCACTTTCAAAAGTATTTCTGAAGGGGGCGCTTAACTAAGTCAGTCGGTTAAGTGACCGACTTAGGCTCAGGTTATGGTCTCCCAGTTCGTGGGTTTGAGCCCCGCGTCCGGCTCTGTGCTGACACCTCGGAGCCTGGAGCTGCTTCAGATTCTGTGTCTCCGTCTCTCTCTGCCCCTCCCCTGCTCACGCTCTGTCTCTCTCTCTCAAAAATAAATACTCATTAAAAATTTTTAATTAAAAAATCAGCTCTGAGGTTTGAGCCTCCTGTTGGCCGGGAGAACGTGCCCGAGCCCGGTCTGGCCGGCTTTGGCTCCGGGCCACACAGCCTCTGAAACGTCCGACAGAAGCCCACAGCCCCGTGGCAGCAGCTCTCGTCCTAACAGGATCCTGACAGACACAGAGTGCTTGAAACCCGCTGCTGATACTTCGATGACAGGAATGAGGAAGAGGAGAAAGTGGGACCTGTCAGCAGCCATGTGTAGTCACAGGATGCTGACGAAGGTTTAAAACATGCCCGTGGCCTGCGCTGGCCGCAGGGGGAGTGATTCTGGGACTCTCTCCCGGGAAGCACTCACTGTGTGTCCCTTCCACGCCTGACACTTTCTCTCCTCTGCACCCTCCCGGGCTCAGCACACTCGCCGGAACTCAGTTTGTGGCCTCGCTGGGCGAGGCAGCGGTGAATGGGAGAGGAGGGATGTCTGGGGGGAAGTCGCCCAGGGCTCGGGCTGGGGGGTGACAGGCGAGCCGGCTCCCCGGGGAAGCAAGGTGGGCGGAGCTCCTGGTGCCCCCTCTGTGGACGAGGAAACAGACTCGGGCCGGAAGAGCGGGCTATGTCCCAGGGGGGACTCAGCCTTCGCTGTGGGGGGGAGAGTCAGGCCAGGATGGGATGACCCTAGTCAAGCTCTAGGGTCCCAGCCTCAGAGAAGTCACCTTATTAACACACCTTTGCTTTTAGTTACTCAGGACAGAGTTTCTTATAAAACCTGAGCAGGTCTCCGAGGTTGGGAGTCCTATGATCTGCTCGAGAAAGCTCCGAAGTGGTGTTTATCTGATGCCTGATCCTTGCTCTTCATTCCTGGCCAGGCTTGTCTGACTTCTGTTCCCACACGCCAGCGACAGGGGCCTCGTTCCGAGTCGCTGGGCTTCACGTCTGCTGCGGACCCCTCCTGAGCCAGGGAAGTGCTGGCTGGGGTGTTGGGTAGGGAGGGCAGAGAAAGGTGATGTCATATCCTCACCTCCCTCCGCCCCAATCTCTGGGTGTGCCTGTGTGTGCGCGTGCAAGTGTGTGCACAAGGCACATACATGTCTGTGTATCTTTGTGTGTGTGTGTGTGCATGTAGGCACACATCCCTGTGTGTACAGTGCATGTACATGTTTATGCATGTATCTCTGCGTGCACATGTGTGCGTGTATGTACATGCCTGTGTGTGTACAACGCAGGTACGTGTCTGTGTGTATATAACCGTGTGCACGTATGGATATGTGTATGTGTCTATGTGTGCGCGAATGCATGTGTGTGTCTGTGTGTGGGGTGTATATATATATGTCTCTGTGTGTCTCTGTGGGCGTGTGGGGGTGCACACGTGTATTGCGTGAGTATGTATTTGTGAACGTGTGTGTGTAAGTGCACTTGTGAGGTGGGGGAAGAGGTGGAATCAGGACAGGAGGCTCTGTGATATGCTAACCAAGCACTGGTATGCTCCCAAGGGTGCGCACGCGCGCGCGCGCACACACACACACACACACACACACACACACCGCTGTTAGACACACCGGCTTCTGAGCACTTGGAATAACTCTGCCCCGCGTTTTCCCAGACACACACGAGGCACAGCTATTCAGGAAGTACGGGCATAGATCTTCCTTTGAAATGCAGATGGACTAGTGAACAAAGTCCTAAACAGTCACAGAAATCTGATATGAAATGACTTATCAAACAACGCCCAGGCAAGCTGCACATGACGTGGATCCTGCAGCAGCGCGTTACAGGAATAGACGTGCCTTAAGGGGTTTCTGCAGGCAGGACGTTCCCACCTCCCTATGTCCATTTCTTAGTTACTACTGAGTCCTCTGGCCTTTGCTTGAGTGACATGTACTGTTTATGGATCAGTTCTTTCCCTTCCACGTCACAATCAGAATTGAAAGGGACCTGAGAGAGACGGAAAGGCTCCAGTGCTGCCCTTCAAGTCCTTTGAGAAGCACACTCACACCCTGAATGCTTTTTTTGGGGGAAAAAAGTACAGCTTGGTTCATCCCATTGATTTGGAAAGATCGACTCTATGTTGCACATGTGATCCTGTCTGAGATCAGCTTTCTTTCAGAAGCTAAATCAATTTGACTTATGCGGTATTTATACCGATATGGGTCAGCCATGACGTGGAAATGCGTGAAAACCAAGGCTTGGAAAAGGTATCGCCAGGCTTGGATACTAGAAGGAAGGCAATGTCTCATTTTCTAATGAAACAACGTCTGCATGAACGTTTTCTGAAGAGTGTTAAGCATCACATTAATGGAATACCTTCAATGTGTTGTTCTTATGGAGAGAAATTACATGGGCTACAAAAGAGCCATTTCCTTGGACGTGTGGAGTAATCAGGAACCAGCACGTCTACCATTAATGTGCCTGGGATCTGCATGCTTCCATCTCAGAACACGCAATGTGCTCCCCTCTCACGGGTGGCCCAGTGATCCCGCTGAGAATTTATGTAACTGCACAAAGAAATCAAGATATGAGAAATCATGGTCTTTATCTCCTTTTGCAGCCAATATCACCTGACTGAAACGTACCCTTGGGAGACACTGGGGTTGGAATGGCCTTGGATTCTTGTGTGCATTTCAAGAGACTTTGAACGTCATCGAAACCAGACTGCTGAGTTCTGTTGGGCAGAGTGTGGGGTACATGCCTAGCAGGTGTGTGAGGTGGTGGGAATGCGGGAGGGGGCTTTTGACTGGACAACCATACAGCCAATTCCCTCAAGAACTCAAAGAAGGAAATTTATTGATGAAGTTTGGTGACCGTGTTGACATTTTTGTTAACTTTTATGTAAACTAATCATTTTCAGAAATCACTTTGGGAGGGTGTTAATGCATCATACCTTCCATTTCATGAATAAAGACCAAGACTCAGATTTTAAAAGTGTTCTAAGATTAGACAAAATCTTCACGATGAAGATAAAATCCAAGTATCATGCCTTCTTGATTACTGCTTTCCCTTATGGGATGAAATAGACAGGGCTTGGCATACCAGTAGCCAGGTGGGCAGGAACATGTCATAGACTGTTTGCCATCACTGAAATATAAAACTTCCTGCCAGGGTGCCTGGGGGCTCAGCTGGTTGAGCGTGCGACTTTCGATTTCAGGTCAGGTCATCATCTCACAGTCCCGGAATCAAGCCCCACGTTGGGCTCTGTGCTGACAGCATGGAGCCTGCTTGGGATTCTCTCTTTCTCTTTCTCTCTCTCAAAACAAATAAACTAAAAAAAAAAAAAAACCTCTTCCTGTGGTTTTTCTTCCGTAGTCACTGGCAAATATTCTAGAGCCTGAGGTCTAGCTTATGAATTCTATTTTTAGGGCTATTTATCAAAGTATGAGGCATCATTTGAAATCAATGGGGAAAAACGATTTGTCTGAGTATCATGGCTGGCTCGTCCTTAACGAGAAAGGAGACATGTCCCGGAAGCCCTGCTGGGAGAGGTGAACCTTCACAGAGGGAGAAAATACAGGTTTGTAGGCACGTGGGACAGAGATGAGTGGAGCACCATCTCTGGTACGTATTCCAGCACCTTCCGTACAAGGGAGAGCCAGACAGTCGGGCTTGCAGGTGGAAAGGAAAGCCGTGGTCTTCTCCTGCACCTGTCAGGGCAGGTGTAATTCCTTCCGTGGGCCGAGCACAGTCTGTCAGGGTTGGGGGGCCGGGGTGCAGTGGGCGGTGGGTTCCCCTCAAACATCCCCACCCTGGTTCAGACCCAACACCATCTGGGAGGCCCCACATTTGTCCCGAATGACACTCCGCAGTCCCTAGTTCAAAGAGGATGGGACCAGACTTTGCTGAGCACCTGCTATGTGCCCAGGGTCACCACCAGGGCGTCAGCACGGTGTCTGATGGAGAGTAACACCAAGAGCCTGACATCTGGAAACAGCTGCCCAGATGGGGATTGTCTGTCTGCTCCTGGTTGTGCAACTGAGGGCATGAGACTTAATTCACCTGAACTGACTTCCGGCCTAACATGAGGATGACAGGGCTCCTTTCCTGGCACGGTGCCGTGAGGACAAAGGGGACACAGTCCGTGTAAAACGCACAGCTCTCTGCCCGGGACTCCTAAGTGCCTACCACTAGCGGCTTCTGCTGTGTTAGCAAATCATCACTGTAGTTAGACGGAGTGAGCGTTAAAGCATCTGCAACCCAAAGAGGATAGATGTCTAACCTACAGGCGAGCTCCTGCTGTAGCGAGGTGGTTGAGGCCCCAGGCTGCTGGGTCTCTTGCAATGTGGGAGAGGGGAAGGCAGTTTCCAGGTAGCCCTTGAAGTGAATCAGGAACACTAGAGGTTGGTGGGGCCATAATGTGTGAGAGCACGCAGGAAAAGGGAGGTTTGGAGACGGGCTGCCTGCGTATGTTTCTGACCCCCCCTACCCCGATCAATGCCGGATCTTTTTGGTGTGAAAAACACGGATGGGGTGCTCGAGAAGACAGCTGGATCCCCATTTCTCAGGCTGAGTGGAGAAGGAAGTGTTGTGATACGACTCAACCCCTTTCAATTCTGTCACATACTCAACCATGCACGGAAGGGTTAGGTCTGTTCCCCGTCACATCTGCATGTCAAGGACAGTGGCCGGCAGCTCGAGGCTCTTACACACTCATTCAATAGAGGCCAAATAAGCCTTCGCTGTGGATAAAGACAACTTCTAAAGCCAGGTCTTATCATTCCTTGACCATCTCTGGAAAATGTTTGTTTCGATTTAAAGGTATACATTAGCAAGGCAAAGACTTATGGATTAACATCAAATCTATTTTATAGTAGGGCTATTGATTTCTGCAGACTGAAGTGTAATGTCCTGGAGGGAAGTGAGTGGCTTTAGTCATCTCTGTTTCAACAAATGTGTGTAACACACAGTGCTTGCTTTTCTATGTGGACCCTCAAAAACTCCTCTGCTATCAGATTACATTCAGTCTCTTGAAAAGAACCAGAGTTGGTAGTCTTTGAAGAGAATGAATAAAACCGAAAGTTTAAGAGTACCCCAGTGCCGTACAGAATGACAAAACAATTGATGTATTTAGTCAAAAGTTTGGGGCAATATGTGGACATAACAGTAAAAATTGCTTTAATTCTGCATGGAGTTGGTTGAATTAATCACACCATTTACCATTAAACACACCTTTTATATCCAGTGAATGAAATTTTAATGAGCCGAGCCTATCTTAAACCCCCGAGATACTTAGTTGAAGATTTTCCAGGATAGGGGTGTAACGTTTCTTACCTATTTTTCTCTTGTGAGTGTTTTATCTACGTAATAACATTTTGTTGTATGAAAACATACACATGTGTGATTGAACCTTTGTTAATTATTTTAATGTGAATCATACATCCGTAAAGTGAATTCTAAAATTTGTTCAAATTAATAATTAAGAAGTTTCCAGTTATTTATGAGATCTCTTAATAAACGCATCAATTTATTAGCTCTGTTAACAATTTAGTAGCTCTCTAAATACACTGATTTATTGAGGAATATTAAACCATTCGTTAGGTTTTCTCGATGAGGGGCTTGAAAATGACATCGACTCTGTTGTGACTGAGTTCTGAGTAAATGTAGAGAAATGGCCGCTCCCTTCCTCAGGTCTGTAACATACAGAATTTTTTGTTTGTTTTTTAAACCAAACTGCTTTCTGATTTTTCTCAAGTCATTTTTTGGGAGATTGTTTAGTTATGGAATCATACCTTTTAATTAAAATGAAACCAGTCAGTTAATTAGTTAGCTGCTTGTCGAAGGCAGGCAGACATCCATTGGACCGTTGGCGGGAGGAACCGATTTTACAGACAACTGCACTTGCTACTTGCAAAAGCAAATTTGCAAGCTACTGACTGAAGACGATGGGGCAGAGGTAAGCGGCTCTGGTAACGGTAGATACACACAGAGGACTGTGTTCTTTGCAGGACTTTCTGGCCCGAGACCCCTGCACTCTGGTTCAGTTTTACTGAGTTACAGCTTTGCATCTTAGGGTACTTAAATAATCGATGCTGTTGGCTAGAAGGAACTGAGCCTGGGCAGCCCCTGGGGCAAGATAGCCCGTGGAGCTGATCGATGCTCTGTTAAGTGTCCTCATGGGTTTTCGCGTATACAGTGGAACTCATGAGGTCCTTAAAAATTATGTGACGTAGACTTCCACATCTTCATCACAGACTTCCAACATGTGAGCTATGTATGTAGGTTATATGTGGATATAGATTATAGCATGGCACTAACTTTTCCTTACCGATGTATGTAGGCTATTGTGCGGTATTCATTTTTGTTCTTGTATTTCCATTCTACACAAATACCCTCTAGAAAACTCATAGCGGGTTTTTAAAGCATCTATTTATATGCATATCTGTAATTTACTACAAAGTCTCTACACTGGGGGATAGATTAGGACTGAAATCATTCTGTATTTTTGATTGTGTGACCATTGTATATATGTAGGAATGTCTTCAATCTCAGCTACATGGAGAGTCGCATTTGTACATTTTCTGGATTTGGTCCAACTGTTTGAAATTGGACACTGGAGCCACACAGCTTGTCAAGTTTCCCCATTCTCTTTGATTGGGAAATAATAGTTTATAAGTTACAAGTGGGAATAGATGATCATAAATTAAAGAATGCATCTCTGAAAGAAGCCAGTCTTCCCAGACCAGGTGAGGCTTTTGTGAACTATCAGCTTCATAACATTCATACTGATGTGGAAAATCAAACTTCCATTTGAATGGTATCTTGCCCTCCTTACCATGGAGGTATATTTATCTTTGGGACAAAGTTTGGCCGGCAGTAACTAACCATTTTCCCAGAGCTTGTGGAGACGTGATTCTAGTAATGCACGGTTATTTGTTACTACTTGTATTTTTTAACAGCTGACCTAAGTGATCTGGTTTTCTTTTCTCCCCCAACAAGGAAATTAATGCAAATAAAACAAATCTAACAAAGAGTCAAACGTTTTTACTGGGTTTTCTTTGACCAGATTCCCTGGGTGGTTGACAAATGATCAATCCTGATTTGGCCACATGGAGTAAGTGAAGTCATGAGCCACCATTCCCAACTATTCCTACCATTTGCCAAGAGCCACCGTGGCGTGGAGAAAGGAAGGATCTCAAGTCAACAAGTTCATTTCTGATTCCTGCTTCACCGATTTTTACTTAATCTCTCTGTTCCTCAGTTTACTCATCCAAGATATGGTGTCTACCTCAGACCGTTCTTGTAAGGATAAAGTGAGTTAATCCATTTAACACATTTAGAATAGTGCCTGGCATGCACTAATTCCTGTATTTGTGTTGACTTTCATCCCTCCAATAATGACAGTAATAAAATTCACCATGTCTAAATTATCCAGGAAAGTTTGAACATTAAATTTAAATCATAACACTTGAACAAATTTTCTGTGACATATCTGCTTTATTTTTTAATGGTAAAAATTTTATGACTGATGGTATCTTTCTAGTGTATGTGAGTGGCTTCAATCATCTTTATTAGTTTAATAGTGCCCTGGAGTGGTTTCTTGACATTTCCCACACCTCAGTGATTCTCTGGGAATTTTCTGTAGACCTCTGGCTCGCAGACAGCGGGGTCACACGGATCACCTTTAGACTCCTCCCCAGCTGTCCACCCTCTTGGGTTAGGCTGGGCAAATGGGATTCAGGGCCTGGTTCTGGAATGATCTCTTCTAGAATGATTCTTTTGTCGTCTTGGATCAGACATTCCTGCATTTTATTCTGCTTTAAAAATTATTCCTTCTAGACACAATATGTCACAAATCTCCCCCGTGCTGATTATTAGGGAGCTTGAAGAAGTGAGGGGCAGATAATGTCCAGAGACCGAAGGCAACATTAACATTGGTCTAATAAGAGTTGTGTTGGGTGGGGCGCCTGGGTGGCTTAGTCAGTTGAGCGTCCGACTTTCGCTTAGGTCATGATCTCGCGGTTCGTGGGTTCGAGCCCCGCATCGGGCTCTGTGCTGACTGCCAGCTCAGAGCCTGGAGCCTATTTCGGAGTCTGTATATCCCTCTCTCTCTGACCCTCCCCTGCTCATGCTGTCTCTCTCTCTCTCTCTCCTAGAAAAAAAAAAAAAAGAGTTGCGTTGGGTTTCTAGTATGTTCACAATGCTTATATTGTGTTATAATTTTGTCAGTACCTCCCCAAATGGACTGAGAGAATGTAAATGCTGCGATTATGTGCATTTTAATATATTCCTTCATTCAACATGGAAGCGTGTGCTGGAAAGGGACCTTCCAATGGAGGAAATTCAAACAAAGTAACATTGGTCTGGGAGAGGTACCGAAGACCCACATGGCTGGGGGCAGAGTCTCTGAAGGAGAGACATTGGGCAGAATCCAGGGAGGCCCCTAGAGAGAGCAGGGCAGAGTCTGGAGCCATCCGGGCAGGTGCGGAGTTGGTGACACTGTCAAGGGTCTGTGTCCTTGCTCAGTGGTGCTCAACCCCAAGGCCGGGTAAGGGGGGGCAATCCCAGGGTGAGACTGGAAAGGGGGCACATGCCTGACCCACTAAGAAAGGCCAGATTGTGTCTTGGAGGTGATGGAGGGCATCACTGCAGGATTATAAATAAAGAGACTGTGTAACCAGACTGGGAAAATACAGCAAAAATAAAAATATCAGCAACAAAAGCAGTTTAGCGAGTGTCAGAGAGTCTGGAAGCTTATTGCTTATCTCCACTCAGTTAACCTCAGAGGAGGCCACCCTACTTCAGGCAGCAGAATCCGTTTGGACCCCCACCTCTGATTTGTTCAACAATAAACCCGGAGCTTACTAAATGAGACTGACACAATGCGTCCTTGAAGATGCGGGGGAGGAGGAGGGGAAGGGAAGAGACAAGGATGCAGGAGTGAGGTCCGCTTCGGACAGAAGGAACGGTGAGGGGTTGGGAAGTCAAAACGCAGTGAGAAATCTCTTCGCACCTGTCAGAGTATCTGTTACCAGGGAGACAAGAATGAGGGGTGCCGGCCAGGATGTGGAGGAAAGAAGGCCCGCGTGTACTGTCGGTCGGATGTAAATGGTGCAGCCACTCTGGAAAACACGATGAAGGTTCTTCAAAATATTAAAAATAGAACTGCCACACGATCCAGTAATTCTATTACTGGGTACGTCTGAAGAAAACAAAACCACTGACTCTATCGGCGCCCCTACGTTTGCCGCGCGTTATTTATAACAGCCAAGATGTGGAAGCAACCCAAGTGGCCGATGCTGGATGAAGGGATAAGGAAGAGGTGGGGTCCACACACAACAGGGTACTATTCAGACGTGAAGACGATGAGATCCTACCACTGCAACGACATGGATGGACCTCGTGGGCATCACGCTGAGGAAATAAGTCAGGCAGAGAGAGGCAAATACAGTGTCATCTCTCTTATATGATGTGCAACTGATAATCGTGTTATGTATGGGTCTGCCACTTTTTAAAAAAAAACTTTCATGTTTATTTATTTTTGAGAGAGAGAGTGTGTGAGCAGGGGAGGGGCAGAGAGAGAGGGAGACACAGAATCCGAAGCAGCTCCAGGCTCTGAGCTGTCAGCACAGAGCCCGACGCGGGGCTCGAACCCACTAACCGTGAGATCAGGACCTGAGCTGAAGTCGGACGCTGAACCCACTGAGCCCCCCAGGTGCCCCAATTATTACTAGTTTTTAATTCCAAAGTGCTGTTGGTATTGGAAAGATGCATTTAAGTGTAGTATTGGTCCATGAAACACGCTCTATCCAGTACCAAGTTTTCCAGCCCTGCCTCCTTACTCATAGTCCTCAGGAGCTGAGCCTCGAATTCATCCTTTGTCTTTTAGCAGGGACTCTCCTCAGCTCCTAATCATGTTAGCGCAGTCTGCACCCCTGCTCCCTGCAGAGCTGAG
This sequence comes from Crocuta crocuta, assembly GCF_008692635.1. Classification (NCBI taxonomy): domain Eukaryota; kingdom Metazoa; phylum Chordata; class Mammalia; order Carnivora; family Hyaenidae; genus Crocuta; species Crocuta crocuta. The sequence goes on along the minus strand of NW_027529424.1, from coordinate 10,855,505 downwards.
TGGGCTGAGCCCAAGAGATGTGGGGCTTTGGGTCCCTGCTCTGGCCAGTCAGGCGCTCGGGCGTGAAGCTGACACCATGCCCATCCGGTGTGGTGCAAAAGCAAATGGAGACTCGGGGCTGATGGTGCTGGTATCTGACTCAGAGTCCAGGGGAGCTGATGCGTACACTACCCCGCGATGACACCCTGGCCCCAGCTGCACGGCCCGCCCAGGAGAGCCCGGTGGTCAGCCGACGACGAGCCAGCGTGCAGACTGACACCCAGAGGGCCTCCTGGGAGCGCGCTGGGCGGCAGGTTTTCCAGATGTTGTTGTCCTTGTTCTGTGGGGACGGCCGAGCACCTTCAGCCTCACCGTGGAGTAGCCGACGTGTGTGACAGCGCCGCAGACGCGTTACTCTCCGCTACGAGATACGGAAGGATTCCTGGCCGTGTGCCAGGCACTTTGCTAGCTGTTGGGAACGGGAAGGTAGGACAGAAGTAGTATCTGCCTCCAGGAAGTTTATAATCTGAAAACTATCATTACTTTTATCTGTATCTGTATCTCATGTCTCTGTACCCGTCTCTATCTCGATCTGGCTTTGTGTGCGTGCCCAAAGTCACCATGATGATGCATTATTTAAATGAAGTAATAGTACAAAGTGATAACACTGTGTTATTTAAAAGTTCACAACGATTCAGAATAAAATGATTTGCTTTTTGGTGTGTATACACAGGACATTTTCCGAAAATAAGTGCACACACACAGACACACAGACACACAGACACACACACACACACACATTAGTCTCAAAGGAAATGCATGGGGATGCGGAGCCAGGGTGCCCTTGCACAGGCACCTCACTGCACGGTCCTCAGTCTCGCAGTTTGAGGTACACACAGGGACACACTTGATGAAATTTTGGGAAAAGGCTCAGAAATCCGCTTTCTTAAGAGCTTTCTAGACGACTGTGTTGGAAGTGCTATAGAACTCACGTGTTCATTTTTCTTTGCACATATTGTCTCCGTAGACGGACTTCAGACACAGAATTGTCTGGGTATTTTTATCTAAAGTGATCATTGGACTTTAAACAGCATGAAGTCCAGGGATGGAAATTAGTTTTGATGTCATTTAAAAATATCTTTCTTCCTATTGCTTCTTTGTTGTGCTTTTTAAAAGCAGAACTTTCAGTACAACCAGCAGATTTATTGTTTGCAATAGTGTAATAACTGTTTTACTCCGTAATCTGAACACACTATTGTCTAATCAGTCCCTCGAGGGGTACTTAGTTTTAGGCATTTTTTTCTTCATTCTCTTTCATTTCTCGAGACATATCTGGGTTAATGAAACACTCGGAATAAGCAACTGCTCTATTGAACTAGCTGTAGCTGTTGAATTGAACCGAACTGGGATTTGCGGGGAGGGGTTATGTTAAAAATGCCAAATAACTAATTACGGTGAGTTCTGGTTTATAGAAACACCAGACTATCAGATGTTATTGTTCACCGGAAATTAGTAGGGACTCCTGATTCTTGACATGAAAATATATCTGAGATAATGTCTCACTGTAAATGATTTGTTTTTATTTTTATTATCAATTTATTTTTGTCTATAATGATTAAGCATGTTTTTCTCCCTGTTTCCCTGGTCCTTGCAAACATGGCAGTAGAGATTCCGTTATCCTTAGAGGCGTCAGTAGTCTGAAACATTTTAAATACCGTTTTCATTATTACTGAAGTTTCTTCTTTCTTACACGTCATGTATGTTCCTACGGGGTGTGGTGGGCCTGTGTTAATCTGTAGAGTTCTCAAATAGCCTAAACGCTGGCACCAGTATTGACTTTTTTGTTCATTTTCTCATAAACAGATGCATAGGAGATACATTTCTGTATCTGCTCATCTAACCGTTCGTAGCATAGAAAGATTTTAACTTAATTTGGATCAAACAAAGATGGTTAACACTTGGAAGAACTGGGTTTTTGTTTTTGTAAGTCCATATGGAGGAGAATTTTCTCCTCTATGTGATGCTTGATTTCCCATTGGAATCTGAATACATAGTCTGAGTCTGTCAAATCAGTTTCTTCAATTAACCCTTTGATTCAGAGTGCTTATGTATTAACAATATTTAAGTATTATGGGTTTTACATCACTCGAGGGCATTTCTCTTGAAAAACTCACTAAAGAAAGTTCTGCTTATGCTCAAGCCTTCAGCTCAGCCACGGCCATGCGGTCTGTTCCCCTCATTGCACCACCAGCTGTCCTGCGTCTCTATCTGAGATTGCATGGGCTGCGCAGATAGACTATCAGTCTACTTCCTTTTAAAGAGATGAGATAGTTCTTCATATAATGAAGACTCTTAAGTTTAGAGCTACGGTTCATGATGGAATATTTTATTGCTTTACCATATGTGATGCCACTACAATTCTTCATTAGTAATATCCTAACCAGATTCGGTCATTAGAAATGATCAAATATCAAATAAGCTCTTTAAAATTTTTCTTAGAAATGGGACATGGTGGGGGCGCCTGGGTGGCTTAGTCAGTTAAGCGTCCGACTTTCGCTTAGGTCATGATCTTGCGGTTCGTGGGTTCGAGCCCCGCGTCGGGCTCTGTGCTGACTGCCAGCTCAGAGCCTGGAGCCTGTTTCAGAGTCTGTGTCTCCCTCTCTCTCTGACCCTCCCCTGCTCATGCTGTCTCTCTCTCTCTCTCTCTCCTAGAAATAAAAAAAAAAAGAAATGGGACACGGTGGACACCTGGGTGGTTCAGTCAGTTAAGTGTCCAACTTCAGCTCAGGTCATGATCTCACAGTTTGTGGGTTCGAACCCTGTGTCAGGCTCTTTGCTGACAGCTCAGAGCCTGGAGCCTGCTTTGGATTCTGTAACTCCTTCTCTCTCTGCCCTTAGCCCACTCACGCTCTGTCTCTGTCTTGAAAATAGATGAACACTTAAAAAAAATTTTTTTAAAAATTAGAAATGGGACATGGTGAGTGTGTTATTTCCAACACGGACTAATTGTTAAGCCAGCCGTACAACCAGTAAATGTTGCACCTGGTTCATGGATGTTGTGAGTTCTACAGCTCATACATCTCATGTACTGTATTTATTAATATCAATAATTTTTAATCCCACTAGGAAACTTCGTAAGAAGATGAGGTAGTAAAAAGGACGCTTTCAGAGACTTAAGTTTTTATAGCTCCCAAGCAATTCATAAATTGAGACCATCTCCCCCTGGGTACAAAGCTGCATACACTCATTGCTCGGCAGTAAATAGTTGAAGACACTGGTTGTTCTCTATCATGGTTATTTTTTCAGTCCGGGTTCTAGTTTATATAAAACCCAGAGTCCTTAGTTATATGAGCTCCATGTGCTTCAAAAGCCAAAAAACATACTGTTTTGCTTGGGGTCAGTTTTGTGATTTAATACAGACAAGACTAGATAGGAGTCAGCCCTCTATCAGACCAAAATTGGATCACTGCTTCTCTGCAGCTTTGTTTGATCTTGATGTTAAGATATTTGGAAACAGATCAATAATCATCAGATGTCTCAAATCTACTGAAAAAATAATTACACAATATTTAACTGGTGTCATAGAATGACAGAATGCTATTTCTTAAAATACAGACTGATAGCTATGCTACTATCTTTAACTCAAGAGAGGGAGAGGAAGGGGCCATCTCTCTCTGTCTGTGTATATGCATGTGTGAATGCATGTAACTGTACATAACTGTAACTATGTATAATATATATATTATATGTAAAGTAGATGTAATTTTATGTATTTTTATATATAGTGAAATATATGTAGTTAACATATATTTATATATTAAAGTCTATCTTTTTAAATATAATATTACTGCAATATTAATACACTAACAAGTATATTATATTATATATAAACCTTTTTTCCCTCTATCCCATACTAATTGAAACAATTTCAATAAAAAATATAAAGCAGCCTGAATCTGGAAAAGTTGCCATGGAGATTCTAGGTAATTCCACTTCAAATTTACTGAATCAAATGATTTCCTGCTGAGTAGAAATGAACTATATCAGTAACTTTTATGAGATAGTAATTTAATTTTTGGAAAATTTGTTTACTATAATTCCCTCTAGTGGTTAACCTCTCTACTTGTTGGGGTGGTGGTGGTGAATCTCTTTCTTCTTTCTTTCTCTCTTTTTTAAAAAAAATTCTCACTCACTCAGGGGTGCATGGGTGGCTCAGTCCATTAAGCAACTGACTTTGGCTCAGGTCATGATCTCACCATTCATGAGGTCTAGCCCCGTGTCGGGCTCTGTGCTGACAGCTCGGAGCCTGGAGCCTGCTTCAGATTCTGTGTCTCCCTCTCTCTCTGCCCTCCCCTGCTCACGCTCTGTCTCTCTCTCTCTCTCTCAAAAATAAATAAACATTAAAAATTAAAAAAAAAATCTCACTCACTTATATAATCGGCATGCCAAATACTTTGAGAATGTGGCCCAAAATGTCAATGAAAAGCACGTATATAAATATATACATAAATCTTCAGTACCTTGCTCTTCGTTATTTCACAAACAAAAATTCAGCAAGACCTTCAATATCTTGCCCTACATTTGTTAAACGACTGAAGATATGAGCACTTGTCAAGGAGAAGAGGCTGGTGGAGCCATCACGAAGCAGGGGAGAGAGTGTGAGCTGAAGCTGTGTCACGTAGGGTTTTACTGAGGGGCAATAAAACCACAAGAATGTCACCGTTGACGACCATCACGTCCTCTCAGCTTGCCGATCCAGTCTTACTGGCCACGAGCAGGTTTATGTTTTCCACAAGGCCACTGACTTCCAGCGAGTTTACTACATTTGCTGGAAGGAAATTACTGAAAGCACAGCACGTGTAATGTAAATGGTATAACTGTGTACGACATTTCATAGATATGTAAACTCACTAATCTGAAAAAACCATAGACCAGGTTGTTAATTCGATTTTGATTCAGAAAATACATATGTGATTGTTGAAGCGACAGAGGAGGCTTTGGGAGGGCTGTCATCTCCATGTAGGTTGATAGTGTGTTTTTCTTTTGCATCTCCGGGTCGAAATGTTAATGCACGTGGGAGCGTCTCTGCTTTGAATGAGTGTGTCACTTGTCTTACTGAGGATAAATATACTCTGCGTCCACGCCTGACTTGAGAGGAGTAGGACAGGGTGGGCCCTCGGTGTGATGAGCAGGGACAACCCAGAGAGGTTGGGTGCCCAGGGCTCCTGAGCACCTCAAGGTGAGGGACACTTCTGGTCTCTGGGGTCCTTACACAGCCTGGGTAAAATAATTTAAAATCCTTACATTATGGGGAACGTCTTGTATGTTAGTCTAGCATAATAAATTTTAAATAAGATGCAAAAATAAAATAAAATAAAATAAAGTTTGTCGTTTTCACCCTTAAAATTAAATGTTTCCAAGTCTAAGATCAGCTTCCGTAAAAGAGCTGGGCCACCACTTCCATAGTTTTTCAGGGTAATTCAAATTATTGAAAAACATACTTATCTGGTCATCACTAACTATTAAAACCTGCCCAGAGTTACTGTCTGTAAAAATGGTCGTGGCCTTTAAAGAGGCCAATGTTTGGTTCTGACAAGGTGTACCTTCTAGTAGTTACTCAAGGTTAAAGTGATCAATACTATTCCGTGAACGCAGTCCGTGGACAGATCAGAGATGAGACGAGGCTCCGCACTGGCCCACGAGGGAGAGGCCCCCATGTGACCACAGACATCCAGAGTTCCAGAGACCAGCCTAGTGACATGGGTGGGGTGGAGGGGATGGGGGTAGAAGGGATGGGGTGGTGGGATGGGGGTGGTAAGATTTCACAGAACTCTTTCTGACAGCGTAGAATTGAGCTTTGAAAAGCTCTCACTTAAGTAATATTTTAAATCTTTTAAAAAATGTTTATTTATTTTTGAGAAAGAGAGGAGAGACAGAGTGTGACTGGGGGAGGGGAGAGAGAGAGGGAGACACAGAATTGAAGCAGCTCCAGGCTCCGAGCTCTGAGCTCTGAGCTGTCATCACAGAGCCCCATGTGAGGCTCGAACCCACAAACTGTGAGATCATGACCTGAGCTGAAGTCAGATGCTCAACTAACTGACTGAGTCACCCAGGCGCCCTTCACTTAAGTGATATTTTAAAGAACAATTCAGTGACAGACACACATGATTTTAACCCTACAGCCTTCCTAAAACAAGCAGGACAATGGGCAGGGAAACAAGTTTCTTAAAGAAAAAAACAAAACAAGCCATATGCATTGGGGGGTATGGGAGCTCCATAGACCATCTTATTACAATACTTGGCTTCCTCTTTAGAGCCTGACAAAGCTTCTATGTTTTCTTAAGATCTCCCAGAAGCAAACAGACAATGCTAGGGCGGGGATGCGGGGGAGGGGGAGGAGGAAGCTAAACAATGATTTGCTAAATTTGAAAGAAACCAAACTTTTTGCAGGATACCAAAGCTTTCCCAAACACAACCTTCTCTGCCCTGTTCTGTTCTCCAATTTTCCAGCTGAAGGCACCCCAAGGAAGTGGTGTCATCAGCTCAATTAAAAATACTTCCTTCATCTCGGCTGTACTGTGACCTGTGGACTTTCTGCATTTTGGCTGGATTTCTCCAAAAGGAGTGATTCAGCTTCTTAGAAGCATTTGCTGCTAGTGTTACGATAGCTGATGGCCACGGAAACCGGTTTCACATGGGCGCTTTTGGGACCAAGAGTTTGGTTAGGTAAACAGTGATCTCATTCTTTGTCATGCAGTTTTGCTAACAGCCTAATGAAAGGTATCCACCAGAGGTGAGGTAGCTGTCAATCTACTTTCTCAGTTTGCTTTGGCTTTTGGGTTTCACATCTTACGGAGCTAAGCCCGGAGGAGGCTGGACGCCTTTTTTCCCACTTAATTTTCGTCACTCTAAAGCAATGTCTGCCGATTAAATAATTGTAAGAGAAGAGAAAGAAGAGGTTCTTGAAGATCCCCCACACTTACAGACAAACATTTTATATTTTCCTTGCTTTTGAGGCACGGGTAGGAGGGCTCTGCAAATTATTTTTGTGGGTTTCAAATAATTACAAATGAGAACACTTCTCCATCTGTTCTGGAAACAGAATGGTCGGTGAAGCCCCAAATATTTCAGTTGGGTTAAACTTCAACCAACCCAGGTGAGCGGTTAAAGCCTCGCAGAGCGCTTCATATCAGCCGAGACCACACACCCGGATTCCTGGACCGTGTCTGGTGTTTGTAATCAAACATAACCCCGGAATGTTTGAGTAGTGGAGACATGTTCTTCTCATTTGAAAGCTTTGCGTCTTACTCAACAAGGTCTGTATCTAAACTATGTTAAAGATACATAGCAAAGGGATGACATCACAGAGCAGATTTTGTTCTTTGAGCTCTGTGCTGAGCTGAAGTTGAGCAGTGCCAATGAGTCATGTCGTCTTGTGACCGGCCAGGCACTTTCCCAATCAGAGAGACTGTTAAGATCTTTGACAACAGAACCTGGGGTTGTTTGGAGAGGACGAATGCACAGGACTTGTACGCTTGGTAATACCGGGCTTGTGTGAGCAACAAAATGTGTTCCTATTCCTGCTGAATAACAAAACGCCAACGATGAGGTAACGGTTAGTAAGGCTGACTCATTTCCTCATTTATAGAGGAAAGGGATTATTTGAGAAATGACTGTCTCACAGGTACAGGTGATGTGTGGTGAGCCTTTTTAAAGCAAGGCTGACCACGACATCGGCTTGTCAGTTATCAGGCCTATTGAAAAGGACATTTTATTATGAAATCATGTCAGAGGTTAAAAGCCAGGTCCACTTGTGTCCTTAACGATGTGAGGGTGGCTGATTTCAGACAATATTCACGAGAAAGAGCTTGCATAAAGCTTGTGCAAATCACGTGTAAAATAAAAATGTGGAGTCAACGTAAAATTTCTTTGTATTTCCCACCAGGCGTGTTTTACTGGTGATGCCGAAGCTATTACCCTGGACATGTGTGCAGGACATCTGTGGGCGGGTGCTGGACGGCCCCCTCCTGTGTAGGGACGTCCCAGTTGTACGGGGGCTGTGGGATCCCCAGCCGTGTCCTGTTGACTTGAACCTGCTCTGCAGGCACTGCCGTCATGGGAAACCAAGGACCCCCCCTCCCTGACTTGTCATCCCCTCCCGGGCTCTATCGTCAGGCTGCCTTTACAGACGCATTCCTCAAAGCTAGTTTGGAGCGTGCTTATTTTTAAAAACACGAGAAGCCTGTTGGGAGAAAAATAACAGATCAATGCATCCCTCCCCCAAAGTCCTAACTCTTTCCTTCCTAAAGCAGATTTTACTAGGACTTCACAAAAATGGACATAGCCTCTCTGACTAGGATTTTGTTATTTTCATTCATTTATCATGTGTGAATTGCCCTCCGTTGCCTCTTTCCCTACTTGGTGTGCCCTTTGAATTCTTTTGAATTCTCGCGTAATTTCAAAGGTTGTACAGTTCTTTTCATTGTTGGGAAACCACAAATTGTGAAACACGTTAAATGGAGCGTATTTAAAAATAACCTCGCCTTCTCTGCTGTTTGGCTAAGGCCATTGGCTTGTTTGGGGTGGCTAACGGCAATGAGTGACCGTGTGTGGAATACCTCTAGAGCCAGCGTGTTTGCTCAGAGGAAAGAATTCATTGAATAGCCATAGACTACATTCCAGAATGTTAGCCAACCACTTTGCGCAAGTGTGCTGTTGGGTCACAGCAAAGTTCTCCAACACTCCTCGAAAAGCACCTGCTAGGGTCTGCCCTGGGGACAGAGGTCTCGTCGAGGGATGTCCACACGAGCTCTCCTAACAAGAATTTTCATTAGTGGCTCTTGCCTCCTCTTGGTTTCCAGATAAAAGGCTACTGGAATTTTTAGTCTCTGGCAATCCACAGGACTCTATTTTTTTTTTTTTTAGAAGTTACTTCCTATGGTTTGCAATTAATTCTCCCAAAGAGCTCAATCTAAATATTGTGATGCAGGGCAGGGGGGCCTGGGGTAATTTCAGACACTCTAGGGTCTAGAGTAGATTCGTCACGTGGCATTTCTCTCCTTCCTTGAACACAGATCATGGTGAGATGGCTCAGCATTTGGAATCTGAGGCTCTGCAGGGGCATCTCGTTGGTCTCCAGGGAGGATCACAACGAGGGAGGCCGGTGGCAGGCTGCGTGGCCCGCCTTCCCCTCCCTTGTTTATCTGTTTGATGAGCTGGGAGACTCTACTTTGATCTGCTTTCATACAAGAGCTCTTTTTAACACAAGCAGATAACTACATGCATTTCAAGGTTGCTTAGAAGGGAATGTCAGAGCAGACAGAGGAAGAGGGTGACGCAGCCTCATCGGGCCATTCCCAAGCGGAGCCGGGGCAGGGTGACGTGCCGGCCTGTCGAGGTGGTTCCTCCTCTGATTCTCAGCACGGAATGGACGCTGTGCTGGTGGCAGGTATGCCCAGGGGGGTCCAGACCCTGTCCTCTGCCCTCTTTCCACTGCCCCTCCCTCTTGACCGTCTCTGTGTGTGGCCTTAGCCAGGGGTGGGACTCTGCGGGAATCTGACTTTCTGGGACGGGGACGGCTTAGGCGGCAGGTGCGGTCTCTCCCAGCGAGGCCTCGCCCGCAGTGAATGTGACCTCTTTCTCCCAAGCCCGTAAACCCAGGGTCCCGAGCGCTGACTCTCTTCCCATCCCCACCCCACCACTTTCCCCTTCTAAAGAGCCGATGGGCCTTCTTGGCAACCCTCAGGTCTGTCCGTCCCAGCCTGCCTGTCCCCGTGGCCCCTGTTCTATTTTGGGCCTTCCTATGTCAGGCCCATCTGTCTTCCCATCGTCTTCTTGCTTGGGCCACACTCCTCCCTCCGGCTCTCGTGAGTACTTCGCATGATGGCCAGATGGGTGTTCAAATGCTGCTTCAAAAATGTCACTTTTCTAATAAAAAATCTTTCCCCCATGTCTCAGGGTATTCAAATCCCCCTGACTCATTTATCTATTATTTTACTCAATGAGTATTGTGGCACTGCTGTTTCATTGTCGACCGCGGTGGGCATAGAACAGCCTGAATACAACTGTTTTAGCTGGACACCCAAAGCCATTTTAAATACAAGGGCCAACGATTCCCTTCCTGGATGACGAGGACCAGGAGGTACATAGAACACACGTCTGCGGCCCCCCCTCATTCATCCTTCCTTCAAGCCGGAGTGAGCAGCTGTGTGCCAGGGGCTATGTCCGAGAGAAACCTGCGCTCTAGTGAGCTCCGGGTTCACACAGATCACAATGCAATGGCTCGGCAGGGGGCAGAGGGGAGGGATCCGGTCTTTCTTGCACGTGCACGTCAGCCTCTGTAGGAGATCTCTTCCGTAGAGCCATCAAATAATAAAGAACGACAACAAAAAAGTCACTTCCTGTAGCTCGTAACTAACAAGGCAGTCTCTGGAAGTCACATGTGTGTGAAGGCAGAGATTATACCTCCTGTCTATTTAATCTTTTCTGGGAGGTCATTTTTAATTGTTTACGTGAAAAGCAAAGGCCTGTCGAGGGCACATGAACAGATTCCGAGGCTGGGGCCACTGGAAGTCAGGCTCTGAGGGTTTTACACCCTGCAGTGTGACGGTAGTGGCCTCTGAAACCGGTGCGCTTCATGCCTCTGAAGGAGGCCCAGGACAGCCCAGGCTCACCGTCATGCAGCCCACATGACCCTGGCCCAACTCTTTCGTGGCCTCCGCCAGCCCATGGGACCGCTGTGGACTGAAGCATGTCCCTCCACAATTTATAGGTTGAGGCCCTAATTCCCAAAGTGACTGTATTTAGAGATGGGCCCTCTAAGGGTGTAATTACCATTAAATGAGATCATAAAGGTGGGACTCGGATCCAATATGACTGTCTTCCTTACAGAAAGAGGAAAGAACACCAGAGAGTTCTCTCTCGCTCTCCTCCCTGTGAAGACGCAATGCAAAGGTGGTGGTGTGCAAGCCAAGAAAGAGAGCTCTTCCCAGAACCTGGCCAAGCTGGCATCTTGATCTTGGGCTCTGGGAGGTCAATGTCTGTGGTAAGAGCAGCCCATTTGTGGGGTTCTGTTACGGTGGCTCAAGCTAAGATAAGGTATCTTCAACCACCGGTACAAGGAGGGCCCTGGCAATGGATTTCTCTCCTTCTCTCTGCTCCGTGGTGCTCTGGGACCCCTCACAGTGTGTGTGTTCTTACCTGCCCACCTTGATTAGAAACCCTGTTAGGACTCCAGGAATGGGTCGAATAATTACTCGTACCTCTCGGGGACTAGCCACATACGTTCTTCACACTATGAAAAGTAATATTTGTGGCTTGATTAACTGGTCTTCCAAATGACTAGCCAAGACATACCTGGGTGTGCTGAAATTGTTTCTTTTTACTTTGGTTTCAGGCTTCGCAATGATATTGAGAATATTCTACACACAATTCTGGCTATTTTGAGATATGAGAGTTGTCTATTTTCTCCTGGAATGATCCAGAGAGTTAGCTCAGTTCTGCCCTCCAGTTGGCATGTAAACATAAAACAGGGCACCAGATGCCAACTTCTACGAAAGCCTCTTTAATTTTCTTTGAGCAGAGGGTGTTTTATCAATAAAATTAAAACCCCATTATATTTTCTGGTACTTGACCAGGGAGCTTCATCTTGAAACCCTTTCTTTAAAATTATTTCATCTCTTCTTAGTAGAAAAAGGGAAAACACCTTTCCCTTTCATGGTGCTCCTTTCTTCATTCTGCACGAAATTAATTTCAAAGAAAGGAGGTGAACTCGTCAGTGTGGGCTGCACGATGTAGTGTAATAGTAAGATTTTCAATTAACAGCAATAACCTGACCTGCATCAGAAAATAAAGCCATGTGGGCTGAAGCCACCCAGGATTAACACATTTTAATTGTTCTCACAGATAGTGCATGCGCATCATAAAATAACCCCCAACCCATTATCTTTGCATTTCTTTTTTTTTAAAAAAATTAACATTTATTTATCATTGAGAGACAGAGACAGAGCATGATCATGGGACAGGCAGAGAGAGGGAGAGACACAGAATAGGAAGCAGGCTCCAGGCTCTGAGCTGTCAGCACAGAGCCCGACATGGGGCTCGAGCCCACGAACCGTGAAATCATGACTTGAGCTGAGGTCAGACACTCAACCGAATGAGCCACCCAGGCACCTCATCATTTGAATTTCTAACCTAAAATGACCCTGTGCACGATCTAACTGCTTGACATAGGCCACTGAAGCATGAGTTACCTTTCTGTTCAATTACAAAAGTAATTTTTCACTCAGACCATGTGTTAGCGATATTCTGCTTATTCAACAGTGATGTTCAGAGATTTGTTATCCACGATGTTAGCCGTTTCTATCTGAACTTGGCAAATACATTTTTTAAAACCGTTCTGACATTATCTCATTAAATCACAACAGCTGGGTCTAACGGCCACACGGCAAGCTGGTTCGCCATGTAACGTGCCTGAGCCCTACCTCACGGATGGAGCTGGTGCCTTCGAATCAGGCTCCAGAAGCAAAGGAAGGGAAAGCAAGGACTTCCCTGTTTCAGTAACTATAGAGATGGTCTCCTTTGTCAGCAAGGCCAAACTGGCACTTGCAAAATGATCAGGATGGTTGACATTCTAAAAGTTTTGCTTGGATTGTTTACTTAGTATTGCTGGGAAACCTGTGTAGTCAACTTCCCCTCTTTTAAATGACTCTACATCACTTAATGCAGTTGGGGCGACATTCAGATGCAAGTTACAGAGGGCACAATTAATAGAGATATCCACGATTGACCTTGTATTTGGGTCACATAAAATTAAGTGCCAAGGAGGAGGATTTGGGGCTAAAGGAACCTCATGGTAACATCTTCAAAGATCCAGTATCAGTTTTCAATTTCTGATTCATCATCTCGGCTTTGTAATTTTTATTCTCATGGTTCTAGGGAATAGAATAGCTGCCTATCCAGGCAGCTCCATGTTCAGGTTTAGAGAAAGGGGGGATATTGTTGTTCAAAGGCAAGTGAGTTCTAGAGAACTACAGAGCGTTCTGTAAAACATTGTGTCTGTAGTTAGAAATACTACATTGTGCGCTGTAAAGAGTGAGAGGGCAGATCTTGCATTAAGTGTTCTTACACCAATAAGAAAGAGAGTAAGAAAGGGGGAGAGAGAGAAGAAGGAGGAGGAGGAAAGAAGAAAGGGCGAATGGGGCACATATGCCCACAGCCCCGTTCAAAGGAGGCTTGGAGTCAGCTTTCTGATCTGGACAGTGATTCGCATGGTTTCTGGGTAGCAAATCCAGCCCTCTGCCATCACGTCTGTCATGTGTGTTATGAGAGGCATCGCAGAAAGTCCAGTTGTGGGCTCATCTCATTATTTTGTTGACTTCACCCAAACAAAATAACAATAGAAAAAAATGTCAGTTGATTTTATTCATTTACTGGAACTAAGAATAAAATGAAATAATTCACATGGGGCTCAAATTCTGTGCCATCACCCACTAGCTTCGTGATCTGGGTGAGATGCTTCATGCCCACCATCCTTGGTTTCCGTGTTGGTAAAAATGAGATTACGTACTTGATAGATTTCTGCCGGAAATAGCCCAGGGCGTCGCTCCTTTGGTATGAATTCCTCTTCTACGTTGAATCTAGGCTTCATACAGACTTTTTGACCAACCAGACATCAAAACAGACAAGACAAGCAAACAGAACACAGCACATGTGGGACAAGCTCATGCAGAAACAAGGCGGTGCAGTGGAGTTTCCATGCTGTGAAGATGCTTGGCAGGAAAGACCTTCTGGAAAGACAGGTACAGAGCATAGCTGTTCCCACTGAGCCCTGCAGGCATGTGTCAGTGCAGGCTAGACCTGCGGAAAGTCTGAGCAATAAACCCCTAGATACGCTGAAGAAACGCAGGCGCTGTTGGGTTAGGTCACTAAGTCCTGTGTCAGGGCAAGGTTACTGATATACACCAACTTTCCAATGGGATGATTTGCAAGGATTGTGAGATCCCAGGCACAAAGCAAGCACTCCAAAATGCTGGTTGTTATTACTGTTGTTGTCATTGTGATTTTCATTGTACTACATGGATCTGTGAAAAGGACTTGTCAACTAGGAAAAGGAACGAAAAGCTGCAGATGCTGTCTTGACACCTGCAATCTATTTAGCATCGTGTGCTGTAGGGATTTCCTTTAAGAAGATTATATCCTGGCTAATCCATTAAAAGATAAAGAAACAATGTGTTTGCTACCACAGGCTATAAATAAATAATAAGGAACCTGACTCTATGAAACATGTCAAATAAGTGAACATTCAAGGAATCAGGAAATAATGGAGGTTTTTGGAGAACGCTTTGTAAAATGTATCTCTTGATCAGGGTCTTGAATGGAGGGAAATATTTCAACAACGTGGGTGCTAACGATACTGTTACTATCTACCTTCATCGAGACCTTCTTGAGTTCCGCGCGTGAGGAGCAGCGCTTCAAAAGCAATTTCGGATTTAATCTTTCCCACAGTCTTATGAGGCACTTTGATCCTACCCTAGTTTATAGCCGAGGACACGGGATGGGAGAGGAATTAGGAAATTTCCCGATCTGTCTGATGCTGCCTTTCCTGTCGGTCAGGAGCGGAGCTGAGATTTGATGCCACGGTTGCCTGATTCCGGACCCAATGCTCATTCTCTTTGCACAGAGGCTGGCAGAGAAATTAAATGTGTTCACACTCTTCAGAAAACTCACTTTGAAGTTGAAGGGAGACTTGATTGTTACCATTGCCAAAAATCTACCTTGACTTATATTCCAAAAGGTCCTGAGTAAATGTATTAACAGAAAGTTATTTTTGTGAATAAAAGGCATGTATTGTCCTAAAGCAAAAGAATAAAAGTACGGTAAAAGCTTGGATTGAGAGTAACTTGTTCTGCGAGGGCTCCACAAGAGGAGCAAACACTCCTGCTAAATTTTAACTTGATAAATGAACAATGTCTGCAATACAAATAGTACGAATAGTATGTATGCTCACCACCACGTGATCACAACTGAGCCAATGGCTCTTCTCTCTCTCTCACTGCAGGATTGTGGGTGATTGTCTCCCGTGTCAGACGCTCAGTCTCAGGCCGCGGTGTTTGGCAGAAATCAGTGATTTTTCAGCACGTTGGAAGTTGCCCACACCTGACACTAGTGTATTTTTTGTCACTTCAAAGCACCTAGGGACAGCCCTTTGCTTTTCCTGACAAGAGTAAACTTAGGAATGCTTTGCTCCTTCTAGGTCAGGCTGCCTGCAGATATAGACCCTTTCCTCTGCTGCCTTATTGCCACTTACATGAAATACTGTCTATGACAAGAGTTCATTGACAATGTACTGTACTCAACACCTGTTAGTGATAGTGAAAGTCATCCTATATGATAACCCTCCTCTCTCTTGTGTCCCTGACACCCGCCACAAAGGTTTTCAAAGGTAATTTGTTCATTTTTCTTTATATTTTGTATTGTCTTTATTATTTTGTGTTATATTACAGTATCATAATCAATTTTACATGAATACTTGTGGGTTATGGGACGAATCATCTGAGTTCCCATTATTTCTTAGGGGAAAATATTTCTTTGAATTACAAATGCTTTGGATTACAAGAATGTTTCTGGAACAAATTATGTTGACAAAGCAAGGTTTCCCTGTAGCTAGAATGCACATGGTGTCTAGTCTGGGTCAGGCACTAATCCTAATGTTTTATGCATTTGGTGCCCTTTTTCTCTTCCCAACCAACATGAGAGGGTAGGATCTTGTATTTTCACCACTTTATAGGTAATATAACCAGATTCAGAGACGTTAAATCACTCTCCAAGGTCACAGAGCTTTAAAAATGGTGGGTCAGGGGTTGGAACCCCGGCCCTCCAGCGCCATGCAGTTGAAGGCCGGCTCTGCACATGGTGTGAGCCCTTCCACACCTGAGCTCAAACATCAGTGGAACCAGAAAGTGAAAAACCAAAGCGTGTGTGCCTCACCACAGAGATTGGGGGTTTCTTTGTTACTACAGCACCACCTAGCTTGTCCTTGTCCTGACTGATACAAGTGCCCGTCAGGAGGCATAATGTTCCCACTAAAGGAGCTCTTCTCATTTCGATTCTATCCCACTAGCCCATTTAATCCTGCTTCTTCTTGAACCCAGTCTTCCCCCTAAGGTACGTCCTATTGATCTCATTCAACAGACGAATAAAATGAAGCTCAGAGAGGTTCAGAAAACTTTTCTACTGAAAGCAGAGTCTGGATTTGAACTCAGTTCTGTGCGATGCCAAAGTCCCTGAAGCATAAAGCTGTAGAGATCAAGGTGGCCTTTAAAATTACTTAGACTTCAAGTCCCAGAAAAGTTTTCCAATCTAATGTAATTCACATACCAGGGACAAAATTCCCTCTGCAAAACTCTCCTAGTGTTGCCAAGAACCTATAGCAGAAATAAAATTACATTTGTTAAAAATAATGGTATTTAAATGGCTGCAATAGAGTCTTTTAAGGCATTAAAAACTCATACAATTTGTATTTAGCCTTTCGAGAAGCCCGTTAAGGTGAATATCTGCTTTTGTTTTTAAAAGTGTTTATATATACAATATATATCCCCCAACCCAGTCCAGTTTTCTTGCTCTTTGGTAAAAACACATTTCTTTCCTTCTTTCCTTCTTTCTTTCTTTCCTTCCTTCCTTCCTTCTTTCTTTCTTTCTTTCTTTCTTTCTTTCTTTCTTTCTTTCTTTCTTTCTTTCTTTCAGTTTATTTATTTACTTCTGAGAGAGAAAGAGAGAGAGGAGAGAGAGAGTGAACCCCAAGCAAGCTCCAAGTTATCAATGTAGAGCTCGATTCGAGACTTANAGGGGAGGGTCAGAGAGAGAGGGAGACACAGAATCTGAAATAGGATACAGTCCACAGTTTGGGTCAGAATCCAATTTTGACATGAATTGTCTGAATAATTGTCTTGGCACTTTACTTCCCCTGAACATATAAAGAGCCCAGTGTTTTATTACTTTCAGATGAGCAATCAAAATGGTCATCCAAAAATCAGTAACTCAGTGGATAATGCAACACCAGTGACAGTTAATTGAATTAATGGCACGATTGCTTTCTGCAAAGGCTAAATTTAGAAGGCTCATGACAGCTTTTGCCTGAGTCTTTAGACCTGTTGCGATAACTCCAGAGGCCCAGACTTTGGATGCTTCTTAGGGGTAGCTGGTGATTAATCTGGGGAACGTTCCTTCTGGTAAAAACAACAAACAGAACATCGAAGTATGATTCTCAGTCATGAGACTGACCATCTTGTGTGATGAACTCCATCTGAACACCCTTCCAGAAGAAGAATTTTCTGATTCTTTTTTTATTATGTCTTTTTTATTTTACACTATGTGACTATATTAGATAATGAAAAATTAAGGTTAAAATGAAGCACGTTTTTGGATCACGTGGAGACAGATCTCTTTCACACACACAAACACACACAAGACTTTCCTTGTATTATGGGAGGAGGAAACACACTTCTGGGTGCAAAAAGTCATGCAAATTTTATTCTACTTTTACACAGCTTTTCTTACTTTTTTGTCAATGCACTGCACTAGGGAGCCTACTCCCACATCTACGGGACACGTTACTGCTCACTCAATGGGAAGTTGCCCCCCTCCCCTATGCACGAGGGGTGAGCGCTTTGGGGCGTAGTGTAGGTCAGAGGCCACTGCGTATCCCTTTAACTGTGTCCTCATGGTTGGAGCCTCCTGAGGCAAATGACGATGTGACAGGGCTTACAGGCAGTCCGTGAGTCCAGAGACCTCTTCCTCCTGCCCAAGCAGCTCATCCACCAGCTGCCAACAACCTGTGAGCAGCAGCCCTGGGCCCCCACCCTGCACTCCACACCCCTGCCCTCAGTGCCCCATGTTCTTCCTACTTCCGTTAGTCCACGGGCTACCTCCTGGCCCTTCCCGCTCACCGCTCCTGATAGCTGGAGCCTGCTGTTTCTTCGCAGATAGGAGAGTGCCCACTGGCACTTCCTGGCGCTGTGAGGACGGCCCTGCGAGATGAGCTGCACTTGGCCTCTTGTGCGGAATGCGGGGTAATGGCCATCAGGTGGTGACCGGGCTCAAGGGACCAAGTGCCCCCTCCAGTCTGATGACTAATAGCGACAGATGCTGTGGACTTTCTGCACTGATATCGTTGGACATATCACTTTCACCTCAACTGAGTCTTCTTGTTTCACTCTTTTTGAAATACAATATTAATATAATTTGTCGCTATTCTCTAAGGGACACTTATTATGTGGGGATTCTAGTATGTTTTACCAATTTAGTTGTTATAATGGCCTCCAAGTGCCTTGATTTTAAAACCTTATTTGCCAGGTCTTTTGAGAGCTGGCTATAACCTGAGATTATTCTCATAATGGACTGCTTATATAATGTACTTCCTAAAAGCCAAGTGGTACTTATCGCCTCGTTTTGCATATTGAATGACATTTTTAGCTTGGTATTAATAATCCAACATTATAATAAAAATAATAATTGCAAGGATTTGAAAATTCATTACAAATCTCCTTACACCCAGGTGAACTCATTAACTCTTAGATAAAAAAAAAAAATTGGAATTGAAAAAAACAAAGACTTGATTTTATTCTGCCTGATGGGATGACTTTGAGGAAGAATGAGAAGTAGAAGTGTGCTGTGCCTCCCTCAATTCCAGGGCTAGAGCGGCTACACTGGCTGCTTAAAATAGTCTGGGGTTTGGGGTGCCTGGGTGGCTCGGTTGTTTGAGTGCCAGACTCAAGATTTCAGCTCAGGTCATGGTCCCAGGGTCATGGTATCAAGCCCTGCATCGGGCTCTGCATTGAGGATAGAGTCTGCTTGGGATTCTCTCTCTCTCTCTCTCTCTCTCTCTCTCTGCCTCTCCCCCCACTCACATGTGCATGCTCTCTCTCTCTCAAAGTAAACAATATTTATTAACAAAAATAGAAGCAGAACAAGAAGGCTGTCTATTGGTTCTGAGTCAAACGGGTGACCATCAAGGAGAGCTCTATGCCTCTGCCCTCCTGAGGGAGGCGAAAGGAAGGAGATAAGAGAGCAAAATAGATAAACCCCCATATTGCAAACAAACACGCAAATAAGCCAGCATTTTCAAACAATTTGAGACCTGTTAAGACATACTTCCTGCCCGGTTTTGCCTTCAAGATGTTGGCATCTTGGTCAGCAAGGGCTCTGTGGGTGTGAACTCAGGGACTTTCAGGATTTAGGGTTATCTCCTAGGCATATACTTTACTAGGGGTAATGGGTTGAATTGTGTCAAATTCATAAACTGAAGTCCTAGTGCCACTACCTGAGAACGTGACCTTATTTGGAGGTAGGGTCTTTTTGCGAGAATGAAGTTAAAAGGTGTCTTTGGGGTGATCCCTAACCCGATCTGAGTGGCGTCTTTATAAGAAGGGGGCAGACACAGAGGGAGAAGGCCAAGTGGAGATGAAGTCTGACATGGAGGTGAGGCAAAGAACACCAAAGTATGCCAGGAAACCACTGGAAGCAGGAGAGGGGCCTGGACCAGGTCTTCCCTCGGAGCCTCGGTAGGGATTAGCGCTGGATCTCAGACGTCTGGGCTCCAGAAGTTCAAGACTACCCGTTTCTGTTGTGTTTGCCATCCAGCATCTGGGCGTTTGCTGCGGCGGCTGCAACAAGATAACTCGCTGGGCATACAGAGGAGCCAAGTCATACCCGAGGGCGGCCCGTCCCGTCCAGAGCTTACAGTGAGCGACCCCATGAAACACATAGCAATGACAGGAGGCAAATCATGCTCTGAAGATTACCAGAGCAATTCAGAGAAAACAAATGCTGTTGAATTCACATGACACAAAAGAAGTAGAGACGGACGCCTGAAAGGAGCACCATGCTATCGAGGGAAAGAGCAAGGCAAGCGGTGGGCATGGTCCAGAGCAAGAAAACAGAATCCAGCATTTCGGAGATGAAAGTCAGGGACAAAAGCCAAGGCAAAGCACATCGCGTGTCCTCGCAGCCAATGGAAAGAGACTTAAACTGGGTAGAAATGAATCCCCACGTAGGTAAGGAACTTTTGTGTTGTGGAGGAGGGAGGTCATTCGTCGCACTTTCCGGGAGGATGTGAATTCGCTCTACATTATATCCTAATTTAAACATCAAAGAAAAGCAAAAATGCCAAATTTCCTTTTGTTATTTCCAAATAAGTCTATAATGAGTGTAAAAATGTGAAAGCACTGTGTGGGGATACCCAGGGGAGTGTCCCTATTGGGGATGACTTTATCGTTTACAATCACTGAAGAAAGTGGATTTTATACATAAAGACAAGAACATTTATTGCCATCGGTAGAGCTTATCTACATTCAAGTACATTCTCAATACTCAATCACAAGTATTGTGAAAAAACTAATAATTGACTTAGATTTTCTTTAAATATAGCTTTCATCTGTTTTTTTGAGAGTTTTTCCCGTCTGCTGATTTTCTATCAATGGACATGACTGCTTGGGCATGACCTGGTCTGACTGATTACAGTCCATGCCACCCTCCCAACAGCTCATTCAAATCTTTTACGGCGCAGAATATAACATCACTGTAGTTGTATTTTCCTCTAAGGAAATTCCCAATATGTAAGTCTCAGTATCAGAGGTAGTAAGAAAAGCCAATAGGGTAAGGCCGCAATGGAAATTTGACTCATCCCGAAACTTTACAAGTTGTAATATGCCACGAAAATAGTTAGTTGTCCCTAATGCTTGGCAAGCTTTCTTTAGATATTTTGTGATTGTGAAATACACCGCAAATACTCCACTGTTCTTTAAACGCCTTGGTTTGCTGAGACCAGTGGGCGCCTGAGATGGCACCTGTAGTTGGTGTTCACCATGGGTACACTTTTGTTACTGTCTTGTGTACCTCCACCTGCACGGGGAAGAAAGGGGACCTTCATCTAGGCCACGTGTGCTAATTAAGGATATCAGTTGTATTCTTTCACTTATTGAGTTAAGAGTGCAAAGCAAGTAATTCTATTGCTATTGCAGTAATTATATATATAGAAAGGCTGATGTCATATTTTAAAATAGGCATTGGAGTAAGTGGATAGAGATTTGATAAAATAAGAATGTGCTTACGGTGTGCTCTTGGTTTTGGGGATAGATTCCTGTGGCTCATCGCTTACATACAACACCCAGTGCTCATCCCAGCAAGTACCTTCCCCAATGTCCACCCATTTTCCCTCCCCTCCATCAACCATCAGTTTGTTCTCTGTATTTAAGAGTCTCTCATGGTTTGCCCCCCTGTCTGTTTGTAACTATTTCCCCCTACCCTTCCCCCATGGTCTTCTGTTAAGTTTCTGAAGATCCACATAGGAGTGAAAACATATGGTAAATGTCTTTCTCTGACTGACTTATTTCACTTAGCACAATACCCTCCAGCTCCATCCATGTTGTTGCAAATGGCTGGGTATCATTCCTTCTCATCGCCGAGTAGAATTTCATCGTATATATAAACCACATCTTTATCCGTTCATCAGTGTATGGATACTTGAGCTCTTTCCATAACTTGGTATTGTTGAAAGCAGTGCTATAAATAGCTAACTTGACAATAAATTATATTTAGGAAAAAAATAAAGAATATGGGGGTTCTTTAGGGTAATGGAAATGTTCTAAAATTGACTATAGGTTGCACAACTCTGCATATACTGAAATCACTGAATATTACACTTCATGTGGGTGGATTGTATGGTGTGTGAACAATAAATCAGTAAAGCTGTCGTAAAATATTAAAAAGAATAAGAATCTGCTTATTTTGCGTGTAGGTCCTCAAACTAATGAAATCAGCATATAATTGTCTGTAGGAGGCATCCTGTACCATTGAGAAGACCGATAGCAAGTTATCACCTGTTCAGAACTGGTTTTCCCCAATCTGTAGGTCTCCATTTTGGCCATATCCACTACGTCTGTCAATATTTGCCTACAGTTCCGTAGGAATATGTGGCTTGATACAAATTAAAGAGGGACACGGTTCATCATGGTGAGTACCATGTTACTGCCCACCTTTGCCTCAGGACACATGACATAGTTTATTTCACTCCCCTCCTAGTTTTATTGAAATGTAGTTGATGGGTAAAAGGGCGTATATTTATATGATCTTACTCACACGTGGAGTTGAAGAAAGAAAGAAAGAAAGTTGAAGAAAGAAAACAACTGAACAAAGGAAAAAAGAGAAACAAAAAGGCAGACTCTACTGTAGAGACCACACTGATGGTCACCAGAGGGGAGGTGGGGGGGAGGAAGCAGGGGAGGGGGAGTAAGGGCACACTTACCATGACGAGGACTGACGATGTATAGAACTGTTGATTCACCTCATTGTGCACCTGAAGCTAATATAACACTGCCTGTTAACTATGCTGGAATTAATTTTTTTAAGAAAGCAGGAGAAATGAAAACAAAAGTGTATATTTAAGGCATATAGCATGATGATTTCACATACGTGTACATTGTAAAATGATTACCATAGTCATTAGTTAATTAATGATTAATTAACTGAATAAGGTATCCATCACCTCACACGGTTACCTTACGTTTGTGTGTGTGTGGTAAGAACACTTAAAATTTACCCTCTTGTGGGCACCTGGGTGGCTCAGTCGGTTGGGCCACTGACTTCGGCTCAGGTCATGATGTCACGGTTTGTGGGTTCGAGCCCCGCGTTGGGCTCTGTGCTGACAGCTCAGAGCCTGGAGCCAGTCTTCGGATTCTGTGTCTCCCTCTCTCTCTGACCCTCCCCTGCTCACGCTGTCTCTCTCTCAAAAAAAAAAAAATAAAACATTTAAAAAATTTTTTTAAAAATTTACCCTCTTGGCAGATTTTAGTTTATACAAAACAGTATTATTAACCCCAGCCACCGTGCCATACACCAGATCTCCAGAATTCACTCATCTTATAGCTGAAAGTTTGTAGCTTTGAACAACATCCTATTTCTCCACAGCCAGACCCTGATACCCACCACTCTGCTCTCTGCTTCTAGGAATTTCAAACTCCACATGTAAGTGGGAACCTATAATATCTGCCTTGCTGCATCTGGCTTATTTCACTCAGCACACCGTCCTCTGGGTTCATCCAGGTCATTCCAAATGGCAAAAGTTCCTTCTCTTTATATGGCAGAAGTAGAATTCCATTGCATGGAAATGCACATTTTCTGCAGCCCTCCGTCCATCAGTGGAAACTTGGCCTTCCCCCGTAGCCTTAGCTATTATGGATGATGCCGCAACGAACACGGGAATGTAGAGAACTCTTCAAGATAGTGGTTTCAGTTCCTCTGCATGTACATCAAGGATTGGGATTGCCTCACCCTATGGGAGTTCTGTTTTAATTTCTTGAGGAACTTCCGTAATGTTTTCCATAACCTCTGTACCAGTTTACATTTTCACCAATAGTGGATTCCCTTTTCCCCACATTGTTTATTTATTTATTTATTTATTGAGAGAGAGAGAGAGAGAGAGAGAGACTCCCAAGCAGGCTCCATGCTGTTAGCGTGGGCCCCACGTGTGGCTTAAACTCACGAACCACAAGATGGTGACCTGAGCTGAAATCAAGAGTCAGATACTTAATCGACTGAGCCCCCCAGGCTAATAGCCTAACCGGTGTCGTTTTGATTTGCATCTCCTTGATGATCAGGGGTGCTGAGGATTTTTCATTTACCTTATGACCATTTGTACTTTTTTATTTACCTCCTGACCATTTGTGTTCTTTGGAAAGAAATGTGTATTCCACTCCCTTAACTACTTTTTAATAGGGTTATTTAGTTAGTTAGTTAGTTAACTATAGCTCAGTAGCTTATAACTCGAAAAGTGTTCTTTATATGCTATGAATATCAGTGCCTTCCTTCTCCAGCATATAACTTGCAAATATTTTCTCCCATTCTGTAGATGGTCTTTTCATTCATGCTTTTGTCCCCCAGAAGAAATGTTTCAGTTTGATGACGTCCCACGTGTTTAGTTTGGCTTTTGCTGCCTGGCCATTTGGTGTCCTGTGATGTGGTATTTTGAACACAGAGACTAAGCAACTCCCGGCCGTTCTGGAGCTCTGCCGGAGGACTCCAGGCTCCGCTCGACGGACAGCAGAGATGGTCGTGCAGGTAACCTTCTGACATTTGACTTTGGCCCAGGAGCGGTTTCCACGTGATCCCGGCTCCCTGCCCGTCACCCCTCATGGTCGCTAATGTAGGAACAGCTTATCTGAAAGGAATCAGGCCTTACCTGGAATTCGGAAATAGCCCTTAAATCCAGCCACTTTCTTCTCTTATATTTTTGTGAGACAAGTTTGTTGCAAGTGGGGTGACATAATCAGTCCCAGCTCATACGAATGCGAAGGGGCAGCTGCAAATGTAATGTTAATATATTCTAAAGAGAGGTTTCTCAACACTTTGGGGAAGACAGCCCCCATCTGTAAAGAGCTTTTGATCATAAATATCCAAAGACAGTAATTGTCTTTCTTTGTAAATCGTAGAGATGGAAATCTTCTAATATATCTTAAGCATTTAAAAAGATATACCAAGGGTCCCCTGGGTGGCTCAGTTGGTTGAACGTCCGACTTCGGCTCAGGTCGTGACCTCATGGTTCGTGGGTCTGAACCTTGCAGAGGGCTCTGTGCTGACAGCTCAGAGCCTGGAGCCTGCTTCGGGTTCTGTGTCTCCCTCTCTCTGCCCCCTGCTCACACTCTGTTTTTTTTTCTCTCTCTCTGAAAAATAAACATTTAAAAAATTGGAAAGGATATACAGAAACATCAAATTAAAATATGAATCAGATAAGCATAAATGTGAAGGGAAGTTCACATCCATGAACATATATCTGTGCAGGCACATACCCCATTGGTGAGGCCCCAGAGCTAATAAGAGAGCCAAGGGCTTCAGTGAGGTGCTTAAGGGGAAAATGAAACAGCCTTTCCCTTCTTTATGACCCTCATCTGAGTGGGGATGTTTCTTCTACTACCCAAGTAAAGCCACACTGGATAAGAGCAACTTTTAAATATTCATTAGTATGATTCATTGTAATGTCTTTGCGTTTGAAATCACGAAGGATGAATTATTTTCTTCTAGGTAGAGCGCAGCTACAAGATGCTTGCCGTAATCACACAGGAAAAGCAACGGATTTTGCATTGGGTGCATCAGTGAGATCCCGGACATATGATCGCCTGTAAATCTTCTCTGTGGAGAGAAGATGGGGACTGAGGTTTATTGATTACTTGCCGCGTGCCAGGTACGATGCTAGATGGCTTAAATATGTTCAAAGAGATAGGGCTGTGCAGCTTTTCCCTGAAATGTTTGGTACGTAGCACATGCTATTATGTGTGTGTCTCACGTAATTGCCAAAGCTATGCAGACGATTAGGCATCAGCATCCTTCCTGCGTACGAGGATGAGAGAAGTTTAGCGCCGTGGCCATGGTCACACCCAGCAGAAGGTGGGAGAGGCCTTCCCGATTCCACAGCTACTTTCCCTGGGCTTTTGTCTTTGTTTTTTGTTTTTCGATATTTTCATTTCCGTCACTGTGATGGACCTTATCAGTTTTGTCACATCATCTGGACAAGATGATAGAGGCCATTCGTGTGGCCGCATCCGCAAAACGGGTCCCTTGAGTCCCTGGTGGGTCTGGGGGCACAACCACGAGGCAGGCACTATGATTACATCCAAGCGTCCAAAATACGCTTTAGAATAACTTACCCTCATGTTCCTATTTGCGTTGTGGCCACCAATGTGCTTACGACGATTATGTTTCGAGACCCTCCAGGAGAAAGGATTTACGTGTGTTCTGTCGACGCAACCCGTATTAGTTCTCCGTCTACGCGCACTCTCACCCGTCAGGTGCAGGCGCACATACCAGCTACCTGTTGTCTGGGCAGAGGACTCTCTGACCCGGCGTGTCAAAGTGCTGTGTACGCCAGGTGAGAGTTTCCCCTTTTATCATGTTTCCAAGGCCTTTTCTGTGTTATGAGAGAAACGTGAAAACTGTGATTGAACCGAATGAGCGTGTAACCTTCTGTGAAGTGGGTAGACCAGCTTAACAATCGCCTTTTGGTTGTTGTTCCCTTTTTTTTTTTTTTACCCATGAAGAACAGAGCAAGGATAATATACGACTATGGACTCAACATCCGTGTCCTGAAGTCCTAGCCTACAGCGGGTCTGTATCTGGGGTGAGTTAGGTCAAACGAGGCAGGAGAACGGGGCCCTGATAAGACAGGAGGAGGAGCAGAGACCCCTCCCCGGCCCGGCGAGAAGGCGGTTGCTGCGACCCAGGCAGACAGCGGTGGCCGGGCACGGGGTCTGCACCCCGCCGGCACCTTGCTGCCGCACCTCCAGCCCCCGGAGCTGCGAGGAATGAGCCCCTGTTGTTTATAAAGCACCTCGTCTGTGGTATTTGGTGACTGCGGGCTGAGCTCATGAACACCCTTGTGCATAAAGCCCCCTGACATCTCCCACCCTACATCTGCTCGTGTTTATGCTTAGATATCCCATCAGACCTCACTTAAAAGCATAAGTTCAAAGATAAAATAATTAAGAATTCAGCACGGCAATAGCGGAGCATGAACAACCCCCCCGGGCTGGGGGTCCCCTGTGATTGCACGGGCCTCCCTGCTGCAGACCCGACCCTGACTCTCAGCCGCTCGTGGGTGTCCACGGCGCGAACACGTGGCCTTGCCTAGTCTCATTCGTCCCCGCCGAGACGTGCTCCTGGCCGTGGTGGGTGTGCCGCACACGTCTGATGTCTACGATCCGTGGTCACATGTATCTGACTCTCAGCTCGACTTTAAAGAGGTTCTCTGATTAAAAACGACTTTTTTTAGTGGTTGTTTCATAATTCTCTATTTATTGAGAAAGTCACCAGAGAATCACAGACGTATAGAGCTGGAAGGAATTTTCTTTCTGACGGTTTTGGAGCTCGCTTTTGTTTTCTATTTTTTTGAGNACCCCGCCCCCCTGTCCCCACCTCCCCAGAGCTCTCCTTCCCTGAAACATAATTTACAAACCAAAGATCTGGTCCAAAGTGCTTATCTAAAATCTTTCTTTATTTGTTGCGCTCTTAGGGATCTTCAAAAATGACAGAATTCCAAATTAAAATGAACAAAACAGAGGCATTCATCTTAGGGTTTTAAAAAATGCCAGGCTACGCCGCCACGTTTGCACACGGATACTCGTCTGCTCCCTTCTCAAGAACGGGGGAAGGCAGCTGAGGAGCGGACGTGCCCCTCGGCCCCAGGACTCTCGTGTCAGGCTCTGCCTGAGCTCTCCCGCCGTGGGCAGCGCGGGTTCACTACATCCCAAGGGGACCTGGCCGCCGTCCCGCTTTGCCCCAGGCCTGTACCTGCCCCCCGCGCCCCCCTTTGGTGGTTGTTTCAGTTGTGTTACTACAGCGCCCCGTCACTGGCAACCCTCGCCTGTTAAAGGAGATCAGATCAGGTTTCGAATATTCATGACCCAGCAAACTCTTCAGATCGTGGCCAGAGAGTCCTGTTGTCTCTAATGTATCCTACTGTAGTGTGGCACCCTAGCGCTTTTTAACTTGATGGCCCCACTCATGCCGCAGCGGGGGGGCATTTCCTGGGCGCGGAGCAGTCTAATCAGTGTCAGGGGAATTGCAAAGGTGAGTAAGACATGGCCATTACCTTCCATCAGGGCGCGAGGTCGCAGGGGATCCCTCACAAATGGAGCAAGAGTGTCTTCCAATTACGGCTTCCGATGGTCATCTCATTAACAAAAAACTAATTTTCTTTTAATAGCCCAATCAAAAAAATTTTTGTGGGGATTTAAATATTATGTACAGGGCTTTAAAAAGTATTATTTTAAGCCTCAAAATGTAGTAAGTTCAACATATGCTTTCTGCAGTTTTTTCCCCATTTTAACATTTTTAGGAAAAAGGAAAAAGCCTTTAGGAAAAAGGCTTTTCAAATGCTATTAGAGTAAAGTTGAGTCAAAAATCAAAAACAGTTTTCAATGAATTTTATCAGTAAGTATAATTAGGTCACAAAAAATAAAAGAAAATAAGATTATCATCTGGACAGTTGATGAGAAAAGAGAAACTAACAGAAGATTATAGAAACCGCGGTGAAGGTTTTGAAAACTTAGCGTAAAAGTCTTACCAGGAGACAGAAAATATAGAACTATGCTTGTTTTACCAAAAAAAAGAAAGAAAGAAAGAAAGAAAGAAAGAAAGAAAGAAAGAAAGAAAGAAAGAAAGAAAAAAAAGAAACCCTCCTCCCTCCACCTCCTCACTCTCTATTCTTCTTAGAATTCATATGTTAAGTTTACACGGTTCCCCTTTCAGTATCTTTATTTACAACACTGTCACTGTTTCCATAGTTATGCAGAATGTCTGTTTCCATAGCAACACCCTTGGTTTCCTAAACAAATAGTATCGCAGTGTTAATCTTGTTTCAGTGTTATTGTACTATGTTATTAGATACAAAATTCAAAAAATAATTTAAGCAGGGTTTGGAACTAGGTGGGTTGGCTTTATTGCTCCGTGCTTTCGATATTAAATTTCAATTTCGTATGAAAATGCACATCCATTTGAAAAATAGTGGGGATTTTGCATAGCAAACATGATACCAATTTTATTCACTAGTTATAAAACACCCTAATTTAATAAGAGGATGTTCCGATGCAAGAGCACATACGGGGAGAGGTTTACCATCTTCGGATCAACGTGCTGCTGTTTCACTTGGCCTGGAAGATTTAGCTTCCCCAAAGCCCTGAAGTCATTTATAACCTACCCACGGCAATATTTCCCTTTGCCACTTTTGCATTTTAAGTAATGTCTCTGCGTTTTGCCTTTTATTTTGTGGCCCCAGAGGAACAGCTGTGAAATAGACTTCAAGGGAATTTTATTACTCCCTTTTTCTCCGGTTCAAAAAGAGAGATAGAGAGAGAGAAATTAGTAGTTTTTGTGCTTTGGTCTTTAACTTTGCTTACCGTTACTCTTCATTTCTTCTCTAGGGAGCAAATTGTTTGGACTCTTTCTGAAATGGGACTCAGCCCAGCACCGCACACACAGTTTTATTAGGGAGCACCGAGGAAGAAGATTGCCAGTGTGTGCGACGGAGACGGCCAGGGTGGGGGGGTTACTTTTATTTAACAGAAGTAAGAGGTGCTCTGGCCCAGGCCCCCGGCACTGCCACTTCCGGTCAGATGTTTGGAAGAGGCCTGCTGGGCTGTGCAGGTCTGCGTCTCCGCGCACTCCCTGCACTCGGTCCCATTCAACCAGGAGCCTCAGACGTCTGCCTCTCACTTTCCCTTTGAGCACGCCTTCCTTTAAGAACCTACTTGAAGGACTTCCTCTTCCCGACGTTGGCATGAGAAGGAATTGATAAGGGGAGAGCGGATCATAATCTGCAAATGGGAGTTAGTCTGCTTTGCTTTGAGGACTCGGTGATGAACCAGAGCTGGGGTCAGGACCCGGTCCTGGGGCGCCAGGCTGAGCATCTCACTCAGCTCCGTGTCTCCTGGCTGCGTGCCGTGCCGTGTGGTCCCCGTCACTCGGCTTCTCTGCACCCTGCCTTCCTCACCTATGAAATCCGGAAAACACCACCCAGTCTGCAGCCTCGTGGGAGATTAGAGACACAGCAGAGAAACACATAGGAACAGCTGCTAAGTGGGAGCCCTTGTCACGTGATTTCCCCTTCTTTTTTATTTGCTAATTTGAAGTTTGGGCTCAGAGGCCGTCTGGTTGTCTGTAATGCCACAGGGAGAGGTCCAGGTGACCCAGCACTGGCCACAGGCTCTCTCCCTGCCTCCGTCCTGCCTCCAGCCTCCCCAGAGCACGTAGCTTTAGGTCTTCAGCTCAGAGCAGGTAAACTTTCGGCCTTCCCAGAGCTGCATCATCAGGGTGGGGGTGGGGAGGTCCCCTCGATGAGCGCCAGACTCATAGTATGGAATGTCCCAGAGAAGAGGTCCTTCCTGACCTCCACCCCTGCAGCGAATCTACCCCGGTGTCCCTCAGCCTCCAGGGACAGCAGTCATCTGGGGAGCTTGCTGAAATGCAGACTTCGGGTAAGAGGATCTGGGTGGGGCGTCCACGTGGCTGACAAGCTGTCAGGTGACATGCAGCCCGTTGGTCCAGGGGACTCGTTGTGAATGAGAAAGTTCTAAACTCCCCACATCAGAGATTTTCTCAAATTTGTTAAGACCCCTGTTAGGGGCCAGTTCCTGTAACATTGGGCCCTCAAACGACTTTGGCTTGGGCCCTTTTGGAGTTCTTTTTCTGGGACAGGATCCAAACCGTCCATTTTCATTGACCTTGGCTTCATTGTAAGATGGAGAGGCTGGAAACTCCTGGGTTGCTTTCAGGGATGGAACGCGGCACACTTCCTTCCTTGCGAAGTGGGACAGATCAGGGAAGATGCAGACTTGCATCAGTACCAATTGTCATCGGCCGAATTCTATTCAGTGGATTTGAATCTTCTATGAGCTTAAGGATCCACATGATTCAGTTGTATTAAGAAAAATGCATAACATCTATCAGAACTGGTTGTCAGAAATAGTTTAACACCCTGATCAGAAAATCAGGGATTTGTTTATGAGTGAGTTCAGAAGCTTGCTGTCTTATGTAATCATCAAAAATTACAATGGGGCGCCCGGATGGCTCAGTCGATTAAGCGTCCAACTTCTGATCAGGTCATGATCTCACTGCGAGCTTGAGCCCCGCGTCAGGCTCTGTGCTGACGGCTCTGAGCCTGGAGCTGCTTCAGTTTCTGTGTCTCCCTCTCTCTCTGTCCCTCCCCTGTTCACGCCCTGTCTCTCTCAAAAAATAATTTAAAAAGCATTTAAAAAATACAATATAACTAATGTTTCAGAATTGTCTGAGAAAGCGTGTTCTCATTTCTTTCTGTTACGTTGAAGTTCAGCAAGTTAAGTTTTCTTAGATAATGTTGTGTTTGGTTTCTGTTCTCTTCTCCTTCAGAGCCCTGCTGGCATCTTATTTGTTGTACGTGAATGGCAATATTTCTTGAAAATGAACCTTTTCATGGTAGTTTGCTCTTCTCTGAGATTATATTTTAAAGGAAATTGTATCTGAAAGGTCTAAAAAAAACCCACCAGGGCTTTCTAGGGGATTTTATCACTTGTGTTTTCCTTGCTCATGATCTCATTGTCAAGGATTGTATACGCTTCTAAGAAGCAGTGGATTGTGGTTTCTAACAAATAGATGCAAACAGAATTATTTTCATTTTTATTCATCTGCCAAATATATTCACTCAACTGGCATTGACCTCATAGTAAATCATGACGAATCTATTTGGCCTTCTCAAAAATAAGAATACAATTGTAACTAAATCAATTCCCTTCGGGAAAGAAGGCAGCCAGTTTTCTCACAGTGGCTGGCTTGCCCTGGCAAACACTCCAATTGTCAATGAAAAAAGTCACATCAACATATAAAAACTGTGGATGAAGACAGTATCATACTCACACAGTGAGGGGCGGAAGGGCTCATGAAAATTAAGCACTTACTACCCGCCACATACCAAATGTTCAATAAGCATTACTTATCGCCACTATTCCTGACTCATCTCATTATTTAATCTCGTCTCCTTGTTTAGAACCAGGAGAGCTGTGGCAGTCCACGCTGTCCCCGGCTCTCTATGCGTATGTTATGAATGTATGTATGTGTACATGATTTGTTTTCTATGAAGGAGGACCCTTTCGTAGATGATGATTTCTGATAGTTGTGGAAAACCTGACACATTTCAGAGGAAGGAACTAAGGCAAATATTCTCTGAAAGTCTACAATTACTGTAAGTTGAACATCCAATCCAAACTGATTACTTTGGGTTGTCTGCTCATAGACTGTCATGTGGAAGATCATGATTTAGAAAGAAACTTTTTCAAATGCAAGAGTAGCGTATCTCAATGGAGAAAATATTAATCTACGCCCCTAACACACACACATGCACGCACGCACGCACGCACACGCACGTGCAAATGTATATACTTCGAGGAGGAAGGCATGTCCGCTTTTCCTCTAAGTGCAGTGATTAAAAATTAATCTTATCCAGCTGGGTGACTGCTTCTGCTATAAGGTACTGACATGAAAGTACTGCTTTTGCAGACCAGCGAGGGAGGAAAACAGTGCACCGTTGGAGGCAAAGTCAGTCTCCCATTCCAAAGCACCAGAATCCAGCATCCCGTCCAATGGATGGTTTCCACTTCCGGGGGCCATTAAGTCATTCTCTTAGGATTGTTCTGGGTAATCACGAGGGGGTGTGCACAAGGAAATTCTCCATTACTTCATGGGGCTTTTCCGTAGTTTCTTTATGCAAGGTGATGCTCACAGTATTGTCCTTGCATAAAGAGGCATCATGATAGACACCAGGTTTGCTAAAAATGCACGGCGGTAGTGGAGGGAGAGCCTCGGGGGACCCAGTGGAAGGAAGAGCGGCTGGAAGCTCCCAGGAACATGATTAAGGACAGTAACTCAGCTGTCCGGTGCCTGGGTTCACATCCGGGCTCCCGGGCTCAACCCTTCACGTATAACTTGGAGAAAATTCCCTAGCTTCTCTGTGCCTCAGATTATTTACTCATCTTTGCAATCAGGATGTAATGGTACCCATTCCAAAAGGCTATTGTAGGAATGAGCATTACAGAGTACACAAAGTGATTTGAGCAGTGCCTTATGCATAGTAATCAACACGTTAGTAATTATTGGAAAGTGAATCATATTTGCTATAACTGCCATTAAGTCCATTAGTCATACTTCAGCTCAGGTCATGATCTCAAGGCTTGTGAGTTCAAGCCCCACGTCGGGCTCTGTGCTGTCAGCTCAGAGCCTGGAGCTGCTTCGGATTCTGTGTCTCCCTCTCTCTCTGCCCTTTCCCTGCTCATACCCTGTCTCTCTCTGTCTCTCAAAAATGAATAAATATTAAAGAAAAAAAATTAAAACGAAAGACCATTAGCCACATACAACAGTTTTATGACCTGCTTCCTATTTTGCCAAAGCTGATTATAAACTTATTACAGTTTGGTCGTGTAATGTTGGCAAACATTTAGCCAGCCTGAAGCTTCTAAGTCATGTGAAGATCTCAAATTCTAGAAAGAACTCAGTAATCAGCCAGATACCATTCGTTCAGAAAGGTTGTGAAGGTCAGGAGTGTTAAGATAAAGTCCAGATGGCTTGGACATTCAATAATTCTTAAACTCTGGGTTTAACTATATCAACAGAATTACAATAGTAACTAATTAACCAACAGTTTTAGCCAAGTTGGCCACCATAAATACCACAGACAGAATGGCTTCAACAACACACTGATTTTCTCACAGTCCTGGAGGCTGAAGTCCAAGACCAGGGCACGGGCCGATTCGGAGTCCGGTGAGGGCCCGTTGCCTGCTTCTCAGATGGCGTCTTCTGGCCTTTCTCCCGCGAGTGCTTGGAAAGGGGTGGCGTGAGCGCGGGTCTACTCTCCTCCTCTCACAAGGCCACGAATCCTGTTGGAAGAGGGCCCTGCCCATGCCCCTCATTGAACTTGGCTTCCGTCAAGACCCCATCTCCAAATGCCAGCATAGGGCAGGGTAGGGCTTCACCAAACCAGTTTTGGGGAGACACAAACATTCAGTCCCTGGCGCCAGCCCAGAGGTGTGTTTCTTGTGTGGACATCTTGTAAATCTAGAATAACATGAGGGCGTTTCTGTCCAATGCACCTTCTCAGGATGCACCTTCCCATCCGTGGCCCCGTGGCACCCCACCCAGGCTTTCTCCCTGTCTGTGGTCCTGCTATGTGGCAGGCGGAGCCTTTTGGCTCTCTGTGGCTTTTGTCTGTTCTTCTGTCCGAGAACTTTTAACACTTATTATTTTTTTTAATTTTTGTTTATTTTAGAGAGAGAAGACAGAGCATGAGTGGGGGAGGGGCAGAGAGGGGGCGGGGGAGACACAGAATCTGAAGCAGCTCCAGGCCCTAAGCTGTCAGCACAGAGCTTGATGCGGGGCTCGAACCCACGAACCGTGAGATCATGAGCTGAGCCGAAGTCGGATGCCTACCTGAGCCCCCCAGGCACCGTGTTTCTCAGTTTTGAGGGCCCCACTCCTCCCCTTCCTCCTGGAGAGGGACCCCCCACTCTTCGAGCAGCTGCATGTGAGTTTGGTGTCAGCCTCTGTCTAAGGTTCCCACCATGTGCTTGAGGTCCTTAGGCCGAGAAGCGCCAAGCTGTGGGGACACTAATCCCATGCAGTCTGGACGCCAAAGGAAGCTGACTAGGAGGCAGAAGTGCCTAGTAGGGGTGAGTGAGGCAGGCGGGCAGGGGGGAGGTGAACCCTAATGCTGTTGGGGCAGAGGGCTCAGCGCATCCCCCAGGCTGCTGGGCAACTGGCGTGCTGCCTCAGAGCCGTTCCCAGACAGACTCAGGGCGCACAAACTCGTGGCCTGCATGGGCCACACACTGGGCCCTGGTCACTCCCGGGGACTGGCTGTAACCTGGGGCCCGTGGACTCCCACCAGCACAGAGCCATCCCCAGGGGCTCAGCTGTGAACCCTCNTGAATGCTGACAAAAACTGAGGACTGATGGATGTGGGGGGGGGGGGGGGGGGGCTGGGTGGTACCCAGTGGCAGCTGGGCTGTGCAGCCGGCACCCGCTCACGGGAACTCGGTCAGATCTGCACACTGTGCTGTGGACTTCAGTGGTCGGTCAGGTTTGTGGCCCTGCACTTTGCAAAGCTGTTGATTATGGACGATCTTCGGGAAACATTTCGTGCATGAATCATGAGAAGTGGGGCCCGCTTCTCAAACAATGGCTTTTCTGCAGAGGAAGAGAAGTTCTCAGGGTCACTGTGAAGGACCCACTCCGAGGAGAGAGCACTCCCGGTGTGCGGACAGACAGCGGACAGCGAGCATTTACCGTGAAGACCTGCTAACTACAGGGAAGGTGGCTGTTACTTTTCTCTCTCACTTGTGCCGTCAGCCACCTTCCAGGTGACGGCCCACCTGGTTGTGAACGTTTCCCCGGGAGCCAAGTCAGCAGACGCCCTGCCTCGCCCTCCCTGAACGAAAATCATAAGGACCAGTCACCGCGCACGCTTTGAATCCCGCGGCTCCTTTCGGACAAAATGACTGATGGTGTGTTAGATGTCCCTGATGTTAAGTAAGAAATAGGATAGTCTTTTCACATGAAAGGCGGTTTATTAACACTGTTTTGACCGAGGGCTGTAGCCTTGGTCTATGGGTTAGAAAGATTGACGAGGGGTTTAACTTTGAGGATGCAAGGGATGGTTTTAGATGTATTTTTTTCAATTCACAGTAAGTTCTTGATGATATTTTAAGTTTACTTATTTATTTATTTTGAGAGAGAACACAAGTGAGAGTGAGGGAGGGACAGAGAGAGAGAGAGAGAGAGAATCCAAAGCACTGTCAGCGCTGAGCCCAACCGGGCGCTTGAACTCACAAACCCATGAGATCATGACCTCAGCTGAAATCAAGAGTTGGACACTTAACCCCCTGAGCCACCCAGGCGACCCCCTGTTAAACATTTGATTTTT
Organism: Crocuta crocuta; assembly: GCF_008692635.1. Taxonomy (NCBI): domain Eukaryota; kingdom Metazoa; phylum Chordata; class Mammalia; order Carnivora; family Hyaenidae; genus Crocuta; species Crocuta crocuta. Next base: position 10,820,041 of record NW_027529424.1, on the reverse strand, counting down.
TTAAAATGTTGGCCTTGCAAAGAAATCTCTGATATTCTTTAATAAAAATTGGTGAAATTTTGAAACGTGGTTCTAAATATGCTTGCAAATCAGATAAAGATCAGAGACTGGTGTGGCGGGCGGGGGAGGGGGAGGGGGAGGGAATTCCAAATAATTGGGGTCGGGAAGGAGCAGAGAAGGAAGGAGCCAGAAACAAAAAATGCGACGAGGGAGAGGGGAAGGAAGCTAAGAGCAGCGCCCTAGGATGGGTCCAATGGCCCCCAGTGCCCGGGACACGGGACATGGTTGATGGCGGTCGGTGAGGGTGTAGCAGGTGGGAGCACTGGCTTCTGGCGCATCTCATGGGCACCGCGCTCGATTCCCTGGAGGGCGTGGGAGTGGGAGCAGCCAGGCTGCCATCCAGGGTCAGAAGTAAGTGACCCGCTTCCGCCGGGGCCCAGGGCAGCTCAGTGACACCTCACCCGGACCCATGCCCGCAGGACGGGAGCCCAGAGGGCACGCTGAGACTGTCCAGCCCCTTCCTCTCTTTTCTTCTCGGCCCCTGCCCGGCCCCCGCTGACCTGAGTCAGGGTGTTCGAGCCACCCGCAGGGACTGACTCCTTTTCGGCTCAGGAGGACCCTTGGGATGGTCACCCCAACCTGGGGCAGAGCCTCATTTTCGCCCTGTGGCCGTCTCCGTCTTCTCCTGGAGCATACTTTTCCTTGTAGAGGAGGGAGACTTGCTGATTTACCCGCCACTGGGTTCCCTGAGGCCCGCCCCCTCCAACCCACCACAGGACCCTGGGCTGCGCCGCATTCCGCAGCTTGTACCAGACCCGGCAGGCCGGTGCTCTGCGTCCTCTTAACATCAACTCCTCGCACAAAAGGGTCTTAGACCGTTTGTCCCCCTGAAATACGTACTGATCTTTTTTCTGTCATATTTATATTTTACGAAAATTAAAAAACGTATAGCTGCTTTTGTTTTTTAGAGATTTCAGGGACCTGAGATCCCTTTGTCTCACTGACCAGGACGGCTGTTACCTTGAATGGCTTGCCCTCGGGGGCCAGAGCGGCCACTTTTGTAACTGCTTTGAACAAGAGGAACTTCCCAAGACCGAGGGAAAGAATTTTACCCCGGGGTCTGAACGGTTAATGGTCATTGAGGAGGAGGTGGTGTTTTGGTTACCGGGTGGGTGGAGCAGACCCTGGGATCCTTAAGGAACTTGCCTGAGAGGTTTTTCACTGCTGGACCAAGTCAGCCCTCGCAGAGATAGGGTCTGGCTCCGAAGAAGGACTTTCCTAACTTTCCAAGGGCTTTCTCCCTGCGGCAGGGTTCACAGAGGATTTCCCCTCCTCCCGCCCCGGAGTGTGTGTGTTTCTCTCTCTCTGGGTTTTTCCTATTACTGTGTCATGATTTCTGGTGCTCGCTTTTAGCCTCCACTTTCAGATGAACAGCCCAGGGCACAGATAAATAGGTCAGTCATTACTGACGTCACAGGGAACTCCGAGCTGCAATGAACTATGCACGGCGAAGATAGAGAGCAGCGTGACTAAAAAAGTAAGCAGCCTAATCTCATTTTAATAACAAGGTCCAGCAAGAGGCGAGGAGGAATCAGAATAAAGTTCCTCCTTGAACTACATAATTAGGGATTGAAATGACTCATTTGTGCTAGTTAATATACAATGAACTCTATGTGGTCAGAGGGGGCTCAGCCCTCTTGTGTTTACCACTAAATTCCAGGACACCTTCCCCTATGGTGGGGGCGTGTGCCCGTCCTCAACACTACCTGGATGGGCCAGGCTGCGGTAAAACACCTTACCTTATTTGTTGGGTAGCCCAACTAGCCTGCTACCAGACATTTGGCAGATTCTTAGAGAGCTTTGCCCCGTTTCCCATTTTATTTTATCCATCGTCCCAAATTTCCAGATCTTTTCTGAGACTTTTGTGAACTCAAGGCAGGCAGGTGAAGTAATAAATTAAAACAAATCCATCATTCCCAGGAAGGAGAAATTTCTGGCAGAACTGGGGCTCGCATATCTGTGTCTGGGGCCAGTTATTGTCATGGCGGTTCTGGCACGGGCGCGGATGAACTTTCAAAGCCCGGAGATTGCACCAGACACATACTCATCTCTTCAAGCTCTTCGGAAGGTTTCCAGCCCTCCCAGCTCTGTTCCCGGTGCTACGAATTCATTTGTTCATCAAACGAATGACACATTCATCTGCCAGTTGGCAAAAATCCGGCCGTATTTTTATTCAATCCTCAAAGAATTAACAAAACAAGCAGCTGGTTCTAGACAGGCAGGCAGAGCGGACTGGTCCCTGTGGGCAAGGTCAGGGGTGGCCCGCTTTGCAGGCTGCCTGCTTATCATTGTGCTCAGCACATCAGCCACTCTATAAGTGTGTGTGACTTAAGTCCGTGAGCAAATTGGAGCAAGATAGGGAGCTATTTTCCTGGGCACTTCCGTCGTGGCACAGTCACTCTGCTGTGAGACCGAAGGTAGTAAGAAGCTCTCACTGCGCACGAAGACGTTGATGAACCAAGCAGCCCGTTGTGCACGGTCGGCGGGCTTCTGCGTGGACGAAGGGATGGAATCTAGGAACTATGGGTGGAAGAGTGGACATAGACTGTACTTGCGTATCTGCAGTCTGAAACGCTGAATTCCTTCAGATACGCGGAATAAATACGCAAATTTCTTTTTTATTGCCAGGTCCACAGCTGATCTCATGAAGCTATGTAAGAAAATTACTAGTTTACTAGCAGTGTCAATCGAATTGGTTTTTCAAAATTTTTTATTTCAAGTTTTTGTTTCATTTATGTTATGTTACTATGGTAAATACAGTGTACTCTTAGTTTCAGGTGGACAATACAGTGATTTAACGTTTCCGTACATCACCCGGTGCTCATCACAAGAGCATCAATAATCCCCATCGCCTGGTTCACCTAACCTCACTCCCCTCCAGTCTAGTGACCAGCAGCGTGTTCTCTGCAGTCAAGAGTCTCTTTCTTGGTTTGCCTCTCTCTCGTTTTTTCTCCTTTGTTCATTTGTTTTATTTCTTAGATTCCCAATATGAGTGAGGTCATATGATACTTGTTTTTCTCTGACTGACTCACCTGGCATAATGCCCTCTACTTCCATCCGTATCATTGCAAATGGCTAGATTTCATTCTTTGATACGGCTTAGTGATATTCTGTTGTATATATATATTCCATATCTTCTTTATCCATTTATCAAACAATGGACACTTGGGCTCTTTCCATATTTTGGATATTGTAAATAATGCTGCAGATAAATAGGAGTACATGTATCATTTTGAATTTGTGTTTTCATATTCTTTGGGTAGGTACCCAGTAGTGTGATTTCTGGACCATCGGGTAGTTCTACTTTTAGAGGAATCATCATATTGTTTTTCACAGCGACTGCACCAGTTTGCATTCCCACCAACAGCGCAAGGGGTTCTTTTTTTCTCCACTTCCTCATCAACACTGTTGTTTCTCATATTGTTGATTTTAGCCATTCCGACAGGTAGGAGGTGATAGCTCATTGTAGTTTTCATTTGCATTTCTCTGATAATAAGTGATGCTGAGCATCTTTCCATGTGCCTGTTGGCCATGCGTATATCTTCTTTGGAGAAATGTGTGTTCATGTCTTCTATCCATTTTTAATTGGATTATTTTTTGGTTGTGTTGTATATGTTTTTCTTATATTTTGGATACTAAACCTTTATTGGGTTTAAAAATATCTTCTCCCATTCTGTAGGTTGCCTTTTAGTTTTGTTTCTTTCACTGTGCAGAAGCTTTTTATGATGATCAAGAATCAATAGTTCATTTTTGCTTTTGTTTCCCATGGCTTAAGAGACATACATAGAAAGAAACTGCTTTGGTAATGTCAAAGCAGTTACCGCCTGCGCTGTCTTCTAGAGCTTTTATGTTTTCAGATCTCACGTTTAGGTTTTTCATCCATTTTGAATTTATTTTTGTGTAGGGGGAAGAGAGTGGTCCGCTATCAATCTTTGGCATGTGGCTGTCTAGTTTTCCCAACACTGTTTGTTGAAGAGATTGTCTTTTTTCCCATTGTATATTCTTTCTTGTTTTGTCCAAGATTCATTGAGCATATAATTGTGGGTTTCTTTCTGGGTTTGCTATTCTATTCTATTGACCTCTGTGTCTATTTTTGTGCCAGTACCATACTGTTTTGATTACTACTGGTTTGCAAGATAACTTGAAGTCTGAAATTGTGATGCCTCCAGCCCTGCTTTTCTTCCTGAATATACCTTTGTCTATTCAAGGTCTTTGCGGTTGCATATAATGTTTAAGATTAGTTATTCTAGCTCTGTGCAAAATATTCTTGGTATCTCTAGATTGCTTTGGGTAATATACACATTTTAACAACATTTGTTCTTCCAACCCATGAGCACGGGATGTCTTTCCATTTCTGTTTGTTGTCTTCAATTTCTTTCATCAGTGTTTTATAGTTTTCAGACTCCAGGTCTTTCACCCTTTTGGTTGGGTGTATTCCTATGTACCTTATTACTTTGGGTGCTCTTGTAAATGGGATTTTAAAAAAAGTTTCTCTTTCTGCTGCTTCATTTATGGTGTATAGAAATGCAACAGGTTTCTGCACATTGATTTTGGATCCTAGACTTTACTGATTGAGTCAATTATTTTGAACCAATCAAAAATATCTATTTTTCATCATGATACAAAAAATACCAATAAGTCTGTACCTAATAAAAAGCTGAAACTATCAGTTTCTAATTGACTGTTAGCTTCCCCTGTGCAACATACACAGCCTAGTTCTACGTCCAATTTTAAATTAAAACAGGTTGACAAATTCAATTTTCTGTAATATTATTCAGCTCTAGGTTCCCAGGTTGTTTGGCAGTTACTGGCCTAAAGAATTAAGATTCTCGTCTAGTGAACAGACTAATGAGAATTTCTTTCCAAGATCAAAGCCAGTCTTTGTTTCCAGGAGGCTGTTTTTTTTTTGTTTTTTTTTTTAAATGGTGGGGTTTCTTTTTGTACATATTGTTCTTTTTTGTGTGTTATCTAAGAGGTCATAAAAATATTGCTGTAAAAGTTACGAGGCTTGTTTCTGGCTTCACATTTCTCTAGAAGGGCAGGGAGCCATTTCCGGAGCTCAGCTGGTCTACTTGGGACCAGCTTTGGCCACCAAGCCACCTTGTCCCTGGCCATTCATCATGTATACCCTGTTTGTTACAAAGGGCTCTCTGGCCAGAGGGAGATGTTTTGGTTTCAACTCCATGTATGTTGGCCTCAGGAATGTTCAGCATTGGGGAAGG
>NW_027529424.1:10773245-10814690 GCF_008692635.1 Crocuta crocuta | reverse complement strand
ATTGGGGGGGGGGGCGGGGAGGGGGGAAAGAAAAGGTCAGTTTCACTTGAGGCCAGATGATCTCAGCAGTCATTTCCCGCAAATGACCTGGCCATGACTTCAGCTTTCACTTTCTTCTGAGTGCCCTCTTTGAGAGTGTCCACATTCCACATTAGCTAATTAACAATTTCAGTGAATTTTGACATCAGTAAGATAGCTACTCAGCTTCCAGCCCCTCCACTTCCTGCTTCTTCAGAAGGGGATGTGATTGGCAAATAGACCCAAAGGCACATACGTTTCCTGGGCCCCCATTTTGACCTATGTGGGGGCGACAATATGAGCTAACATTAAAAAATGGGAATATTTTATAACCTATCTAGATTTCCATCTCCTCCCCCCAAATGAGGGAAGTCCAGCAAGGTTAGACTGAAATTTCCCTGAGACAGTACTGTCTTCATTAAGGGATGCCTGTACCCATTTTCCCAAGGTTTCTGGCATACCCTCCAGTTCCCCTGCTGAAGCCAAGGGCTTCTTGCCAATCGTTATTCTGCTTTTGTGTCTGTGTTTCCTACTCTCAGCTGGCATTTCTTCTTCTGTGGCTTTCTTGCCCCATGTAGGCATTTTAATTTGCAACCTCTATTCTATATAGCATTTTATTCATAAAATCTTAGCTTTGGGAGTTTTGGGAGACATAATCCAATTAAATGGCAAATAGTATTTTATTAACAGCATTGATTTCCCTTGACCCTGTCACAGTTAAATAGGATTCCTTCCCCCGTCTCCTCCTAGGAGCAGGTTGGGATTGTTGGCAATGCTTTTCACACCTGACAGAAGAACTTGCTTGAAGTCGCTACGTCCACGTCAGGCAGATGATATTTACATGGGACTTCGTATTTTACAATGGATTTTCCCCACGTGTGAACTTATTTAAATCTCAGGACTGCTCTGGAAGGGAGATTTATCATCTCTAGTTTGTAGATGGGATATAGTTTATAGATGTAGCCGCGGGCCGCACGGTTAGTAACTGATAGAGTTAAGTGCAGTTCAGGGCTCCTGGCTTCAAATCCCCCGTCTTTTCAAAGATGCTGTCTCCTTGGTAAGTTCTGGGCTTTACAGTTTGAAATCTCTTCCATTATTGTCAACTCAAATAAACATATGGGCAGACCCGTCCTGCCCGCTGGGGTTTTCCAGCTGAATGTCTTCGAAGACCAAGACTGAATATCTGAAAGCAAGGCAGAGAGAGAAATCGCTGGCGAGTGGTTGCTGGGTTTGGAGACTATTATGATTTTCAAAGGGCTGACTGGATTTCTGTATAACCCATTCCACATTTATTCCACCATCTCCAGGGTGCTACCCCGTGGACTTTGACAGGCAAATCACTATTTGATGGTGGGAGATAAAGGTTACTTTCCAGTTTTCAGGTTTGGAATGAGTAACAGAAGGTGTCACATAAATCCTTTTCTGGTGAGCTAACAGGGGGTGCAAACAAGCTGATTCCACTGGCTTTTCTTCGGCCCGTGCCAAGTCCTGATGAGGATCTAGTCGCTGGTGTGCGGAGTCCCCGCATGTGCGTCCCTGACATCTGTTTGGTTGTCCTGCCGTGCTCTGGGGCTCAAGGAACCCAAGGGAGCTCTTAATACCCGCCTCTAGCACCGTCACCCTTGACAGGATGGGCGGCTTCTTGGAGTGGGTGTGATGCACTGAAATGTTCCAGCAACATCTAGGCCCTTCCATCTTCAGGAGGGCTCAATAGCTTCCTCGTGGATCTTTCTCACCAAGACCCTCTGCCCTGCTGTGTTATTTCTCAGTCGCATGTGGCAAAGACATTTTCCTTCCTTTTGACATCTCGGAAATGCCGTTTGGTATGTTAACCTACATCATTTTTTTCGCTAAAGCAAATTGCGAAAGGTATGCTTCTTTTCAGTTCCTGCTTTCCCCAGGGATTATCACTTACACATCGGAGCGCTTCCTTTCTCTTCCCACGTGAAGACTACTGTTTGTAACCCAACATAAACAAGAATGGCAATGCTCACAGTTTGGTTTTTTAAAAGAAGGATTTCTTTATTCCAACATACATATATTGGTGAGTTTCAAATATTTAAAATATATAGTTTGCAAAATTTATTTACAACAAAGGGGGAAACTTGATTCATGGGATTCCCTTCCTACTTTGTGACCTCATTCATTTCTGGATAATGGTTTTGCATAGAATCATAAAAATGGGGTGGCTTCATTAACGCTTGCATATTTCTTCTCGAAACCTGAATTGATACCAACCAATTGTCCTACAGAAGAGAACAAGTCATCCATCTGAACCTCCTGTTTGATTCCTATCTTCGTATTTCAAAAAGAAATAACGTTCTTGCAAGACTCCTCTCTAGCTTGAAAACACGGATTTCCCCAATCTGATGGTGCATTCTGGCAGCTGAGTGTTCTCGTCTCAGGAATCAGCGGGTTAGGGTTGCCATATAGCTCCTTTGCAGGGCCCAAGCCCATCTTCCAGCCCCCACCAGCTAGCTTTCCACTGGGATATTACTGTCTCTAAAAATTAAAAATGTGTAAGGAATTAAAGTAAGACACTCTGAAAATATGGGGAAGAGTTGGTTGTAACTCTATTCACTGGTTATAAGCCATATTCACCAGTTTTCAGGTCTAGACTAAAGGTGAAGTGATTCACTTACAGGGCCTTTTGAAAAAAATCTATGTATGTATGTATTTCTCATGACAAGTGTGCTCCTTAATCCTTATCTCCTATTTCCCCCACCTTCCCACCTACCTCCTCTCTGGGAGCCATCAGTTTCTTCTCTGAAGTTAAGAGTCTGTTTCTTGGCTTGTTTCTCTCTTTCTTTCATTTCCTTTGCTTATTTCTTTTGTTTCTTTGATTCCACACACAAGTGAAATCACATGGCATTTGTCTTTCTCTGACTTATTTCGCTTAGCATTACACTCTCTAGCTCCATCCCTGTCATTGTAAATGGCAAGATTTCATTCTTTTTTATGGCAGTCTAATACTCCATTGTATATACACACACATCTTCTTTATCCATTTGTCAATGATGGACACTTGGGTTGCTTCCATACTCTGGCTATTGTTGATAATACTGTAGTAAACATAGGGGTGTGTATATCCCTTTGAATGAATGTTTTTGTATATTTGGGGACATACTCAGTAGTGTAATTACTGGGTCATAGGGTAGTTCTATTTTTAACTTTTTGAGGAACCTCCACACTGTTTTCCGGAGTGGCCACACCAATTTGCATTCCCATCCACAGTATGCAGGTTCCCCTTTTTCTGAATTCTCACCAACACCTGTTGTTTCTTGTGTTGTTGATATTAGCCCTTGTGGCAGGTGTGAGGGGAGAGCTCATGTAGTTTTGACTTGCATTTCCCTGATAATGAGTGATGTTGAACATATTTTCATGTGTCTGTTGGCCATGTGTATGTCTNCATAGGGTAGTTCTATTTTTAACTTTTTGAGGAACCTCCACACTGTTTTCCAGAGTGGCCACACCAATTTGCATTCCCATCCACGGTATGCAGGTTCCCCTTTTTCTGAATTCTCACCAACACCTGTTGTTTCTTGTGTTGTTGATATTAGCCCTTGCGGCAGGTGTGAGGGGAGAGCTCATGTAGTTTTGACTTGCATTTCCCTGATAATGAGTGATGTTGAACATATTTTCATGTGTCTGTTGGCCATGTGTATGTCTTTTTTGGAGAAATATCTGTGCATGCCTTCTACCAATTTTTAATTGGATTATTCATTTTTTGGATGTTGAGTTGTATCAGTTCTTTATATATTTTGAATACTGACCCTTTATCAGATACGTGGTTTCCAAATATCTTCTCCCATTCCGTAGGTTGTCTTTTAGTTTTGTTGATTGTTTCCTTCACTGTGCAGAAGTGAAGTCTCAATAGTTCATTTTTCCTTTATTTCCTTTGCCTCAGGAGACGTATCTAGAAAAATGTTGTTGTGGCCAATGTGGGAGAAATTACTGTTGTGCTCTCCTCAAAGAATTTTATAGTTTCAGGGCTCACATTTAGGTCATCAACCCATTTGAGTTTGTATTTGTGCGTGGTGAGAGAAAGTGGTCCAGTTTCATTCTTTTGCTTGTGGCTGTCTAGTTTTCCCAGCGCCATTTGTTAAAAAGACTGTTTTGTTCTCACTGTAGATTCTTTCCTGTTTTGTTGAAGATTAATTCGCCCTATTATTGTGGGTTTATTTCTGTGTTTTCTCTTCTCATCCATTGATCTATGTGTCTATTTTTATGCCAGTACCATACTGATTTAATTACTACAGCTTTACAATACAACTTGAAATCCGGAATTGTGATGCCTCCAGTTTTATTTTTCAAGATTGCCTTAGCTATTCAAGGCCTTTTGTGGTTCCATACAAATTTTAGGATTGTTTGTTCCAGTTCTACTTTTAGGGACTTTTTACAATTGCAGTAAATTAGATAAAAATAGCACTTTAGTAAAAAAAAAAAAAAAGGTCTGTTCACTTTTGTTCACCATTGAAACTGCATTTAGGATTATCAACTGGAACAGAAATTTCTAAAAGGGCAATTTAAGCGACATAATTTGCTGCTGCAACCTGACATTCTAAAGTTGAAAGGAAATCAAGTCCCCTGCAGATGGTATCCTCTGGAGTTGTCCATCAACAACTGTTTAACCTTCCCGTTGTCCCTCAGTTTCTTTGGGCAGTTGACCCATTTCTCCATTGCTGCTTTCCCCCTTCGGGTTACCTCATTTCTTACTTTCTATCATTCCCGCCTCTTTTTTCCCTCATACCCTTCTCTTTAAAGGCATAAGATTGAGGAAACCACCCCAGTTGGAACCCAGAGAGGGACTGGGGTGGGGGAAGTTATCACGTGGGGCCACATCCCCTCCTGTTGATTCTGAAAGGGTTGATGTCTCACTCGTAGCAACAGAAGATGCAGAAGTGACACAGCGTGGCATCCGGGGCGGCAAAGATAAGGATGTTTCTACCTGCCCTCTGGAATATTTGCTTTGAAAACCCACATGGGGAGGCCCTGAGTCACATGAAGAGAGGTGGAGAGGGGGAGACACAGAGACAGAGACAGACTAGGGAGGGGTCTGGCCAGCCCCGATCTGCCCCGCCCGCTCCATCCATCTGATGGCAACCACATGAGGGACCCCGAGCTAGCTATGCCTCTCTCCGATTTGTAAGCCAAGAAATAAATGAGCAAGATGAGATGCTTATTTAAAAAAAAAATGTTTCTTTATTTATTTTGAGAGTGAGAGAGAGAGAGAAAAAAATGCACGAGTAGGGAAAATCCCAAACAGAGAGGAAAAATCCCAAAGACGTGGGGCTTGATCCCATGACTGTGAGATCACGACCTGAGCTGAGACTAAGAGTCAGACACTCAACCGACTGAGCCCCCCAGGTGTCCCTGAATGCTAACCTTCAACTCCTGAGTATTGGGGTAATTTGCTACACAGAAATGGATAACCAGAAAAATGAGTTTGGTGAATCGGCTAAGAATCAAGAGGCTTGGAGACCTGGGTGTGGTTTTTCTGATATGACTTGGTATAGGATACTTTTGTTGCCGTGAGTTTTATTTCTCATCTGTAAGCAGATAAAAAATATATTGCTCTATCTTGTAAGTTTGTCATAATTTACTTCAAATAATTCCCTTTTTTCAGTTTATTTATTTATTTACTTATTTTTAAAATATTTATTTATTTTTGAGAGACAGAGTGTGAGCAGGGTAGGGCAGAGAGAGAGGGAGACACAGAATCTGAAGCAGGCTGCAGGCTCCGAGCTGTCGGCACATAGCTCGACGCGGGGCTTGAACTCATGAACCGCAAGATCATGACCTGATCGAAGTTGGCTGCTTAACCCACTGAGCCACCCAGATGCCCCATTTATGAGAGAATTTTGACAGAGAGAGAGAGAGAGAGAGAGAGAGAACAGGACAGGGAGGAGCAGAGAGAGGGAGAGAGAGAATCCGAAGCAGGTTCCACACTGTCAGCGCAGAGCCCAACGTGGGGCTTGATCCCATGAACCATGAGACCATGACTTCGGCCGAAATTGAGAGTTGACTGCTCAACCAACTGAGCCACCTAAGTGCCCCTGTCATAATTTATGTCAAAGGAGATAATGTACCGTTGAGAAAAGTAAAAATTATTGGGTAAGACAACGGTATTAGAAATTTCTACAAGAGAAAGAAGGGAGTGAAACAGAAGTAGTTAGGGAGATGATTCCAGGAGAAAACGGGATGAAACTAAATTTGGGGGCGTGTGATGCAGGAAGGGGCATTTCATATAAACACCCTGTTTACACTGTTGTTTCCCTACAGCCATATTGTCATTACCCCTGTTATGATTACCATTAACTTTACTTCTGAGGGGCAATGAACTGGCCCTCCACCCAGCCTGTCTGGCTTTCATCCTGGCTGGGTGGTTTACTGGCATGTGATGGCGGGTAAATTACCCAATAAATCTGTTATGTGATAAATGCTAACTGTTAATGCTGTTCCTCCTATAAGGTTTTCGGCAATTGTCCCCCCCCTGCCCTCACACACCATTCTTTGACTATCTTAGCCTTATTCATCTACTAGTGCGTGCCTCAGACACCCTACTTTCGAGAGACAGTGCGCCTTGTGACTTGTGCCCTGCCGACTCCTCTACTCATTCATTCTGACGCGTGTCCACAGCTGACTTTCCCTTGTCTAGACCCCTGCTAGAGTCTGATCCTAAGGGAGAAAGCACGTCCTTTGTTTCCATCGGCCAGAATCTAGTGCAAATAAGGTACAAAGAAGGGGGAAAAATGGGTGATTCACTAAATGAGTGAATTATGCATTTGCTTTAAGCCACAAAGAATGCAAATTTGGAACGTGCTGGAGGCAAGGTGCCTCTAAAACTGCATGTCATGTAAATGATCCTTTCCTGATGAGTAATGTGGCGGTTGCCATGATTTGCTATAGGTTTGAAAAGGAAATGGTAAGGATCTGGAATTTTAATGGAAGTTCTGTGGCATTTTTTGAGCCTTCTTCATCTCTCAGTAGAAGAATTTGGTAATTTAAATTTTCTGTGCTTTGTGAAAAGGAAACCTGGGCAGGGATGGATTTTCCATGAAGCTAGAGAAGTTTCAGGCCGCCACGATGACAATGTGGTCAGGCCTCAAGAATATTTTTCCAAAGGGACGTAACCGTGCTGGCTGGGGCCGCTGATCCTCCCTTCAATGTCCCCTGTTGCAGCTCGGTGGTGTCAGCTGGTGGTGGGAAGCTACAGGAATTTTTGAGACGGGGCTACGGGGAAGTTGAGTTGGGCATATGCCATTTTGATAGCAATTTGGAAAGCCATTTTAGAATGTTTCAATGAAGCAAGAAATTCCAGACTTCTGATTTTGTGAATCGAAAAGGAACCTTTTCTAGTCACGTAAGTCAAAAGGACTGAGAGGGGAAAACTGAGACAAAAATCAATAGAATATGAAACCGAAACAGTAAATATGAGCAGTGACATTGGTGGAAATGATTCTCATGCTGAGAAGTAAGTTGTTTAACATTTTAAAAATCATATTGAAGTGGGAACGTACTAAAAGGAAGAGGTACGTTTCTAACAGAAGTGCCAGGGAGTGATTTACAATTAGTTACTCAGCTGGAAAATGTTAAGACGCCATTTTTACAGTTTGTAGATGAAACAAGTCAATAGAGATTTCTCAAGTTTGACAAGAAATCTAAAACATTTACTGATATCATCAACAAGGAGTTGTAAAGTGGGGAGGGATTCTTTCAAGTAAGACTTTTAAAAAAACAACTAGTCTTGTTTTGCTGAAGGGAAGATTGAATTATCCTTCTTGTATGTCAGGAAGATTACGTCACAAAACCATTGCCCTGATGGGACAATTAAAGAATAGGTAGGGGACAAAATAAAATGTGAGGAAGTGTGTTAGATATGTCAGGAAGCTAAATAATCAACTATTATGGTTGTCCTGGGATTTGTGATATTCGTGGCATTTGTCAGCTTTACAACATCTATCATTTATTTCAATTCCTCTTTCTAATTATACCCTGACTTTTATATCTGTATTTTATCTTCTTTTTTTCTTTGATTTTTTTAATGTTTATTTCTGAAAGAAAGACAGAGTGCGAGCAGGGGAGGGGCAGAGAGAGAGGGAGACACAGAATCGGAAGCAGGCTCCAGGTTCTGAGCTGTCAGCACAGAGCCTGACAAGGGGCTCAAACTCATGAACCTTGAGATCATGACCTGAGCCAAAGTCAGATGCTTAACTGACTGAGCCCCCCAAGCAGAATCCCATCTAACTGTTTTACTGGTTGCCGATTTCAGACTTCTGAGGTCTGTACTTTCAGTGCATTGTCTTATATCCACAAACTTGAGAGATATTACATTGCTACATAGTCTTCTAGTTAATTGATTGCTAATTTTCATTTAAACCTGTGTGAAAAAATTTTCATCTCTCTTCCAAAGGAGATTTCCATTTTCAATAATGTGGACTAAATTTTTTTAGAAGATAACAGTGGTTGAGGAAGAAAGAAGAAAATGTGACATATGGAAATTGGGTTGGCATGTCTTTTAAGGGATGCGAATATTACCGGAACTTGAATACTGACTCAACTGAATGGCCAGTAGACTAACAAAGAATTCAAGTTACAGAACCTGCTGTTGCTTTTCTGATCTGCCTGCCTGGCAGTCATCTGTTTGGTACACTTGAGGCAATGAATCCTGGGTTTGGGAAGCCTAGGAGATATTTTGTAAAGACCAGTCTTCCTCAGGAAGGGCTTTAAACTTTGGTAGGAAATAAGTGGTGAGATTTGAAGTGATTTTGTAGGCTCTCATCTTTTCATAGGGTTAGGGTACAAATTTCTGAAGAATATAGTGGCTGTTGTGGGTGATTCCGGGTCCCCATTTTGGAAAGAAACAAACTAATAGGTGTCTGTATGACCAACAGTGTTTTAACACTGGAAGTTGTTTGACAAAGGACTGTGTTAAACCATTTGCTCAAGCACCTTCTGGAGAAAATGTGGCTGACTCACGGTTAGGGAATGTAGATATCACTTATATTGAGAAGGGCGATGGCACAGGATTCTTGCACAACAATTTTTCCTTTCCCTCAACTTTCCTTGACCTGCTGTCACATGGAATCAGATCGCCCTTTCCTCCTCTTGAATTGCTTTCTTCCCTTATCTTGTGTTTGTCAAGCCTTTCCCACCTGCCCTCCCTTTACTCCCCATTGGTCCTAAATTCCATACAAGACTGAGAGTCCCTCCATTTTCGGTCACTATCCAGGGGTCTCCCGAACTCCACTTCTGTACGTCTAGCCACCTACTTGACATTTCCACCACAGAGACATCTTCAAATTCACTCATCAAACCGAAACTCCAGATTGTATTTCACCACCCCCCAACCTGCTTTTTGGATTCCTGGACTTTGTGATTTATTGGCTACTCTTGGATGGTTGGATGGGCATCAAAACCTTGAACAAGATGGCTATACACTGTTTTGTAATTAATTTATAGTGATGCATCTTAGCTTTATTTTCATTGTTGTTTTGTTGTGCTGTTGTTTGTTTCTTTCTTTTCAGCTTGAGGATGTATTAGAATACTCCCAGCATATGTTGAGAATAGTGGATCCCTTTCTATGGGTTTAGGAATCTGTACATTGTAGAATTATCATAAGCTCCAGCTTATTCAACAAGCCATGAGTGCCTTCAGTGACTTTCTGAAGTGGAAATACACTTTCTAGTCAGTGTTGGTGAAAGGCAGGAGCCATTAAGGGTCATCGGGCAAGGAGAGGGAGGGCCTGCGCCTTCTCTAAAAACCTCTTCGTGGAAAGTCCCTTCTCTTGTTATTTCCCCTCATCCCCGTCTATGGTTTGTAGTGAAACAGAAGTAGAGAGAAATTCTTAAATGACAGAAATATCACGGTGCTCACACACCTTTTGTAATGACTGTCCCCTGGTAGCCAGTTAACTTCTGAGTATTTAAAAGGCGGGGTGGATTCCTGCTCCTTTAAATTAATTAATAACTCTTCACAGTAAATACTTTTCTCTTGGATTTCTTAGCAGAAATAGTCCCTGAAATACTGGATGAATGGGCTCCAGCCTCTGATTCAGCTTTTAATGACAATCCAAGCTTAAGAGAAAGTAGTTCTTAAAGAACACTGAATTCAAATAGGATGTGACTCATGAGCAGAAATAGGGGATTTTAATAAAGGGCCGATGCCAGAGAAGGATGGAATCACTGTGGCCCAGTGTGGTCGGGGAAGGATTTTCCCATAGAAGTGGGACTGGAGTAGGGTCCGGATGGATGGCAGAGGAGAGGGAGTTCTGGAGAGAAGAGAAAGTCGTTTCAGGGAAGTACAAGTGTGCCAGAGCCACGCAGAACAGGCCACGGTGCTGGCAGGCACAGACAGCAGGATGGCCTACGTGTCAGGATGTGTGTGGGTGCTGGCAGGGAATGAGGCTGGTGGGTCATACAATAAGCCCAGTTTAGAAGAGTTGCTTCATTTATCAATTCAATAAATATTTGTTAAATTCAATAAATATTTGTTAAGTGGTGGCTGTGTGGCAGCTCGTGGTGTAGTGGCGAGCAAGTCAGATGAAGTCCTTCTACAATACTGGAAGCAATAAGCGGCAGTGAAAACACACACAGCCCTAATACGAGACAGGGTACAGAGTGAGGGAGGTGAGCACACCTAAGAGGAGAGGGAGGAGGGATTCTCTAGGGAGGTAACCTCTCTGTTTGTATTTTATGGGGCTCAGTGGCTGCTGGGCAGTGAAGGGGTTGTAGGGTCCTGGATGGAAGCAGGGATTCCAGCTGGTGGCCACATAAGAGGCCGGCTACATAAGAGATGGCGTAGGCTTGTCCCGTAACGATGGCAGCAGCGGGACAGAGAAATGCTCCCATTCCGCATACGTGTGGAGGACTGTCTCGACGATTCTTGCCGAAGAGTGTGGAGTCTGAGTGGAGGGCCGTCAAGGTCGACCGTTTCCCTGCCCTGAACAGGTGGGTGGAGGTGTGCTACCTGCCGACATGAGCAGCGGCATCTTTTGCAGATATGAAAGTTTAGTTACAGACACGTGCTCTCTTAACTCCCTACGAAATATCTGCGCAAAGATGATGTGCGTTTAGATACGAGTAAATAAAGCATGTTGAGTGTTGGGTGAAAATAAGACCCATGTGACAAATGGACTGGAACAGACCAAAAGCTGAAGTTAGAAGTGGTCTGTTCAGCTTCATCAGATTAAAAGTCCGGTTGAGAAATGGATATTAGTGTCCTGCCCTGCGCAAAATGTCATCTTAGGCTCCACGGGATGCAACCAGGCAGCTCTGTAGTCAGCCTGGGAGAGGCAAAGGTGAAAGCGGTGCCTTGGGTCACTGCATGGAACGCGGTCTTAGTTTAGGGATTTCTGTCGTGTTTGAAGAATGGCATTATTTACCTAAATATGCAGAGATCTACCGTGGTTTCATGGTGGGGAGTTCCACAGTGACTCATGGAGACTGGAGTTAAGGGTCAATTATTCTTCAGATCCAGCTGCCTTTCTCTCTACCTGCCTAGAATCTGTGTCATCATGAAAAACAAGCTCCTAAGGAATGTATGAGTCATGACCTGTGACGGGGTTCAAACCGAGTCAGAGGGAGAGAATGGAAGGATCTGGCCCTGTGCGCGGCTCCTGGAAGCGTGGCGACCAGAAGAACACCTCTGTGCGATGCTGGGTGAAGGCGGGGTTTTCACGCGAGGAAGCACTCCTGTGGCAGCTGTGGCATGAATGTGAGATAAGCAAGCCAGGAGTCATCCATTTCCAGGGAGAGTGTGGGTTCTTCTTCCCTTGACAGAGCTGATCACCGGCATGTGTGCTCAGGTTACATGGTTTTTGCTTGGAAAGAACTGAGTGGTTAGCAACAGAGGCAACATTATAATTATGGAAGCACTTGTAAAGCTCCAAAGTGATTCTCTTAGGGCAGCAGTGAGCGGTGACCTGAAGGTCACTGGGTCCAGGGGTCCTTGGGTGGCTGCTCTGGTCACACGGTCCGCTGCAGGTGTGTTTGTGTGTTTAAACACAAATGTGTCTAAACTATGTATTGTTGATGTCAATCAGGGTTCTGGAAGGAAACAAAATTCAGTCTACATGGTTCAAAGAGGAGATATTTTTGAAGAAACAACTCACATAATACATCTTAAATGTACACGTATTGCATGTAAATAATATCTCAATAAAGCTGGGGAAAGAAAGAAATGTATTCATGGGTGGCAGACTTCCAAGCAGCCACAAGAAATGCCACCCACACCCACCTCTGTAATCCCTTCTCTGGCCCAGTGGCTGACCTCAGTGACCAGCTAGCTTCCAATCAATGGAACACAGCAAAGGTGTTAGGGTCTCACTTACATGATTAGGTCACAAAAGTTGTGGTTTCTGTCTTGCTGGTATCTCCCTTGCCTTCTTGCACTGCTGCCTTGATGAAGTGAGCCCCCATGATGGGGAGGCCCACTTTCAAGGACTGAGGGCAGTCTCTTCCACCAGCCTTTGAGGAACAGAGTTATACCAACAGCCACTTGGTCATGGCTCTTTCCCTGGCTGGGCTTCCTGGTGACCACAGCCCTGCCCCACTGGGCTGCAGCCCGATGGCACCACCTCACAGAAGGTCCAGCTTAAGCTGTGCCTCGACTCTTGACCCAAAGAAACTGTGAGATAATAAATGTGTGCTGTTCCAAGGCACTAAGTCTTGGCGTAGTTGGCTGTGTACAAGAGATCATTAATAATTCCAGTTTTATTTGGGGCATACTTACAGCCACAATCAATGTACAGGACCTTCCTGTGATGCCCTAGAATTTCCCCCTTTCCTAGGCCTCTGTAACCATCACTCAATGATTGTTGAGTTTAAGGCTATTCGTCTAGATGTATAATCTAAGATTTTACTTGTGCATCAACGTTACTATCATGATTAAAGTGTAGAGTGTTGATCTCCATCTCTCTCATTCACCCTTTGATTAATGAATGTGAAAAGTTTTCCTCTGCCAGTTTTCCTCTGTAGCATTAGGGATGGGACATGAAAAGTTCTGAACTCTCACTGTCACCTGAAGTTTCTCAATCTTTGCGGAAGACTGTGCAGTCCTTCGGGCTGGGCAAGGAGAAGGTGGAAGGCTGATGAAACGTTTCACAATTGATTCACCTTCCGGGCTCTTCCATCGTTCCTCTGGGTTCCACTGTTTGCTCTTTTTTTTTTTTTTTTAAACGTTGCTGGGAATAATTGATCAATAAGGATGAGAAATGATGATATACTCTCTGAGATTATAAGTAGCAAAGCATTTCAAGGGACAGGAAAAATGAGGTCACTGAGACTTAGAATGTGTCTCTTGGTGATGATGAACTCATATGAGAATCCAACGGAGCTGTATGGTAATTAAAAGATTAAAGGTCCTATTCTATTTATAAAAAGTAGTGTGTTTTATCTTTGGTTTTCGGAAGACCTCTGACAGAGGATAAAAGTCATGAGATACCCTTTAAACCACTTTTCAAAACCTCAAAAGCTAAAACTGGGTCCAATGACTCTTGGTGGTGAATGTGAATGAGGCAGGGTGAGACCTGAGACCAGAAGTGGTGGGGAGCCGTTTCTACCCAGTGACAGGGGGACAAAAGGGAGAGTTCAGTGTAGACAAGGGGCCCCGTGCGAGGCAGAGCCCTGGAGAAGAGGTCACCGGAATCCGTGAATCAGGAGCAGCCCAGCTGCTGCCACGGCGTTGTGTCAAAGCAGGGGAGACACACCGGACGCCTCCCTCCTCCCTCTCAGCCGGCAATGCTGCCTTGCCTTGACCAGACCGGACCAGCTGGCACCTTCCAGGGCTGTAAGGGCGGGACGGGCAGAAGGTGGATCTAGGCAGCCACGTGCAAGAGAGAAAGAACCTGCACATGCTTCTAGAGACTTCTTTTCATTCTAACACGTTAGCACGTGTGGATACGCCTCATTCTTCTAAATTGCTGTAAAGGATAAAGCACAGTACCAGGGAGGACCTCATAAAGGTGGTGGCATTTCACCTGAGGCCTGAAAGATTTAGCACCCGTTGCTGTGTATAGAGTGGAAATAGCAGTCCACACTGTGCTCAGCTCTGAAGACGGGCAAGGTTTTACTGGGAAGAAGGGATAACTGGAGATGACCACAGACCCAGGCTTCGGAAGCTCGACACACCTCTTGAAAAATCTTAGCTTTTATCAGGAAAGCCTCATCATCTAAGAGCCTTCTTTAATGCTTGGCACAAAGTAGATACTCAATAAATACCTATATGAAACTTGTTGAGGAAGAGAATTAACCAACCAAATCAGCGTTTTTTTCTTTGTTTTTAGATATGCAGTTTCTCTAGCTGTATGTTAACAGTAAAAAAATGTGGAGATCTGAGGCAGTTATCTAGATGGTTTTAAGACTGATAACCTGCTATTTAGGAAATCATTCTTTTAGGTCTAAATGAGCTATGTTGAATAGAGTCAATTAAATCATTGCTCAAGTCCATTTTGCCTCTTTAATTAAACAAAGGCTGAACACACACTATGCCATTTGGTATAGTTTATCTTTTTGTTCAAAATGGTAATTAGTTTGTCTTTGAAAGACCAGCTTGACTTAAAATTATAGTCTCATATAGAAGTGTTAATATTAATTTTTCACACTCACAGAAATGATTTCCATAGCATTAATTACAACACTTGTGTAATTGTGCTCTTTCTCTCTCTCTCTTTTTTTAACATAATTCTCCAGTGATTTCTTCTTTCATCTTTGACTTCATCCATAATAGGAAAATGGTTTGAGGAGAATGATGGGGAGGGGAGGGAGTACTTCCACGATTGGCTATTAGCACAATTTTTCATGCCTGCTTTTTGTCAACTGCATTTAAAACTGTAGAAGAAAAATTATGCTTCAATCTACAATTTTCATTATGCTTTAGATACTTCTAATATCCCCTACTAAGTGCCATAATTCCACGAATGCGGATTGTCACCTGGCATATGTAGACACGGAATTATTCGGACGTTATCGCGTAGTTACATCAAAATGCCGAGCAGAAAGAAAAGCTGGCCTCTGATGTTCACCCAGGGCTTAGACAAGAAATTTGTGTTTGATGTGAAAGCATTAATAATTTGATCACAGAAGAACATTTTTCAGTGCTGCTCACAGATTGCTAGTAAAAGATGATTCTTCCCTTGTGGATCTGCTTAACATCCCATGCCCTCCAGTTGCTGATGGAATCTTGCATGGAGGGTGCGGGGTGGCACTTTATCTGTGGGGGTGGGGGGTGCACACTCCGGTGATAAGGAGCCTGTGTGTCTTTGCGGTCTAAAACAAGTTGTTTCAAACCTCAGGCTCTTGAAGCTCAGACTGATCATCTCAAAAGATCTTAGGGCGACCACCGCACATCTACCTGAATTAGGTTCTCTCCCTGCTCAGCTTCAAAACCAGCACTTAACGTTTGTTTTGTGGTGATCTCACGGTTCATGGGTTTGAGCTCCGCATCTGGGTTCGCACTGACAGTACAGAGGCTGCTTGGGATTCTCTCTTTCCCTCTCTCTGCAACTCCCGCTCTGCCCCCCACTCTCACTCTCTCTCTCTCTCTCTCTTCTTCTGTTAAAATAAACAAATAAACTTAAAAAATTGTTTTGTGGTATGTGGGCTTATACCTGTATGCTCACATTCAAAATGACCTCTTGATTTTAAAGGTCTAGTCTTTTGTCATTTGGGGACCATCCATTCTCCATTGGATGCCTAACACCTCCACATGGCATAGCTCCTCATTGCCTTCTCTGTTTATCTGGTAGGAGTCACAGGGAGGGAGGGCAGAAGGGAGGAGGGGTAGGTTCCATAGGCGATGTTGTGGGTTCTGGTGCCTCCTCTCTCTTGGCTAACTATGAGAACTATCTTCAAATCTAGGAGATAAGACACAAGACAAATTCTTACATGTCCCAGTCCCTGAGAAGGCACATCCCTATTTCTCCAGGGAGGAGGACAAACACAGGTGGGGACCTCTAGTACCTTCTCTGTTTTCCCTGCTGACTCCCATGGCTTCCAATTAGTTAGCAGGTGATGATATCTGGAGCAGGACTTTCCGAGGTGTGACCATTGCATTCACTGAGGCAGTGGGTATGACATGGTGGACACGGGGACGGAGCACCTGCTCATAGGTTTCTCTCAATCGGGAGTTTTCTGTGCTTCCTCCTTGTTCCCTCACCTTCCCAGCAAGATGGCCCCGCTCAACAGCGAGATGACCCCACTCATCAGCGAGATGGCCCCACTCAACAGGGAGATGGCCCCACTCATCAGCGAGATGGCCCCACTCAACAGCGAGATGGTCCCACTCAACAGCGAGATGGCCCCACTCAACAGCGAGATGGACCCCTCAACATGGCCATTGGGACTTTTCTCGAGCTGCTCTCAGCTGCAGGAAGGTTGTTGCTTGCCACCCCCCAAAGTCCCACCCCCTGGCAGATCATTGTTTGAGTTCTTTCTGTGAAGGAGAAGGAGAGGGATTCATTCTCTCCTGCTTCTCCACCCAAGAGTCTTCAAGACCCAGCTTACCAGCCCACAGCATGGAGTTCCCCAGTTGTGGGGAGAAGGGACAGGTCCCCTTACTTCCCACCAGTGGCAGTCCCCATGGGATGGGGTGGGGGTCTTGTGGGGTCACCGCTGCCCTCCCTCTCTGTGCTTCCTGGACATTTGTTTCCATGAACAGGACTTAGCTCATTTCAATTGTCTGTGAAAATGTCCGTTTCCCCTACCAGACAGGGGAAGCTGCCAGCTCAAGGATTTTGAATGATTTACCTTTGTGTCTCCAGCCTCAGCGCACCGCCTGCCATTTAGTATTTAGATGACAGTGTTCTTGGAGGGAAAAAAAAATTGGTACATGGTAAAATAGAATTTTTACAGTGGAGTGAATACAGATGTGCTCTGGATGACATGCAAACGGTCCAAATCCAAGAAAAGAAAGATTTTGTGAGGCACAAATACTGGAAGAGAAGAGAAGAGACAGCCCAGGTTTTCCAGGGAAAGCCACAAAACCCAGACTGATCAGGAGGCCCGGAGAGTGAGGGCCAGGCAGGTGGTGGTTACAGAGGGAAACCTGTTCACCCCTTCCCTTCTCCACAAAGAGCTGAGGAGGAGGAACGAGGTAAAACAGGAGTGGAGCATAAGGAAGAATCTCGGAGAGAATGGTGATTCACAGCTCACTCAAGCACTTGTGCTCTGTGATTGCGTAGCCTAGCGAAGAGTTCCATACACAACAGAGGAAAGAGTGATAGTTAGTAATCTTTATATTAACCAACACTTATTGAGTATCTATTACGTGACAGGTATCAACTCAGTTTAACCCAGTTGTCATGACACCCACTCGGGTGTGGTCTGTTGTTATTACTCCATTTTACAGACGGGGCACTTGAGGAATAGCAAGGTTAAATCACTAGTCCAAGGTGACGCCGCCAGTAGGCTATTGCAGGAATTACATGAGGTTCTGAACAGGCGCTGGGCTACAGTTAGAGCAGAAAAGGAAACAAAAGCTGGCCAGGAATCACTTGGTGTAGCCAGGTTTGCATCTACCCGTCTGCCTAAGTGTGACTGCTAAATGTAGTCACTGGCAGTGACTCACTCCTGCCCAATCAGATCAGAAAAGTAAGTATTAGATCATATTATTTCATAATCAAAATATTTCATCAGACTGCCTGCTGGTAGCCGACATCTAAACTTCTCTTCTGTCTTGTTCAAGATCAAGTATCCACTAGCTCATTTCACTGAGTTTTCCCATTTGTTGTATGAAGCTCATGATGGCGTCTCCCTCCATGGAATGATGGATGAGGTTGCATATAAAATGAACAACAGTGCCAGTGTCGTGCTATCTGCTCAGTAAATGTCAGCTGCTATTACCTGTAAGCGAGGATATTCCATACCGCTAGTGTGTTCTTGGGCTCTCACCCTAACCATGTTATGTCCTTAGAGAAAAGTTGCCAAATAAAATTTTCACTTCTCCGTATTCCATCGGCAAACCCCACCAATTAGGTATTTTTGCTTTCTGTGTGAAACCGAGAGCCACCTCAGAGGCAGACACTACTGTAAGATGCAGGTCACCATCCAAAAGGATTTTGATCCATTAGAAAGCTCTTCTGGAAAGCTCTGTTGGAAATACTCAGATGTCATGGGTGTACCACGTAACCCTGGCCCCAGAGTCTTATGAGAATCAGCTCCAAGTGTGGAGACATGTCTCTTGTGGCTGGTTGCAGAGGGAGGGACCACCGTGTGCTCTGGTGTGTGATCCTTTGCACAACCACCATGCAGGGCGGTGTTGCTCTCTCCGGAGAGGAAGGAGAGGCCCAGGGACGCCGTCGTGTTCGGGACCCACTGGCTACAGGGCCATGAAAGGGGGGACTTGAGTCTACCTCTGGCCCTCGCTGGGAGCCAGAGCCCTTCTGCAAGCTTCCCCCCAACTCCCTGTCAGCCACAGGCTTGTAGGTGACGGGCAGGACCAGGGGCATGGGGGTGAGGCCTCCGTCATCCCCCAGCAGGTCCTAGAACGTGCATTTTCTTCTCTACTGACACTCTGTTGAGAAGACGTGTTGCTTTCTCTTCTTTACTTGGCGGGGTTTGAAGACCCACAATAGCTCAAGCCATGTGAAGATGTTTTCAAGACTTCTAAGCAACCTTTCCATAAAGGGCACCCCGGAAAGCTGATTGGAGGCTTAGCTTCAAGCTTTCAGAATGCAGGCAGGACGCTCTGCAGCTGCACCAGCCGCCTGGGCTCTCTGGCGTTGGGCTGAATCAGGACACCTCTCTCCTGAGCAGTTCTGGTGGCTTCACAGATGTGCCAACTCAATCCCAAGCCCGGGGAGCCGCCCTTGGGAACACCGTCATTCCCCTTGACCTGCACACATCGGGTTTCGTCTCCAACAGGAGAAAATCCTGGAAATCCGGCATTGTTTGGCCCCCTTTCTCACTAACCTATCCAGGCTTTTCAGAAATCTCTCTGCTCCATTCTAAACAGGAAGTTTCAGCAGGCAGTCGTACAAATGGCATTGCATTGTGTGGGATGTCACCTATTGTTATTGGAACAAAGACATCCTGAAATCGGGACAAAGCCTTCAAATCCGCCAGGGTCCCGGACCCTTCAATAGCCTGGCATTGTGTCTGGAGTGTGATTGAGTGAATTGGGTCACTCCAAGAATATACCTAAGCTTCGGAAACTCTGCTATTATTATTGTGGCTGCTGGGACGGGGCTGCACACCGCGTATGCATATAGTATTATAGTAGCTGTTCTCGCTGTTCTGCATAAATGCAAAGCAGAGATTTCTCCATAGATGTGGTTACCTGCATGGGTATAAATAAACGGGGAAAAATGTCTGTGGAATGATCCGTCACTCTCTCAATTCTTCTACTATTAACGTGTTAGGAAAAGCGCAAAAATATTTACTAGCCAAAACTGCAAGTGAAGTTTCTCTTTTGAAACGCACTGTGCGCGAGCGTTGCGATTCTCCAACTTCTAAAGCCGATGTCTGTAAGAGTGTAGACGTTTCCTACCCTGTTGGAAAGAAATCCCGTGTCGCAGGAGACTGGCGTTTCCAGGAGGTAGACAGTGAGGTCCCGTTTAGCTGCAGGTGCCTGTGCTGATGGATTCTCATGGCAAAGAGTTTCCGAGTGTGGGTTTTGGTGTAATGAACTGTGTTTATACATTGAAACTTATTCCCATTGAAACAGGATTGCATAGAGCAGTGGGGTTTTTGTTTGTTTGTTTTTTTTTTTAAATCTGGATAGTAAAATTGCTAAAACAGCTTCAAAACTGTTATCTGAGACTAAGGATACAACAAAAATAATGAGCTCATTATACATTCTCTTCCCTTTCCTCGTCTGTATGAAACAGCCCACTCAGCTGTGTCTTACGCATGAACGTGCCCTCCCCCTGCATCCCGGCTTCCCCCTTCCCTGGTGTCTGTGTCACATCTCCAGCAACATGTGTGAATTATTTGTTGGCCTGACGGGGCCTTGATATTCAAGTTCCGTGGTGGACACATACCTCTAATCCTTTCAGTTTTATTTTTAACCAGCACTGCCAGACACTTCTTCCTTCTGTCTTTCCTTCGGATCTCGATAAGATCTGCCTTTTCTCCACTAACAGAATACTCTGCTTCCGAGCCCACACATTCCCGTCTCATTTGTTGCCTTGTGAGAGCTCTTCTGTCTTTGTCTACATCTCGCTCCCGCCCACAGGATGTTTGCCAGCGGGCTCCGAATTCATATGATCTTCTGGTATTGCTCCAGACAGGCATACGCTGGGGGTATGTAGGGAGTGTCCCTTTCTCTGAAGGCCATGCTGACCCATCTCTGTGTTTGGATGAAGCACCACTTGAACTAGGCACCTGAAATTCTAGAAGTTGTGAGTACAGGTGCATAGATGACACCTGTGGTGAACAGTCAATGTAGCAGCTTCACTCTAGAAATGCAGGGATCTCATCTGCTAATTGTGCTATTATAAAGCAAACTCCAGGGGCGCCTGGGTGGCTCAGTCAGTTAAGCATCCGACTTTGGCTCAGGTCATGATCTCACGGTTCGTGAGTTCGAGCCCTACATCGGGTTCTCTGCTGTCAGCACAGAGCCCACTTTGGATCCTCTGTCTCCCTTTCTCTTTACCCCTCCCCAGCTTGCTCTCTCTCTCTCTCAAAATAAATAAATAAACTAGAGAAAAAGCAAGCTGCCAAGATTATCAGTCTGATTAAAAAATTAATACTATAATAACGCACATTGACTTTTTGACAAATCAGTGTGCTTCTGCTGTTTCAATTAAACTGAATAATGATTTAATTAGAAGACCCCCCCCCAAGAACTCCAATTTATTCTAAAAATAGGGTATTAATGTTCTGTATTATTAATTTAAGAAATGATAAATGGACAATAAGCAGTTTGCATGACTGATATTGACCCTTTGTAAAAGCAGCCTCTGTTTTTTTTGTTTCCATGTGATTTCTACAACATACTGTTTGAAAAAAGCCACAGGGCACCGGTCGGGAATCTTGCTCAGTCTGGAAGAAACAAAAAGGAGACACATGGGCTCATGTGACCGGAAGCCCCAGGAGTGACCCATCTTCAGGTACGTCCAGACCCAGGAGCTCGATAATATTACTGGACCTTTGTTTCTTGCAATTCTGCTTCATATTATGCTGGCTTCGTTTTCGATATGTCTTCCCCATCTGGTGGAAAGGAAGATCTCCTTAGGATTTCAGGATCTCAGAAAAAGATACTTCCTGCTTCCTTGCCAATCTCCACCCATCTCAGGGCTTGAGCCCTGTGAGGGTTGGATGCTGACTTGGGGGCATATAAATGTGACTTGAATGACCACCCCGGATCACAGGATCATCCTGATGAATCAGGGAAGTTGTCCCTCCTTGGACTGCAGCTAATGAGGAAGAAGCCACACACACCGAAGTTTGCTTTTAAAGATGCAGGAATTTAGGACCGAGGAGCACATTTGGTCACTGGTAGAGCTGGACGCTTGTGTTGAGCTGTACTTGCCTGGTACTCTGGAGACCATGGAACTTGGTGTTAACCATAGTGTTGCTATTCATTTATGAAAAGGTCCTAGAATTGATGTCCCAAAACATGCATGGACAGCACAGACTCAGCACAGTGTGTACAGCGTGTATGGTGTGTCAGAGCCTAGCCCCCACCTTGCTGTGTTTCCATGTTTTTTAAGGATGTTACAGGATTTTATTAGGATCCCTTGGTCTTATGTAAAGTAGACAGAGAAAAGCTGAGAGAATTGGTGGGGGACCAGAATACTCAACTTCTTGATCATCTGCTGTAGATTCCTGAGGGGTATATGGAAAGATGATCCTGCAGAAATGTGTTGTTCTTATTTCTGGTTGGAGCTTCGGGCTGAAACCCCAGCGCACCCCCTCGATGACCTGTCTTGGGACTCTGTTAACATGTAAAGACTCCTGGGCTCATTTCCCTAGATGCTACCCTATTCTTGGTCTGTGGGAGTAGTAACCTGACGTTGGTAACCTCCCACGAGAAGAGAAAGGAAGAACATTTGCCCAATACACGTGTCTTGGTCTCCTCTGGCTGAAGGTTCAGAATCTATGACCATCCGGCCTCTAGTTACATCCTTTTTCTTTCTTTTTTTTTTTTAATGTTTTATTTATTTCTGAGAGAGAGAGAGACAGGCAGCGTGAGGAGGGGAGGGTCAGAGAGAGATGGAGATACAGAATCTGAATCCGAAGCAGGCTCCAGGCTCTGAGCTAGCTGTCAGCACAGAGCCTGATGTGGGTCTCAAACTCATGAACCGTGAGATCATGACCTGAGCCGAAGTCGGATGCTTAACCGACTGAGCCACCCAGGCGCCCCAGTTACATCCTTTTTCTTAACCACCCAACATCATTGACAAGTAGAGAGAAGATGAAGTTCTGACCAGAGCTTGGATGGAGCCACTCACAGAACCCAGATCAGGTGTGCCAAAGGCTGAAGGACAGAAGCAAAGAGTGGTGACAGCAGACTGGGTTTAAGAAGCATGCACGTCTCCAACATCACCACGACTGGTTGGCTGTCTGCAAAATCGAAGTCTCAGCCGCTCTGGCCTGGCCCAACAAGCCATTGGTGACCTGCCTTTGGGAAATAACACTGTCCCTTCTGACTCACAGGTCAGAGTAAAACAATTATGTAGGATCAGTTTCCAATATACAAATCAATTGTGCACTAAATATGTGTACGTTTCTATGGGCAAAAAAAACAACTCTTCCCAAATTCCAAAGTTATAAATGGTACGTAGGTCCCTAGGTCACTGTTTATGATAGAATGATCATGCACAGTGTTGATTATCAGCCCCAGATATTGTTGTGAATATACAGTATTTCTTCCTGAGTATGATTTAAAGACCAAATACAAGGATGTGTCTTGTTTGATGTCAGATCAGATGGAGCAATGCCCCATCTCTGTGGCTTGCTCTGGCTGTTGAATTATCCCTTCCACGGGTGCAATCTCTGTCAGAGCACATGCAAAGGGCCGTTAGCTTCAGAATCTGGTAGAGAGGTCTATCCAGCCTCTTTCAGGTACCCGACATAAATATGGGTCACACAAAACACTGGCGCAAAAGGAGTTGGAAGCATCTGGGTGTGGAGTGGTGCTGAGCTCACACAGGGGAACAGGAAGAGCCTTCGGTTCTAGAACATGGAATCCAGGCGAGCCCCATGCTTGACGACTCACACAATGGCAGAAGAACCATTAGCAAACTTAAGATGAGAGATGTTAACATAATTGCTTCAAACGTCATATTCGTTTTTTTCTAAGAAATAACATGTTACCGAAACAGCTAAATTCCCACCTCCTTCCATTGTGTCATCCTAAATTATTCCCATGTATGGACCTCCATTTTGAGAAAGGACATGGTGTGAAGTGATGCGTTTTGGGGATTGGGCACAGAAGAAAAATCTCCAGAGATTTCAGTGCTGGGAGTGTTATTAGGGCACTCGGTGAGAGGGGGGTTTCTCAAGATGCGTTCCTCATTGAAACCCCTAAAACATGTCAACAACATCTTTCCCCCGTGTGAGTGTCTCCCGGACCTCACTTTTTAAAGTGCTGAGGACGAGAAGTAAACTTAACTGGAGAAGCTGCATCTCTATGCCGCCTTGCCAGCAGGTGCAGTGGCCTCCCTAACCTGGTGATGCACTTGGCCTAGCGTTTTCCTTCACGCGTTTGTAAAGTGGTGGATGTGAGGAATGAGGGCAGAAATGATTATAAGCTTTGGAGCATTTAGCACACAAACTATAAAATCACCAGGTAATAAAGGTGCTGGGAACCTGTTAGAATGATTTGCCATAATTCCCTGTGATTCCTGTAAGACGTGGGATTTGACTACTTATTCCAAAACTCCGAGGGGGTCACAGTCCCCCGGTGGGGCCTCCAGGCCTCTGCCCCCGGCTCAGGCCGTTGTAAAGGAAGTCTGCTCTTCACAGAAGAAAATGCTTTCAAGTCAGTGGAAACAATAGTGATGCCAATCTAGAAAGTGTAAGCAACCTGTTAAAATACCGGCTAACACTTTTAAACATACAGAGAATGTGCGAGATCAAAGTCCATTCTCCACCTTGATAGAGTTATCTAGAGATCAAAGTCCAAAAAGTGCCAGAAGTTGAATATTTTAAAATAAATTGCTTTTATTTTTAATATAGAGAGTTATAAGGAAAAGAGTGGGCATTGACTTTACCATCAAGAAAACTTCTGCTGACATTTTTCACAATGAGAAAGAACGATCTTCACATGCAACATTAAAGCAGGATGGGCGGTTATAAAATAAAATAAGCTTTTCTCTTTATTTAATGTTCTCTATCCTCAAAGGTAACAGCTGTTTACCCTTTACACCTTAAAAAAATTTTTTTTAATGTTTATTTATTTTTGAGAGAGAGAGACACAGAATGAGCCAGGGGAGGGGTGGAGAGGGAGGGGGAGACACAGAAGCAGAATCAGGCTCCAGGTTCTTAGCTGTCAGCACAGAGCCTGATGTGGGGCTTGAACTCACGAACCAAGAGATCATGACCTGAACTGAAGTCAGACGCTTAACCGACTGAGCTACCCCAGGCGCCCCAGACCTTCTTTATTATTTTTCCAGCACGATGATGCACACACACGCACACATGCTTGATGCAGGATTTAAATCCACCAACGCCTCACTGCAACTGTCCATCCGCAGATAGCATCTGAGTACCTGGCATCCCAGGGCCCTCCTAGGGGTCATTGTTAATGGTCACAATAACCCACAAGGTGTGATTTGGCTTTGGGTTTCTTTTATCCACTTATTTGCAATGTGACAGATTTTTTTTTTTCCTACTAGAGCCCCGACTCCTTTGTGCATTCTGATGAGTCTCTGACCCCGCTCAGGAGACTCAAGCAGTTCTGTGAAAGGTCTGAGAGAAACCACGAACGTAAACAACAAGAAAGAAAAGCATGCATATTTATATCTTATAATACTTAAATAATTTCCATGGTAAACTAAAATCTTGACTGTACCTGGCATCCTGTATACATTTACATACTGCAGATATTTCACAGTGACACAGATTCTCAGTGTCTGGTCACTCTACTCTGAGTAACGCATAGATGTCACACTGACTACAGAAAAGGATACTGGCAGAAAAACTGCAGCCGTAGAGTATAAATATAACAAATGCCTAGCTAGCCATCAAAATAAAGGGCTTTTCGTAGCCCGTGGATTTCCAAATAAATATAAAAATGCCTGCCTCTTCCCAGTGCCTTCACCAGAAGTAGCTGGGCGAGAGGAAGGGAAGACACGGAGGAGAGGGTCTGGGTGAGCAGAGAAAGTATGTTTTGAAAAACATGTGTTCCCTTTTTGGGGGAGTTTGCCTCTTCTTAGATGCTGCTAGACTCGACAGTGAGGCTTTGATGTGCTTGAGCTCTCCGGGAGGGGCTACGTGGACTCGGAATTACAGCTAGACGAATCCGTGATGCAAGGGTTTTACCCACGTCCTTCTTTCTTGGGCCGGGAGAAATGCATTCACTTAGTCCCAGAGAGGATGAGCCTTTCCCAGGCTCCGTTTCGTCCTCCGCAGTAGATGTGTGTTGAGCACAGTTCTGTGCTCAGTACCCCGTGAGGCGCAGAAAGGGATGGGCTGAGTGGGTCTTTGGCCCAGGGGGTCCACACTCTGGGAGGAAAAGGCACTCGAACAATGACCAAGAAGGTAGAGTGTGGTGACAGTTTGAGGGACATGAGTGCTACCGTAGAGGTGCTAGCGAAATCCTCAGGAGGAGTGGCAGATATTCCTTCCCGGGAAGGGTCAGGGAAGACTTCTCTGAGTCTACAGGCTTCGGAGCCAGGGAAAGGCAGCAGAATTCGACGGGAGCAGACGGGGCACGGAGTCCAAGCCATAGCAGGGGCGTCCGCTGGGCGTCCGTGCAGGGCAAGGCGACTGGGTTCCATTATAGACACCCTTCCATGCCTCGTGGGACACGTTTGCTGAAAACTTCGTCACACCCTCAGTCTTATTCGTGCTTCTGTTCCATGTGCTCTCAGGAGGAGGGGGTGTGAGCTGGCTGCCTGCCTCAGGCATCCTCACTTTTAGTTTTGAGAGGTGACCTCTCCTTGTGCGCAAGCACTGAGCCCAGGGGAAGTCTGACGCCAGTCGAGGGGTCCCCCAGGAATTCCGGTGTGTCCCAGCCCCTGAAGGTTTGAGTCTTGGCGGGGATTGTGGGGACAGCACCCCGTCCTGGGGATGCCTGCCACCAGGCCCTGCATGGGGAGTGGACTTTGAGCAGATAGCACTTTCCCACACCGCGACGTGGCCTTGAGATCTCTGGCTTCCTCACCTGGAGAATCGGGATGACACTAGTGCCATCTCATGGGGCTGCTGCTTTTCCAATTTATGTGTCCATGCATACAGCAAGCGCTCAATAAATGTCCATTGTCCTCAACACGCTCGTGTCACCAAGAATGGCCGGCCTAGGTTTGAGTCTTGTCACTGCTGACTAGCTGCTCTCAGTGGGGGCGCTTCTGATCTTTTAGGGAAAATTTGTCCTCACGTCTGTTGGGAGGGCACAGGTGTACAAGGTCGATGTGGCTGGGCAGGGGACCAGTGACTCTAGGCCGCAGACACCCCAGTGGAAGTTAGATCTGAACATTCTGCCAAGAAGCAAGGCCCAAAGCATCCTACACTGGACGGACAGGCGGCTTGGAAATTGGCCCCTTCCCAGGGCGTGTCCCCTCCATCTATGTTTTGTGACGTGGGGAGGGGATCCCCCCTTCGGGTCATACCTGCTGCCCGACCTGGACCCCTCCTGCTTCCTGCTGTCCCAGCACAGGCTCGCGGGGAGGACCCGGAGCGCCCCATTGCAGAGATGTCGCCACCGTCTCTGCCCACGGGCCCCGCCCAAAGTAAGAGAAAGGGAGGCTGACTGGCTGGCAAGTCTGAAGATTAAGTCAAAAGTGCATATTAGACCAAAAGTTATTCTTAAGACAGCTCATAAAGCATCTGCCGAAGACTGTCCCCTTCACATTTGTGAATCACACATTCCGTGACCTTTGAAAACACCCAACCTTGCAAATTCGACTGTAATATATAATTTCTCCGTAAAACGCAATAAAGCATAACTGAAAATGTAACTGACCCTTACACGTCATCATTGCTCTCCTGAAAAAAAGAGGAAAGTAATTTATACAGTCGTTAGAATTCGATCCGGCCACAGCGCTGACGAGAGCGCCCTTAAAGTGCTGTCACTGGTTTCGGTGAGCAGCGCAGTGGGACCACAGCGTGGCCCTGCTGAGATCGATAGCCCACTGTGCGACGTCCTTCCAACCTTCCTCTTCTAAGCCGGCGTACAATTAATTTTATAGTATAAGAACATCAGTATTTAGTTTTGAGAGAGAGAGAGAGAGAGAGAGAATCCTAAGCAGGCTGTGAGCTGTCAGCACAGAGTCCCAACCATGAGATCATGAACCTTGAGGTCTCCACCCGAGCCATGATCACGAAATCAAGAGGCGGCTGCTTAACCGACTGAGCTGCCCTGGAGCCGCATAATTACTTTGTAAAAGGTTCGATTCTCAAATATGCCCGGTGACTTCCACGTACCCAGGCTGCAGCAGGGAGCCGGGATGTAGGGCCCAGGGGGTGCCGCGTGTGCCAACGGTGTTTTCTGGGAGGGGCGCCCCCTGGGTTGTGCGGGGGTCTTGTGCTCCTCGGGGCTTACATTCTGGGGGGACTCATGTAGACCTACTGCTACAGACTGTGTCCCCTCCAGCCCCCAAATCACAGTTTGAAAACCAACCCCCAGGCATGAAATTAGGAGGCGGGGCCTTTGGGAGGTCGTGGGGTGGGGCCTCATGACCGGGCCAGTGTCCTCATAAAAGGGCAGGGAGCCCCCTTACCCCTTCCCTCCAGGTGAGGAGGTGGCGAGAAGGCACCAGGAAGGGGGTTCTCACCAGGCAGCAAGTCAGCCAGCACCTGCTCTCAGACCCCAGCCTCCAGGCTGTTGTCCGGGGCACCTGTCGGTGCGGCTGCCCCCCCCCCCTTCTGCGGCGGGAATGAGCAGGTGAGAGCACGCGCCACAGGCCTGAAGGGAGAACAGAGAAGGTTCTCCGAGGATTTGGGAAGGGGGCCTCCTGTGCTTGGAAGAGTCTGTAGTTTTGGAGGAAGTGATCTCCTGCATCGGGACCCGACATCAGGAAGGTCCGGGTGGGCATGGTCTCTGGGCGGGCGAAGCCGGGAGGCCTCGGCCCTAGAGCAGGAGGGAGCCGGGGTCAGGGGGGCCGAGGAGGAGGCCAGGACGGGCAGGGGGGGCGCCGGGGCAGGTGGGGGCCAGGCGGCCGGGCCAGCTCTAGTCGGGGTTTGCACGTTCCTTTGTGTGGAGTGTTGTGAAGGCATCGGGGAGCTGCAAGTGAGGGTGGGAGTGGGGGGCCCCAGCCAAGTCGGGGAGCATGCGGTGCGTCCAGGCAGGGCCTGGCTGCGGCCCGGAGGAGGAAGGGACCAGAATCGGGCTGGATGTGGAGGCAGGGCACCCCGAATTCTCTTGCCGAGCAGCCACGTGCTGTGAGAGAAGGGCGTCGGATCGAACTTGGCGCGCGGCCCTGCGCCTCGTGGGGCACGTCGGCCGGGCCTCTCCCCGAGTTCTCTGCAGGCGCGTGTGGACAGCTCACCGCCCAAGGTGGAGGACACCGTGCTGAGGGGCGACACGGCTGCGGCGTCCAGTTCATTCCCTGCCGGAGTGAGGGTCCCCTGCCCTCCGGTTTCCGTTCAGAGAATGCTCATCTCTGCAGCCGCAAAGCTGCGGGTGGCTCTGCGCTCGAGCCCGCGTCTGGAAGGTGAGGGGTACCCCGTCTGCACGGGCGTTAGGCGGCAGCCCGGATCTGCTCTGCCTCGTAACTGCAGGGGCTGGAGAGGCCATTGGGCCGGGACCCCGTGGAGGTTCCTTCTTCCCTTCCTCTAGGTTGGAGGAAAAATACAGTGCTTTCCCCCAGTTAGAAACTGAATATGGAAATAGGGAATTTTTTCCAGGGCGTTCCCCTGCCCTACGCCCGCCTCCCCGGGCTTTCCATTCCTAACCGTGACCGTCCTGTGTCCCAGCTGTGCCTGCCGTTGTTGGACCCCAAAGCGTTAGCCAGAGAGTGTATTTTTCCAGGAACGGTCAGTTCTCCCCGCTCCGGCCCTCGTGATCGGGCCTCAGCCTCACGTCCGCGCGGGACACGCACGGTTCAAAACGACTTCGCACCTTTATGCTGAGCAGTACACATTTCTTTTGGCTTCTAAACCTTTCTCTGTTTTAAAACAAGAACGTACGGGCTCCTGGGGGCTCAGTCAGTTAAGTGTCTGACTTCAGCTCAGGTCATGATCTCACAGTTGTGGGTCTGAGCCCCTCATCAAGCTCTGTGCTGACAGCTCAGGGCCTGGAGCCTGCTTCAGATTCTGTGTCTCCCTCTCTCTACCACTGCCTCGCTCATGCCCTGTCTCTCTCTGTCTCGCAAAAATGAATAAACGTTTAAAAATAAATAAATAAGACAAGAGTGAGAGGTTTCTCTCTGGTTGTGGGTGCAAACACTCACCGGCAGCCTCAGTCCCGGGCTGATGGCTCACTCACTCCACAGGCGTTTAGTGAGTCTCTGCTAATGGTCAGGATCTGTGCTACGAACTGAGAACACAGAAATAAAAGGTGTCTCGGGCCTCCTAGAATTGACTTCAAGAACTAGTCAGATTGGGCTAACTGTGCGCCTCTAAAGAACATAGCTGGAAATAATCACAGATTCTGAGAAAATACCTCGGGTCTCACCAGCTAGGTCCTGT
The DNA here is from genome assembly GCF_008692635.1 of Crocuta crocuta. Taxonomy (NCBI): domain Eukaryota; kingdom Metazoa; phylum Chordata; class Mammalia; order Carnivora; family Hyaenidae; genus Crocuta; species Crocuta crocuta. The sequence continues at coordinate 10,784,937 of NW_027529424.1, read as the reverse complement.
GAAACGCACATGGTGTTCCCTACATCTCTTACTTCTCCACTCCTGGAGTCTTCTCTATTGGATGATCTGTGTGACCGTCCCCACTGCTCAGTGAGGAAGGTGAGCTCTAGACAGGGTAGAAAGTTGTTTGACAAGTCTCAGCATCCTAAATGCCACGTCATTGCTATAGGAATGACTTAGGTGTTAGAGGACGCAGATGACATCATGGGCTTTCTCTGCAGCGGGGAGCATCAGCGGCATCTGGCCCAAGAAAGCGGCTGGGCGCTGGCAGATTTTCTGGGGAGTGTGATGGTCGGAGGGAGCAAAACAGCCTCAAGGTGCTTGAATTCCCAAGCAGGGTTGAACTGCTCTGATCATGCGCATCAGGTGATGGCCAGAGGGTGTCCTTCAGGTAAAATTACCAGGTGGCAAACTCTTTCACCATCAAATGATAGAATTCTATTGCGCNCGCCCCTGAAAGCAAGATTTTTTAAACCGAGAACAACCATGGATGGATTTTCCTGTATCTGATCTGAACAATAACAGCAGCTAACCCCGCCCCCCAAACCCATTTGAAAGGCACATCCACTGAAAGCAAACCCGTGAAAGTGATTCCTTCCGCAGAGGGAGACCATGGGGTGCATGGCGTGCTATCTCCTCTCCATGCCGCCTTCTTTCCTCTCTGACTTATTTTTACTTTCTGTTTGAGTTGGCTTGGTTCTATTTTGCCCTACATGGTCTTTGCAGCCATCCGCTGATAGGGTGGCCAGAGTGAAAGTCCATTCTGCCCACGCTCTGCCGAGCTCAAAGCCAGTGTTGTCAAGAAGCGCCTGACGTCAAGGCTGACTTTTAAATTTGCCAGAAAGGCTTTCTTGGGAGAGAGGTCTAGACCGTCACGTTCTCTTTTTAGAGAGCTGGCATTGACTGCAAGAATCTGAAGGCTACAAATTGCATTTCTAAACTTTCAGTGTAGCACATAGATGGGCAGAGGGGCCTCAAACGTCATTAGTGTGTGTGTGTGTGTGTGTGTTCAGATCAGCACGTTTTTATGTACCATTCATATCTTCTTTTCTTCCTTCTACCCAACTGCTCTTAGAAAACTCGCTTAGAAGTCATTTGTTTCTCTTTTTTAAAAAAGTTTGTTTTAATGTTTTATTTTAATTTTGAGAGAGAGAGAGACAGAGCATGAGCAGGGGTGAAGCAGAGAGAGAGGGAGAGAGAATCCAAAGCAGGTTCTAGGCTCCGAGCTGTCAGCACAGAGCCCGATGTGGAGCTGGAACCCACAAACCACACGATGATGACATGAGCTGAAGCGGGACTGAGTGAGCCACTCAGGCGCCCCATCATTTGTTTCTTTCTTACTCGGACATCATAGATTTAGTTGCCTAGTGTTCAGGGTGAGCCTTGCCTAAGATTTTAATAGAAATTTATTTTAATTGAAAGCCTGTCTTTGGCTTATTTACACTTTGAATTTGGAGTCCTTGAGCCCCTCTGTACCACCGGAGCCCAACACCTCACCCAGCTCCTGCTTTCTGACACAAAGTGACTTTTGAAACACTTCCATTTTCCCTTTCTATTTAATGTACTCCAGCCTACTTTTTTTTTTCTTTTTAACAGTCCGTCACGGAGTATTTGTTTACCAAATGTTACTTTTCTTGGATCGAATCTATTTTTGAAGAGTGCAAAAGCAAACAACTGTTTGAAGCTGTCAGGCTTCGTTTTATTTATGCATGAATAACACAAATAACTTGAAAATGACCTAGCCTGTTTTGCTCAGATTTAGATAGAAAAACTGCTTCCGGGCAATGTTTATGCCAAACTGTTCACGCCAAGTTTCCAGTTTCGGTGCCAACTGGCAGCCAAGTTGTAAACCTTCGGTAAACACGGCTTACAATGGGAGTGCAGACAGCGTGGATGAGGGTTCAGGTGGGACCGAGGAGGATTCACTCTAAGAATTCGTCGGAACAGGGGCAGGAGGGAAATAGCCCGGCCCCGAAGGATTCCCACCGTGACGTGGAAAATACACAAATGATGGTATTTGATTCCTGAAATCCCAATAGACCCATTTAGGCATTTTGTGTATTTCCTGTGCCACCACTGTGAGTAGTTCCGTGCTCCTCGGAAGTGGCTGCTTACTGCTGTCCAGTGGCCCTCGGCCCCACTGCGCCTCCAGCACGGGGTGGGGGGGGCTTGACAATTTCAAGACGCAGGTGTTCACTGTGCGTTCACCGTGTATCCGTCAAGATGAAACAACGTCCCTCCCCCGAGACTCATTAAAAGCGGCCCCCACCTGCCCAGACGTCCCCCTGCATCTCCATCCATTGCGATTGTAGCTGAGATTGGTGGCTCGGTTGTTTACTTACTGATCAGAGGATAAATTTGATTAGAACGCAATTTCATAAGAGTCTGGACATTTCCTACTGTTTCTTAGTGAGTTCTAAGGACCATGGCCCATGGAGGGTCCTCAATACGTCTTTGTTGAATGAGATAAATGTTTATTAAACCAACATCCCCCGAGTGCAGGGCAAAACGCCCAGAACTGGGGGGTGTAGGACTGAGGAAGACAAAATGATGCTCACAGAAAAGCTGGGCTGGCTGTGCCCCCTGTGAACCGAGTCTCAGGAGACCAGCGAGGGGTCAGGCTGTGCCCAGAAAGCCCAGGGCTGAGGGCACCTGTGTCCTGGGTCCTGGTCCTGGGTCCTGGGTCCTGGATCTTGGGTCCTGGGTCCTAGGTCCTGGGTCCTGGGTCTTGGATCCTGAGTCCTGGTCCTGCGTCCTGGGTCCTGGTCCTGCGTCCTGGGTCCTGGGTCCTGGGTCCTGAGTCCTGGTCCTGCGTCCTGGGTCCTCATCCTGAGTCCTGGGTCCTGGGTCCTGGGTCCTGGGTCTTGGATCCTGAGTCCTGGCCCTGCGTCCTGCGTCCTGGGTCCTGGTCCTGAGTCCTGGGTCCTGGGTCCTGGGTCCTGAGTCCTGCGTCCTGCGTCCTGGGTCTTGGATCCTGGGTCCTGGGTCCTGGGTCCTGGGTCCTGGTCCTGCGTCCTGGGTCCTGGGTCTTGGATCCTGAGTCCTGGTCCGCATCCTGGGNNTGCAGGCTGGGAATCAGACCCTTTGTGGGCATGTCTCCACAGAAGTCTTTGCTGTTGTTTAAAAATTAAGTAGAATAAAACAAAGGAAATCAAATAAAATAAAAATTAAGAAGTAAAATACAATAAAGCACAGTAAAGTAAATAAGGTGGAATAGAATAGAATATATTGAACTAAACAAAACTAATATGAAGAAGAGGGACTGATCTGCCAGCCTTACTTCCCCGGGCTTGACTAGGCTAGGGTCACCAAGACACCCTGCTGACTGCCCTTGAGCTCAAGGTGCTCAGCGACTGGAGGACCTGACTTCCTGGGGATCCCCAAGGGACATGCCCCCTTTTATCATGGCTGGTTTTGAGGTCCCTGTTACATTTGAAGGTCTGGGGTCCCCGGGTCATAGTGGCAGACTATGGATGACCCTGCCTGGGACCCAAGCCAGCTGGGTGTTGGGCTGAACTGGCCACCTGAACAGGAGGAAGGGGATACCCGGATCCCAGCGCCTCGGCTGCCGCTCACGACCAGAGCGTGACCTGACTGCACGAGTCCCCACCTGCCCGGAGCCTGGCTTCCTCACCGGCAAAGTGAGGGCTTCTATAAGGTGACCTTCCATTGCTCTGGCTCCTGGCTTCCGTGGACCTAATCAGGGAAGAATCTCGAGCATAGAGAACATTTCGTGGGGACCGAACGCTGGCCACAGAGCAGCAGGTGTCCAAGCACATGAGAAGACATTTTGCCAAATCTCCACTCATGTCGATCTCTATGCGAAGTTTAGTGCCTTGTCACTGCCCTCCAACCTTTTATCAAAAATGCAAGACAATTCCACTTCTTAAGTACGAAAGCGTTAAAAATATCATGGCATACGTACTCTCTCCTGGGTTATTTTGCTCACATTAAAAAAGAAAAAGTTCTTGCAACCCCAGCAGCAGTGACTGTACCCCCGGAGGTGGTGCTGTCAAGTTGGAAGAGTGTCAAGACAGAATGAGCCCCGAGAAGTTCAGCTGAAGACACCGCTCTCATTCCACTAAGGGGATGTTGCTGCCCACATCTCTAAGTGGGGGTGATCTCTCCGTTCTCCACCATTTCTCCTAGGATGCTGCTGCTTCCCGGGTCCTCGACTGGCAGGCGTTTGGAGAGATTTGATGTGCCCATCCAGCAAGGAGATATCAGAAAGAGCCCTCCCTCTGGGACCAGTGGCTCAGACACTGTTTCATATGCCCTTTGCTAAAAGCCTCTGAGTTTGGAGTGTCCGGGGCTGGTTTAAAAGCAAGTTCCTGAGGAAGAGAGCCAGAAAGTTCTCTGAAAACAGTAGTGGGAGCTAATCTCTAATAAAACAAAACGTTACCATTCATCTGGAAAGATTTCATACATCAAATGCAAGTTCAATAAAAAGGACAATTTGATTAACTGATGCTGATTTCTTTTTTAGTATTGACTTTGAAAAGCATTCACAGCAATAAAAAGGCCAAGTTGACTTGAAAGCTTTAGACGCTAAAGACAGAACTGAGCCTGTACCTATGGGGCTGCACGTGACAAATGTGCTTGTGAAAATGGGCTGAATGTGCGCCGACAAATTTTAAATGTCAGTTGAACAAAAGGAACATAATCTAGCAAATGACACATTTCAGGTCCCAAATCCAAACATCGTGCAAAACTTACCAAATTAGCATGTAAAAGGCATGAACCGTTTTTTAAAAAATTGTTTTTATTCGAGCATAGTTGACACACAACATTACATTAGTGTCAGGAGTACAGCATAGGGATGCCACTTCTCTATGGGCGATGCTGTGCTCACGACGAGTGCAGCCGTCATCTGTCCCCATACTGCACAATCACAGCACCACCAAGTACATTCATGTGCCTGCTTTTCCCATGGCTGAATCACTGGACAGCTGGAGGCCGGTACCCTGTTCCCTCGTTTTTCTGAACTCCTCCTTCCCCTCTCATAACCATCCATTTGTTCTCTGTATTTATGGGTCTGTTTCTGCTTTTTGTTAGTTTGTCTGTTCATTTGGTTTGTTATAGATTCCACATATGAGTGAGATCATATGGTATGTGTCTTTCCTGTGTGACTTATTTCATTAGCGTAATGCCCTCCAGGCCCATCCCTGATGTCATGGATGCCGCGGTCTTACTCTTCTTTATGGCTGACTAACATTCCATTGTGTATACGTACACCACATCTTGTCTATGCATTCATCTACCGATGGGCTGCTTCCGTATCTCAACTATTGTAAATAATGCTGCTATAAACATAGGGTACACATAGCTTTTCAAACTAGTACTTTCATTTTCTTTGGGTAAATATCCAATAGTGGAATTACTGGATCGTAGGGTAGTTCCATTTTTAATTGTTTGAAGAACCTCCATGCTGTTTTCCACAGTGGCCGCACAGGTTTGCATTCCCACCCACAGTGCATGAGGGTTCCATTTTTCCCTCATCTTCGCTGACACCTGTTATTTCCCGTCTTTTTTATTTTAACCATGCTGACAGGTGAGAGGTGGTTTGGATTTGCATCAAACCTGGCATAGGGGCGCCTGGGTGGCTCAGCCGGTTAAGCATCTGACTTTGGCTCAGGTCATGATCTCACAGTTCGTGGGTTTGAGCCCTCCTTTGGGCTCTGTGCTGACAGCTAGCTCATAGTCTGGAGCCTGTTTCAAATTCTGTATCTCCCTCTGTCTCTGACCCTCCCCTGCTCATGCTGTGTCTCTCTCAGAAAATTTTAAAAAACATTAAAAAACAAAAACAAAACCTGGCATGGACCATGTATCTGAACACAGTTGACAGGCATCTTTTGCTCTTTGGTTTCTAGAGATGCCATTGACCCCTCAATGTGTGTTGCCTGAGGGCCAGAGAACCCCAGTTGCACATGGGAGGCCGTTCAATAGCATGGTGCTTTATTATTTAAAAAAAATTTTTAACACTTATTTCAGAGAGAGAGAGAGAGACAGAGACAAAGACAGACACAGAGCATGAGTGGGGGAGGGTCAGAGAGAGAGACACAGACACAGAATCTGAAGCAGGATCCAGGCTCTGAGCCATCAGCACAGAGCCCAACATAAGACTCAAACTCATGAATTGTAAGATCATGACCTGAGCTGAAGTTGGATGCTCAACTGACTAAGCCACCCAAGCGCTCCCATAGCATGGCACCTTAAACAGCCATTCAACCCTCCTCTTGAAGCTCGAAAACGCAGGTATGATGGAAGTAGTGTCTCACATAAAGGCGTGGAGGTGGGGGGCCCAGACATAGTGGGACTTCTGGGTGACAGCTCTCAGGCCTTGAAGACCTGAGATAGCCATTCTCTGCCTTCGCTAGGGTGTGGCCCTCATCCTCATAGTCCAAAGAGTGACCAGAGTACCAGTCATCACATCCGTGATCCAATTAGCAGGATAAGGGGACATACAGAAAGAAACATTTTAAGGAACACTCCTGGGAGCTGCCACGTGGCACTTTCCTTCACATTTAGCTCCAGTTTACAGGATCTATTATGGGCAGTCATTTGTCAAGATAAAATTCAGGGCTTGTGTTTCTATGGAACATAAAGAATATTAGAGGGCGATGCGGAAGAGAACTGATGTGGAGAAAGTGCTCGCCTGTGGACAATGAACAATATAATGGAAACTAATGAAATAGATTGTTCAAGATTCCGGGAAGAACCGGATGCTGTGGGCAGGCCTGAGGCCCACAGAGTTAACCTTTTGGAAGTTGCTTTTTGAGTCACAGAAAGGAAGTTATTAGAGATTGAGAGACCTTCGGATCCTGATAGAGATGGTCCAGAAAGATGAGAGCAGGGGGAGGCCTTTCTCACCGTCGCTATCGGTTCTCAGAATTGTACAAACTTTGGATTCGTCTCTTTTGACGTCTCGTGAAAAACTCTGAACAAACGTGAATAATGCCTTCAATCATTCCCTCGGCAGACAGTTACTGAGTTGTAAATCTGCTGCCAGTCCCTGGAAATCCGCTAACAGGAGACTCTTCCCCTTGACTTGTTAGCACACGTTGCCAGTTCCACAGATGATTCCAGGCCGCTGTCTAGTCAGTAATCAAACGTGTTTACAGGCGTTGCCGTGGCAACCAAGTAAAGTGAAACAGTCAGTCGATTTCTCTAGATACCCCCAGGAAAATAGTAAATAAATGTGTCTAGACTCACGCACAGGCACTATCACTTTTATTAATTGATTGAGTCACCCAGACATCCTCGCCTCTGAAAGGTACAGAGTTGACTGGAGGTTTACAAGGTTTACTCGAGTGTCTGCATCACAGAGTGGAGCAGATGGATGTGTGGTTTTCACTTGGTGGTTGATTTGTGTTTAACTCATTTCAGGGCTTTTACATGGTGCATGATTTAGGTTAAAGCTTCTGAGCAGGACTTGACCGCAAAGGGGCCTCTCCTCACTGAACAGGTGTCCACGGCCGCGTGCTTCCGTTCCGCATCCCTGATCAACACCAAACTTCAGGGAAACTCTGGGAAAGATTCCCTCTGTATTCATTTATGAGATTTATGCAAAGCCTTTCCAATCATTGTGGCTCCTGTCTCTGGGGGAGAAGAGGCACATTAACAAGGCAACGCACCGACGAACGGAAATGCGGCCAATTAAAATGAGGCTGCCCGTTTCCATGGAGACGACGGGCCAATTTGACCAGAGCTCTCATTGTCTTATCTCGGTTGGTTCTACTTTGAAAACACCAACTCCAGCTTCTTGTAGACATCTTCAAAAGGCATGTCATCCTGGCAAGTGAATTCGGCGGGTTGCAAAGCAGAGTTCTGAGGTAGAGTGGTGTAGAATAGAATCGACTCAAATATCGGGGAATATAATGGAACTGAATCAGATGGAATAAAATAGAACATATCAGGGACTATGGCTTCCATAAAGGTGAGAACGATTTTTAAAAGCTATGCGGGCAAGTCGATGTTCTCGGAGGTTGAGGCTCAGGGTGGGACTGGAGGGGAAGTGATAGACCCTCTTTCTTTCCCTGTTATACATGGTGATGGAAGTTTCCTTCTTTCTCTCCTTCCTCCCTCCCTTCCTGGCTTTCCTTTATTTTTTTCCTCCACTTTTATCTTGGGTCACAGTCACTAAAATACTCTGGAGTAGAGCACCCCTCAGATGTTCACTATAAACAGAACAGGAAGATAAGTATTGCATTTAGAATTATATTTTCTAATTCTTTTTTTTAATGTTTATTTATTTTTGAGAGACAGAGAGAGACAAAACATGAGCTGGGAAGGGGCAGAGAGAGGACGGAGACATAGAATCTGAAGCAGGCTCCAGGCTCTGAGCAGTCAGCATACAGCCCCATGCAGGGTTCGAACTCAAAACCATGAGATCATGACCTGAGCCAAAGTCAGAGGCTTAACTGTCTGACCCACCCATTTGCTCCTCTTTTTTGTATTTGAGAGAGAGAGAGAGAGAGAGAGAGAGAGAGAGAACAAGCATGAGTGCGGGAGGTGCAGAGGGAGAGAGGGAGAGAGAGATATTCCATACTTAGCATGGACCCCGACATGGGGCTCAATCTCATGGCCCTGGAATCATGACCTGAGCCAGAATCAAGAGTCAGATGCTTAACCAACTGAGCCACCCAGATGCTTAACTGACTTACCTGTCAGAAGTAGGTAAGTACCGCTTCAAGTGAAGTTCTTTCCATTTAATTAAGAAGGATAAATTTACAAACTTAGAAGTTCCCGATTTCTCTACCTTTGGCCCCTCACCTCTGCAGAAATGGAAGGCTTTAAAAAATCACTCTAGAGTTGTATCTTCCCTCCTCAAAATGAAACAAAGCTTCCATTCACATATCCAATAGCAAGTGCTCGCGTCAGATTTCCTGGCTAGATCAAGGAGGGAATCTGGAATCCGAAAAGAGCCCCTCATTGGTCAGCTCGTTAAACAAACACTTATTAAGCAAGTATCAGCAAGGTGGCAGAAACTAACTTGCATGAAAGTAGGTCAAGCTCCTGGCGTACGGAGTTTGCTCTCCAGAAGGGAAAGGACATTAACGGAAGAATCGTACAACAAATGTGTGGCACCTGCCGTTGACAGTGGGGAGGCTGTGTGTGTGCGGGGCTGAGAGGCTCAGGAAAATATCTACACTTCTGCTCCATTTCGCCATGAACCCAAAACTGCTCTAAAAAATAAAGTCTGTTAAAACACCAGGCAAAGAAAAATGGCAGGAGCGAAACAATATAAAATTACAATCATGGAGATGCTAACGTGGAGAGGTACCTGATGCCACGAGAGGGTGTTTTTTGGTGACTAATTTTTCCCATAGAAACTGAGGTCGAAATAAAGAGTCAGAGCCGAGCAGGCAAGCAGGTACCGTTCTGGACGGAGATGGGGCACGTTTGGAGCCCTGAGGGAGGATGAGGAGAAACCCCCTCACTCATGTGGTCCGCCACAGAGAGAAGCGGCAGGTGGGAAATGACCCCAAAGATAGAGGCCATGCCAGGTCAGGCTGCAGAAGCTTAAAAAGGACTTTGATTTTTATGCTGGGGGGGAAGTTATTTAAGACTTTCAAGCCGGGAAATGCTGTGATAACTCTGGCTTCTTTGAGTCAGTGTCTCCCCACTCTATCTTGTTTCCTGAGGCACACGTTGCCTGGAAGTGCACAGGTCAGCCACGTTTTACACGTGTAACTGGTGTCCCATCGCCACCCAGATCAGAAGGGAGACTTCCACCACCCTGGGGACCGTCTGCCCTTCCCCAGTCCACGCCCTCTGCGCCTCTCCGCAGCCAGCGCTGCTGTGACTTCTGCCACCAGCAGGACAATTGTGTGTGGAGCCGATTGCTGACCCGTGCAACTAACCTGATGAATTTCAAAGGTAGCGTGTCAACCAGGAGAAACCACACACACATCATGGACATTGTATGATTCCAACACCCTGAGGCTCACGCTTTCTTTCTGAAAGAGTTATTTGGCTTTCTTACGGAGTCCGGAGTAGAGAGAAGCAAAGGGCTCGGCAGTCAGCAGAAGAGCGCTGCTTTATCGTGAAGGGGAGAGCAGGGTGGACCGTGGTGTGTGTGGGTTACGAGCTCGCCTCCTCCCTGCCGCGGATCCCTAAGTGGGGACCCTCACCCTGCCACGCATGTCCCAGCTCTGAGATCCGAGGGAGGGACTGAAAGGTCTGATGCCTTGGGCTCCTCGCCCGCACCCGGGGAGGCTGACCACGGTATCTGCTCTCGGTTTGATGAGAAGCATAAATCAGCTAAGAGGCGTCAAATGCATGCACAGTGTCCGGCACGTGGCAAGGGCCGTCTGAGCACCAGCTCTTGTGATGACGGAAATTTGCAAATACCGTCTTGAAGGGGGAGTGTTTACCAGGCACACGCACCGTCACGCATCTCCACACCGCGATAAACGGGGAACACAAGCCAGGAGACACACACGCAGGGAAGTCTGTGGTGAAGATTTCATGCAATCGTATCTGGAGTTTGGAAAACAGTAGAAAAGTACCTCCGATGCTGAAAGGCGCCTTTGCAGGTAAGGCACACAGTTCAGCAAACGCGACCCGCACTCTGAGTCTCTATAAAACACCTCGGTTCATAAATTTCCCTTTGTCTAGTGGTGGCTGCTTTCATAATTGCTGGTTCTGCCACCCCGAGGATAAAATTAAACACCTTTTTGCAGAAAAAGCCTCCAGCTGATTTTTCTCTCAAATAAAATGGGGTGATTTTTAAAAGAACTCAGACGCACAAAATGCTATCTTTTTTAAGGCTTTCGGAGGGGGTCTTCAGAAAGAGCGAAGCAAACCCAAAATAAAAGAACTTTTCACTTCCTTCCTTCTTTTCTTTCTTTCGTTCTTTTTTTTTTTTTTTAACATTTTAAGCAAACTGTATGTATGTGGACGGCGCCAGGCTCGTAGGATTTCTCTCTGATTAGAAGCCGGGTCCTATTTTTGGTACCCCCCTTTCTCTATATCCGTTTTTATTTCTTAAAAAAGGAAAAAGGGTTAGCTGCCTGCCAGGGCATGCCGCCCCGGTCTTAATAGAGAAATCCAAAATCTAGGCCAGTGAGAAAACGAGTCTTTGAGGCTTCCACGCTTCACCGCGGGGCGCACTTGGCCTTTCCCTGCGGGGTCTCGTTAGCCGCACGGGTCTTCTCCAGTCACCCTCCGACGCGGTCCCGCGCGAGCCCGTCTCTCCCTGCGGGTCAACCGTCCCGGGAGGCGCAGGCGAGGCCTCCCGGCCTCCCAGGGGGGCTGGCCCAGGCCTGCAGCGGGCCCGACGGACGCGCAGGCAGACAGACAGCCGAGAAGGCCCCGCTGCTCCCGCTGCAGAGGCTGAGAGTAAACGTGCGTGTCTGTGTTTGGGGCACCGGGAAGAAGGGCGAAGATAAACTTTCACAGATGGGAGGAACGGAGACCGGAGATGCAGACGCTGCTCCGGAATCTGAGGGCCCCCTCTCTCCCGTGTGATGGTCTTTGCAGAGCAGGCGGTGAGGGGCTTGGACGGTTGCCTAGCGGGGTACAGCGGGGCGCCTGCGGCCCAGGTGGGGCCCCTCCTGGCCCCCTGTTGCCTTGTGTCTGCAGGGACGCTTCGCGCCTTCACACATCCCTGCGGCTGCTGGTCCCCAGGCCGGCTCTGGAGCCTCCTCTCCCCGGCCCCCAGGGTCTCTGCCCCCAAGCCCGGCTCCCC
>NW_027529424.1:10736758-10773167 GCF_008692635.1 Crocuta crocuta | reverse complement strand
CAGGCGGTGGGAGAGGCGACAGCATCTTTCAGGATGGTCGCTGGCCTCCTAGCTCCTCTGACGTCCTGTAGCTAAAAAACATTTCCTCCTCCTAACCAGCCTGGAGCTTTATGGCAAACACACCCCCAGCCTTAATCCTTTTCTAAAAAGTTAGACTGGGGCACCTGGGCGGCTCAGTCGGTTAAGCGTCCGACTTCAGCTCAGGTCATGATCTCACGGTTCGTGAGTTTGAGCCCCGCATCGTGCTCTGTGCTGACAGCTCAGAGCCTGGAGCTGCTTGGGATTCTGTGTCTCTCCCTCTCTCTCTGCCTCTCCCCTGCTCATGCTCTGTCTCTCTGTCTTTCTCAAAAATAAATAAACATTCAAAAGAAAAGTCAGCCTGGCATAGGTGTTTGGCCAACCTCAAGGGCAGAGTGGCGTGGCTAGGCTCTGCAAATAGCAGAGAGGCAGCTGTAGAGGGAGGGGGTGAGGCAGCGCTGAATCACCGCAGTAAAGAGCTCCGAGCTTCGGTTCTGGGGTGGCCTCACCTAAGCCCAAGCTAACCTTGGCTCATTACCCTACCTCATTGTGCTTCACTGTGAATTAATTAAAATATACATGTTACAGGCACTATGCTACTTGCTCAAGACACTAACCTGGAGTACGTCTCGATCCTGACATGTTTCCATGAGACGGAAACAAGGATTTATAATGAAATGTGAGTGCTGCTAATAAAAGCCATTTAAAAATACTGTGGCCACCAACCCAGACTTCAGTGTCTCTGCTTTTTCATGAAATACGAGGTTCCAAACACTGAGACTAATTTCACTGTGAGCCTAAATTCACCATAGCAGGTGGAATTAATTTTCTGTCTCTCCGAGTATCTTGCGTCCTTGGATGGAACAGTCATAACTTTGAGAGTATTTGGTTTGGAATCCTGGCTCAACCACCCATTACTGGTCTCATAAACTTAGTCAAGTTACTTAAACTTTGTGCCTCAGTTTACTTTTCTGTGAAATGTGGATGATAAAAAAAATCCTTAAGTCATAGGTTGTTCTGAGAGTGAACCAGCGAATGTGTGAGGTGTGTGTGGGTCACCGTCTGGTCCGCCACGAGAACGAGTACACGTTAGCTCTGCAGGTGTCGTGGCGACAGCTCTTAACTTCATCGTGGCACCAGTGGACCTTCCTGTGGTCGCTCCTCCTAGTGTAAAAATAACCCCAGAATTGAGCTGCACGTTCAGGAGACTTCTGAAACTCACTGGTATGGATGGATGGCCTGTCTGTTAGTCACATGGTACATTTGAAAGATGGCTACACTGGGTCCCTTACCGGGTGTGTCATAGAACCCAAATTAGATTGAAGTACAACAGTGAAACTTTTGGTCAGGGGGGAGCAAGAACCATTCTTGTAAGAGATGCTAAAAACACCTATCAGGAAAAGATGACCTATAGTAATGAATAAGAAAAAACAAGCCAAACTTCTCAGAGGGTGAACTCAAAGCCCACAGATGATATCAACCATTGGGTCAGAATACTGATTCCGGAATCTACCTGCATGTTTCCAGCCTCAAGGCCAGTCCATTCCCACTGGCTAAGGCACTGACCCTATTACTGCAGGGTCATATCCTGCTAGAGGTTATAAAGACGAGGCACCAGGTGATCCTTCGTCATCTGGAGAGGTTGGGAATGAGAATATCTTTCATTTATCAGCTCGGCCAATCCTGGATCCTTCACAATTAAGAGTTTATGCTTCAGTATATTCATTTCATTTTGCATATTATCACAGGCAACAGACAAACGCCACTGGTTATTTTAATATTGTGACTGGGATTCTCCTTAGCTTGGTCATTCAGCTCATTCTCCTTATGTTACAGTCTGGCTTGTGTCCTCCTCACATCCGTATATTGAAGCCCAGCTCCCCGTGTGGCTGTATTTGGAGATGGGGCCCTTACGGAGTTAGTTAAGAGTAAATGAAGTTGTCAGGGTGTGGCTGTGGTCCAACAGAGAGAGGCAAAGACACCAGGGAGGGGTCTCCCCTCTCTCTCTGATCACAGAAGAAAGGGCTTGTGAGGCTACAGTGTGGAGGCGGCCGTCTGCAGGTCTGGAAGGGAGGCGTCACCGGCACCCAAGCGAGTCAGCAGTTGCTCTTGGACCTCCTGCGTCCAGACCTGGGAGAGATAAATTTCTGTGATGTTCACATGGTGGCCGAGCTGACTTAGAGAACACATTCCCAATTTCATACGGTTTCAGGAAACAGGCTTGCCACACTTTGTGCCGCACCATGACCCGAGTGCCCTTCCTCAAGCTTTTGTAACTTCTTTCCCCTTTTTCTTTATGCTTCAGAGAGAGAATGGCCTCAAGGGCTTGGATTCCCATGGACTGTCTCCTCGAGGCCATTCCATTCTTCTCTCTCGTGCTGAGGCTCTTCAAGACTTGACTAAACTCTTCCCAAGGCTGTTATAGCTTCTACACACTTCTGTCCTAAAGCCAGTGCCCCATATTTTGTTATGGCAGCACTCTGTTTCCGTGGACCCACATTTGTCCTGGTTGTCTATAGCTGCATAACACTTCATTCCAAAATTGAATGGCTTCCGATGAGAACAATAATTTATTTTGTTCCTGTATCTGTGAGGACGCACTTCTAACATGGCGCCAGGCATGGCCAGCAAGTGGGTGTGGGGTGTTGGCTGGGAGCTCAGCTGTGCTTGAGGGCTGAAGGCTGTGGTGACTTTTCTAACATAGTCCCCAATTCCTATCGCTACTCCCATCAAGACTTGGGGCGTCTGCACACTCCCCTTGGATCTGGGCTCTGCCTCAGGCTGACCAATAGAATATGGTGGAAGGGACACTGCTAGGTTCTAGGTCCAGATCCCAAGAACTATCATCCCTGACATTTTCTCTTAGGGGAGAAAGTCCAAGTACCCAAGGAGAGATCCACAGAAAAGTAACCGCAACCTTCAGCCCTCAAGCACAGCTGAGCTCCCAGGCAACACCCCACACCAACTTGTCAGCCACGCCGGGCACCATGTTAGAAGTGGGTGGGGGGGGCGATGGAAAGGGGAGTGATGGGCATGGAGGAGGGCCCTTGTGGGGATGAGCACTGGGTGTTATATGGAAACCAACTTGACAATAAACCATTAAAAAATGCACTAAGAAAAAAGTAACATCATCTTTAAAAAGGCAAACATTTTTAAAAATCTTATTTTTTAAATTTGGGAACATGATATTCTCAACAACAGGGAACACATTTAAAAAATAAAGGCCACTTTAAATCATATTATTCCTTTCAAAGTAAAGGGTAGGCAACGAGAACTTGAAAATTTAATCAACTAACCCATCCATTGATGCCTGTATTTCTGATTCTGTGACAGTGGTCTGCTTAAAGACATGTAAATTTTAAAGATTTCACCCCAGCCAAGGGTGGACTCCATGACCTTGTTTCTCCATCTTTGCAGTAAAAATAGAATCAACCCCTAAAACTTGACCTTATGACTCCTGGACTATAAGTCACCTGTGTTCTTCCAAAGGTCTTATTTTCTATCACTTAACCCATTGAGCTGAAGTTGCAACATTTTAAAACATATAACCAATAACTTATAAATAACCGTAGCTTTAAAACATTTATATACTCTCAAAATGAATGTGACCTCCAGGTTCAAATGCCCAAGGATATGGCTTTTTGGAGGGTCTAACATAATAAGATTACATTTAATATTACATTTGCATTTAATTTGCTGTTGCGTTTGAAACCATTTATTGTCAGGCAATGCCCTTTTTCTCCACAGCCTTTATGCCTCTGATGTACTGCTTCATAAAGATGCCAGTGGAATTCCTCACCTTTCTACCAGGGGTCTTTAAGTAATTTTAGAAGCATGTTTTATTTCTGACTTTTTGAATGCAGAAATAGAGACAAAGATGCCTCAGTCAAGTGCTCAAGGACACGCAGAAAGGCTCTTCTCTCTTTATGAGGGTCCTTTCTCAGGGCCAAGGAGAGCTGTTTAATTTATGCTTTGCTTTTAGAAAACACCCGTTATTGGTGCCTGAATTGGTCTAGACTGAATAATAAACCTATAATTTGCAAAATGTATTTTCTCAGAGAATTAGTGTCAGATGTTTCTCCAAGGGAAGCATATTCCAGATAGTTAATACCATTTTCTGGAATTTCTATGCCCCAACCGGGTAGCCTCATTTTACCTTAGAGATTATTAGCACATCTACAGATTAAGGATTTCCCTTTTATAAAATACATTGTATAGAATTGTCTGTTCTTAGGAACTTAACGTAACTCCTCTATTGATAGATATAATTTCTCTTTTGCATGCTTTTATTTTTATTTTTCAAGGCTTTGTTTTTTTAGAGAAGTTTTAGGTTTACAATAAAACTGAGAGGGAGGTACAGACACCCGTACACCCTCTCACACTGTGAACAGCACTCACGAGAGTGCAGCTCTGTTTGCCAAGGACTGACGTGAGCAGACACATTGTCATCACCAGCGTTCACTCCTGGTCTTGCACTTCCTCTGGGTTTGGACTAATGGGTTTCGACATATGTATAATGACATGTATCTACCATTATACTATCCCACAGAGAATTTTCACGGCCCCAAAATCCCCCTCATCCACCCATTCATCTCTCCACACCCTCGTTCGCGACACTGATCTTTCTACTCTCTTCATTGTTTGCCTTTTCCAGCATGTTACAGAGTTGGAAGCATCCAGAAAGCAGCCTTTTTAGATGAACTTCCTTCACTTAGTAAAATGCAGTTAAGTTTCCTCCATGTCTTGTCATTGAAAGATCGTTTCTTTTTAGTGCCGAATAATATTCAATTGTCTGGATGGACCACAGTTTGGTTATCCATCTACCTGCTCAAGGACATCTTGGTTACCTCCAAGTTTTGGTGATTATAAATGAAGCTGCTCTAAACATCCATGGGCAGGTTTTGGTGTGGACATAAGTTTTCAATTCTTTTTGGGTAAATACCAAGGAACATGTAATTTATTTTTATGATTAGAAAAAAATCTAGTTTTTTCGTGATAGAATTTAACTCAAACAACACACTTCTGTATTATTAGCAGAAGTATTATTATTATTATTATTCTGATAAAAGGGCACCTGGGTGGCTCAGTCAGTTGAGCATCTGACTCTTGATTTCGGGTCAGGTCATGATCCCTGGGTCGTGGGATTGAGCCCCATGTCAGGCTCTATGCTGGGGCATGGAGTTTGCTTAAAATTCTCTCTCTCTCCCTCTTTGTCCCTCCCTGCTGTCACATATACACTTTCTCTGTCTCTCAAAAAAATCTGATAGAAATATTCTTCTCCTCACAGACTTATATGATATTTTGTGTCTGTGTGTCCTGTGCAAATAATTAGAATAGTAAATGCATACACATCTATCTATCTATCTATCTATCTATCTATCTATCTATCTATCTATCTATCTATCTATCTATCATCTAGTTTTTATCCCAGCACAAACAGTGCAAAATACTTGGCTGCTTCTAGATTTGCAGTAAGTCATCTCTTCATTTTATATTCGGGGATACACAGAGATAACAAGTTACTTTTTAGGAATCAGTGGCACTATTTGGACTCCTTCATAAAGAACATGGTGGGAAGGTGGCTAACAGTGTTTCCTTCAAGGTTAAAATTGCTCAAATAAATGTTTCCTTAGTGTTAAATTGCATCTTCAGCATTTCTTTACCCATCTATCTCTTCAAACTATATATTTAGGAATTATTTCTCAGAAACCCAGTTCAATTTAATGTAAATGTCATTTTTTAATATACAGAATTCTCTTCTCCATTTGCTACCTAAAACTTATTAAGTTAAACTTATTAAACTTATTAAGTCTTAATATTTTCCCTTACACCTGTCATTTTACAACAAAATGACATTGCTCTTCCTTTAACATCGCATACTAATATTTAAATAAGGGCTATTGATACACATTTTGCATTCAGTGTACTTCAAAAGAATACTCAAGTCCTGGACAAAAACAGTGGGCTGTCCAGTTTAAAAAACAAGAGACTTGGAAGTAGGAAAACTCGTTTTGTGGGCAGCAAGTGTTTAGCTACTTACTGAATACTCTACAGCCACCCCTTCACTTCAGCATACTTCATACCAAATACCCTGGCAAACCTTGCAGGTGATCTTAGAGGATCCGTGGGTGTATGTGCTGGTGCCGCCTTGAAATCCCGAGTTATTAACCACCGATGTCTAACATTTACCAAGCCAATTGGAGTCTGTGCCTTGGTGAATCCACACAGCAGCCCCCCCCCCCCCCCCCCCCCACGCAGGCAGCAGCCCTCACACCTGCAGGGACAGGTGGGAAGGGCCACGTGTGTCCTCACTGCCCCGGATTAGCAGTTCCCTCGCTGGAGTTTGGTCCTGAAGCCGGGACGTGTGGCAAAGCTGGGCAGCACCTACTCTGCCCCATATGGAACCATGAACGGGTTCGCCAGCCCCCTGGCAACCAACAACGCGTGACCCATAACCCTTTGCAGCATCTGCTCATTTCCGTGGTGTAAATACCTCCCCGGGGCTGATCTCAAGCTGCCGCCTCGACGTCACAGGACTCGGGGCTGGAGAGAGGGGACACGCCCTGCACACCCCCGGGGAGCAGGTGCAGTGTGTGTGGGGCCCACACCATACCTGCCGGAGGGGAAGGGCGGCTGCCTGCCCACCCCCCCGGATTTGCTCACCTGGGGCCACATTTGGATGTGACACCAAATGCCCCGTTCTGAGGGGCAGAGTCCCAAGACCCTCAGGCCTGTGTCACATCACAGAGTTAAAGGGAAGGCATTTTCTGTCCTGCCCANGCCGTTATGCACAGCATCGCTTCACGGGTGAGGAAGCCCTGGGGTTCTGTGGTCTGCATTTCAGGAGTTGGACAGAGGACTCCATGGAGGAAGACAGCCAATCCTCCTAAAAGAGATGAGCTTGCCGTGTACTGTCCTGCTACAAACGAGGACAGGCAGTCGTAAAATTCCCCTCCCACAAGAGTGACCAAAAGTGTGGATGAGTGTTTATTAAATCAAATGTCATTTCTACGAAACCATTTCTAGCTACATTTCATAAGATTTAGAAGTAGGAGAAGCCTTTGGAATTCTCTGGTTGAATCTCTGGCTTTCCTGCTCTGAAATCGCACCCGGAGGGATTCGTGTCGTTAGTCACTGGCCCTCGGAACAGGGTCCCCGTCGCCTTGTTAAACTAGCCCCTCAATGGGGAGACTGTTGTTTGGATTAGTTCTGCCTTGTTTAGCAAAAACCTGGCGTGTCCTGCTGCTGCCTGTGGGGGAGGAGGCAAGTGTGAGCTGTGTGCTCTGAGTGGAGGAAGATGGAGCAGGTTAGTACCAGGGTCCCGGCTAGGGTCCTGCGCTCATACAAACTTTGGGGGGTGTTTCAGGAAATAACTGGGAACAACCGGGTGGGCTGAGTGGAGAGGGGCTCCCCCCCCCCTTGCCTGAGGGCGGGTGGGAGACTGTGGCCTTGACTATACTGTTGTCCAGCTGGCCCAGAAGTCCACTGTACTTTCTGGGGGAAGTACATAGACGGAGAGATCTGGCACATTTGCATCATTTTAATTTCCAGTCACACAACATTTCCCTGCCAGAGTCCTCCATTCATTTTGATGCTTTACTTATCAGTGACTTTAAAAATGTCATCTGAATGCTTTGCAAAGGTGTCTGTGAGGACATTGATAATCGTCACATATTTCCCTCTGTTCTGCTTACATTTTACCAACAGGCATTCAACACTTTCCTCAAAATGCAATGGATGTGTCTGCATATCAACATCTCAATAGGTTTCTGAAGCTTTTCTTAGGCAGTGAGATGGTACACTACAACTTTGGCTTGCACCACAACTTGGGATCCAAAGGCGTAATGTTGCCTCTGAAGGGGCCTTTGTCACCAGAGCACTTGGTAGGACCAAGGACTTTGTAACCTGGCCTTTTTCTTGTCTTTTTTCCCAGCTTTCTTGAGGTACACTTGACACATAGAAACTGTATACTTAGAGTATACAACCTGATGTTTTGATAGATGTACACATCATGCTGTGGGGTGTCATTCAGGCTTAACAGCTCCTGCCATCGGTGCCCCAGAGGATGGACCAGGAGGCTGTTGTGCTAAGTGAGATACATCGGCTGCAGGAGCACAAATGTGGACTGTGACTTGCTCTTTGGTTCAGACATTTCCCCAGCTCACTCTCTGCACCTAGTTGAGCTGCGATGGGGTAGGGAGTTTTAACATCGAATTCTTGTGAAAGAATAGATTTATTCAAAGCTTATACAGTTTATCTTTCCTTCCTAAGGCTCTTTCAGATAAATTCCATTTAAAATTCCTGTAGCTATCTTTTACTTCTGTCCCAAATAGTCATCAGGCTACAGAGATTTTATTTATTGGGGAAGCGGATTCTAATTTTTTCTTAAATGTATTTTTATTTTTTGTCTATTTTGGAGGTGGGGGAGAGGGCCAGAGAGAGGGAATCCCAAGCAGGCTACATGCTCAGCACAGAGAATGACCTGGGCCTCAATCCGTGACCTTGGGATCATGACCGGAGCTGAAATCGAGTTGGACACTTAACCAACTGAGCCACCCAGGGGCCCCAGTGTATTCTAGTTTTTAAAAAATGTTATAACACAGCCTCCCCCCAAAAGAGAATAGATACCCCAAGTCAAAATTCTTCGAACATGGCTATTATTTATCGGCAATGCTAAATGTGCAAATTGGCTTATAAATTACACACAAACATGAGATCCTTTCCATGGGGAGCCAGTGGTCAAAACCAAACACATGATAACTACTGTTCTCCTCTCTGCTTCTATGGAACCATCTTTTTTAGATTCCACATATGGGTGAGATCACACAGGGTTTCCCCCCTCTTTGTCTGGCTTATTTCACTTAGCGCAATGCCCTCCAACTTCATGCATCTTACGGAAAATGGCAGGAATTTTTTAATGGCTGATCAATATTTCCTTGTATGCATATACCACCTCTTCTTTACCCATTCATCCTCTGATGGACAGTTAGGGAGTTGCCATGTCTTGGCTACCACGAACAGTGCTGCAGTGAATACAGGGTGCAGATATTTCCTCAGGATACGGATCTCACTTCTTCTGGGTAGACACCCAGGAGTGAGACTGCTGAATCCCATGGGGGCCGGGACTTGGCCAGACAGGGAGACATGAATCAAAGGGCACACACAGAGGTCATGTGGGATAAATAGGTCTGGAGACCTAACATGCAGCATGGTGACTGTAATTAATAATGCCATACTGTATCTGCAAGTTTGCGAACAGACTCGATTTCAGTGCTCCCATCAAGCACATAAAAGGCTAACCATGTGAGGAGATGGTATGTGAACTACTTTGACTATGATAATCATTTAATTACGTATCTGTATATCACATCATCACATTGTATGCCTTAAATATACACACTTCGTAGCACATAAATAACTAACTAGCCAGGCACAGGAGAACTGCAAAGTTTAGGGTTGAGCCAGCATCCTGAAGGACAGATGGAATTATGTGACCTTTTCTGTCTGATACAGTTTAAGTCTGACTCTCCGTGGTTGCCCCTTTGAGAGGCAAAGCCTCATCTCGGAATGTGCCACTGGGTTGACTCTACGGCCCATCCGTGGAAAATGCCCCTTCCAGGCTACAGAACCAACCCCGAAGAGGAAGGGCCTTCCACTCAAACTAGGAAAACTCTTTGTGCCCGTCCTCAGGAACCGTCTCCCCACCTATGAGCCTGTGAAGGTCACAGAGTGGACAGAAGTGGGAGGCGTATGGTGTCATGGGGACTTGAAGCAGGTGGAAGTAGAGGAATGAAGCCTTATCTCTGGCAGGAGGGCACAGCCTCCTTAGTGGGAATGTGTGTTGATCTTTCTAGAAGACAGATATGCTGCCTAGTGACATGAAGCTGTTCTCTTCAAATCAAGGGCCACAGCAATTTACGGTAACATGTACTCTCCGGGGAGGCATTTTAGGAGACTCACAGTGAAGCCTATTTTCCTGTGGAGTTGAGCTCTGTGTATTTAGTTAATAGGCTACTTATGTAAGAGATTTGTAGTGTATAATTAAGCTACAGGGAAGAAACCAAAAGAGCAAGATAATATTTGTCTTTCTTAAATATAGTCTAATTATTTGTGAAACCATACTCCTTTTTAAATTTTTGTACCATTTGCAGGAAATGTTGATATTTTACCTATCAGGGGAAAAAACAAAATGAATCATAAAGCATCAATAAATTGAAAACAGACAGCTTGTCTGCGATACCCTTTCTTAAGCCAGGAATGCCCTGGAACTAAAATCTTACCACCATCTAAATCTTATGAATAATGCTGCTAATCTTTGTCTTAATTTAAAAAATAACATGAACTGGGGCGCATGGGGCCCAGTTGGTGAAGCGTCTGACTTCAACTCAAGTCATGATCTTCAGTTAGTAGGATCAAGCCCCACGTTGGGTTCTGTGCTGACAGCTCAGAGCCTGGAGCCTACTTCAGATTCTGTGTCTCCCTCTCTCTCTGCCTCTCCCCTGTTCCTGCTCTCTCTCTCTCAAAAATAAGTAAACATTAAATTTTTTAAAAATACCATGCATAATAATTGCAGTACAAATTTATGGACTTTGAAAGTCAACAAGATCATCATTATTATCTTTGCAGCATTATTATTTTTTTAGCAAACACATTAGATATTTAGATTCTCAGGGACCTCTTTCATTAGAATTTCATCTATGCTACTTTTAGAAAAAGGAATGTTTGGGGAACACGCAGTTAGGTGTTTTGGGTCATAAGGAAGCTCTGAATGGAGATTTCAGAGATTTTGGTTGTCTTCATTTTTGCAACAAACACTAAAGCATCTAAGTCATCCCTGGTGTGAAGAAAAGAAGGCATTCACCTGTACTTCCCAACGTGCTGTTCTGGTTTTAGAGATTACTGCAGCACTTTAAAGAAGCCCATCTATAAGGCTCATTCCCACACTTCTACCTCCTTTCTTTTCTCCTCCTCATCTTCAAAACTCTCCATGATGATCAAACACAAGTCTGGAGGACGGAGGCCCCCAGACAAGATGAGAGAGGGACAGAGGAGAAAGATGCAGTATGGAAACGTGGTATAGACTGGCCGACGCAGGTGTGTATCGTTGGGCTTGTGGGGACATGGACTTGTCAGAACTGCTGGAGGGAAAGGAGAGCTGTGTTGCCATTCCTTCCCTCTCCTGAGAGGGGCCTTGTGTTTTCTCCTCCGGGCATAAGGGCTCCTGTCCTGACCCCTGCTCCTGGTCAGAGACCCTCCTGTTTCACGTGGGACTCATGTCCGACACAGCCTGTAGGAAGCCGAGGCGAGCTGGAATCCTGCAGAAGGCTTCACTCTGGGGTCTAGAACACGAGGTGCATCCTTTTATGTCACAAAGATTCTACAGATGACACTTGGCTAGATTGCGTCTGGTTTCCATTTTGTGAAAGTTAACTTGAATTCTGTCACTGTATGTTTTCTTTCCTTGTGACGCTGGATGTAAGCTTTCCTTAGCAACGATCTTCTGCAGACTAAACTTAGGAGAACAACTTGGGTTTTTCTATGACTAAGCAAATCTTGCCTCTGGAGAAAGAATTTTAAAAAATCAAAACATACGACTGACTTTTCTTTATTTTACTACTGTTTCCCAATTTTTGTCCTGAAATCAAACATTAGCTCCTGAACTTTCAGATAAAAATAGTTGTGGTTCCTCAAAATTACTTCTAGTGGGAGATTGTTCAGTCTTTTCTTTCCACCTCAAGGAGAGGATCCAAGAATACTTCCCGCTCTGCACACACATTGTGAAACAGGAACAAGTAGTAAATGCAGGGCTGTCTGGTGGCTTCCCAGCTGCCAGGCACCCCCAAATGCAAACACCTGCACACGCATGGACTCTGGGGTACTATTGAAGATGGGTCCGAACAGAAGATCATTTAAATGTCCAGCGTTATCAAGCAGCGGCTGTTTGCATCTGCTGAGGAGTTCTTTGCTGTACCTCACACACCCAGAATTGGTTTCTATGCTTCAACTGTATGCTCGCTGCTGATGGGGATGCACCCTGATGCCAGCTCTCTCTGGGAGTTTGAACAGAGGCCAACTGGGACCACAACCTGAGGGACTTCTCATGGAGTTAAACTTTCAAGGGCATTTCTGAGAATCCCGATGACGTATGTCAACATTTTCATCATCATTTGCGGCAGAAATTGTTATGATTGTCCGTGGATCTTACATTTCATAAATCTGAATCAATGGTTTAAAAAAGTATGTATGGAACCTTTTAATAAAAGCTCCACACATATCTCATTTAATCCCTACAGCAGTACCAAGGAGATGTTATCACTGTTGCCTTAGAGAACGGAGGCACACAGAGGGTGAGGGGCTTAGCAAGGCACCCAGGCTGTAGCCCGTACTCACTGACTCAACACCTGCTCCATTTATACCCTGACACTTGGCCTCTTGAGCAGCAGGCAAGGGTAACCCCCAGATTACAGAGATTCAAACCCCGCACTTTTGGAGTACTCAGATCTCATAGAGAAATCTGTTCATTCTTACATATATTTTATAAGAGATCAGTTAAATCAGGAGGAAAATCAGAGAAACTGTTTCACCAGGACCCACCGCTCTATGGCTGCAGCTGAGTATGATTTCCTTCTGTAAGTGGACTCATGAGGTTTGAAATACTTACGTTCTCTAGGAGTCACGACTGATTTTTATGATGGACACATTTCAGAAAGATTCCAAAGGAGCTTCTGGAGACGGGAGTGAGCAGTTGCTGGGACTGTGGATGAGCGAGGTCTCAGTTTTGGGTCCGTCCCCTGATGTCAGTTTTCTGCGATATCTGAGTCTCACTGCTCTCATCTATCAAATGGATCCAATAATATCTGTCTGGAGACCACACCATCTCTCCATGAGATACAGCTGTGACCTCACAGGAGACGACATATATGAAGTGGTCAGCAGGGTCCTGGCACAGAGCATCCTAGCTTAGCCTCCAGGAAGTACTCCAAGACAGAGATTTTCGAGGCGAGTGCTCAAGAACACCACATGTGGGGCAGGGGGGGCAGCAATGGGCCAAAGCAGACCCTATGCTCTGATGTGATCAGAGGCCACTGGCCACTAGCAATCCTGTGGAAGCTCTACAGTTGGGATCCCACAGTCTTGTGAATTGAGGCAAGGGGCCTGAGCCTTTGTCACCTCCTTGGGATGGACATGATCCTCAAGTGAGACAGTTCCTTCGGGTCAGTGCATTTCCTGGGGAGAGACTCAGCTGTCAGTCCGCAGTGGGCACAGCACTGGGGCGTGGGCAATGAGTGTCTCCGTCCTGAGCGGTGGTCTGGCCAGCACAGCACATCACCCATCCCACAGGCTGCTCCTTGGGACCTGGGGTTATTCACTGCTGTGTCATTATAGAGTTGGGGATGATGACCAGCAGGCAACCTCTTGTCGAGAGTCATCTTGACTCACTGTGGCACAGTGGAATCATCTCATTTTGTAACAAGAAAGGCCCTAATCCAACACTGTCATCACTGAAGCTAAAGAAGAAATGTAGAAGAAACCGAGATCCCAAGGGACCCTAGATAGCATTTTCGGCTGCACACCCGATGCGCTAACCTGTGGCACAACAAAATCGACTAGGCTACGTCGGCACATATTTCCTCAGTATCCCAGCCTGAACTTTGGATTGGAGACAATCTGGAAAATGATATTTGATTTTTCGTGTTTGGAGACAGTTAATATGTGCATAAAAATGTCACAAATTAAGTATTTTTATCAAGACGTTTTGAAATACAGAAAGGCTTCAGACACATCTATTTTGAATTGAAATCTGATGAATATGGAGGAGATAAAGATGACTGAGGTAGCCAAAGAAAATGCAGTCATGAGATCATGATAAAGGGCTTTTCAAAGGGCTCAGTCCTGTAAAGCAGCTGTTATTAGGAATATGCCTGAAGCACAAGTACATATGCACCCAGGGGCTAATGGTGCCTAGCTGTCATCCAAACTGTTGGACAGGGGAAGGGCGTGAAGCTGACCTGTTGTCTACCCGACCCCAGGACCTACAGGAGACAGAGCAGAAGGTATAAGAGAAACAAGTGTCATTGGTGCTCAACACAAGTGTCCACAGCCTCACAGAAACAGTCCTGAGTGGGAAACCTGGGAAGATGTTTCTTCTCTGACTTTGCTGGTACACATCAGAGCTGTCCTGAACTTTCCAAGCTGTGGAGGACGATGTACAAATAATGCTGATGGCGGCCAGTGCGCGTTGAACTGTCTGACCATGGTCTTAAGTCCCCGAATGTAACTTGTCTTACAAGATGCTAAGAATGGGAGCTTGGGTGGCTCGGTCAGTTAAGCATCTGCCTCTTGATTTCAACTCAGGTCATGATCTTACGGTTCATGGGGTTGAGCCCCTGCACCCGACTCTGTGCTGTTAGCACAGAGCCTGCTTGGGATTCTCTCTCTTCTTCTCTCTCTCTCTCTCAAAGTAAATAAATAAACTTAAAAAAAGATACTAAGAAAAGGGTGAAATGAGGTAGTCGCATAAAGCATGAGCATCTAAACGTTCTGCATTTGACAACTCTACTGAGGAAGTAATTTCATAAAAATATAGAACTCTGATCAGCTCCCCCGCCCTCAGCAGAGGCTCTGGTGAGGCACAGGCATGTGAGCCCAATGGCACCCCTGCTCTGGCTGGCATTGCATGTGGCCTGTTTTTCTGCCACTCCAGCTCCAGTGCAGAGCTCAGACTAGCTGTGGCCTTCCCCTCCTATCTGCTCACCAGGTAGCCTGGTGACTGACTAGTCTTTGAGCCACATGTTCTTTTTAGTCAACCTCAAGAACTCTGTTCCATCTGCGTTAGAAATGCCATTCATCCACTTGAAGATACTTTGGATCTCGACATATTGGTAGAGCCAGATTTTTTTCCTCATTGCTTTAATTGAGTCCTGAGTGACTCCATACACCTTTTTAGATACTGCAGTCTTCAGCCAATAGCAAGTCATGAAGAAGAAAGAAACTTTCCCACCAATCAATAATAATCAAAACATTCTGACCAACTATGCCAGAGGAAAGACCAAATTATCTATTTTCTGTAGAGAGGAATGTTTATAATTCATCACCACGTGAAAAACTGATCAAAGAACACTTAGGGAAAGGGTCTGAACAGCAGAATCGGAAATGTGTCAGGTAGTTCATTAATAAAAATATATTATTTTTCTGGAGGCTTTAGTATTGGTCACTTTTTGAAAACCTCAGATGTGCTGATTTTTCACTTGCTCCAAATATTCTTTCATGTCTGACTCTGTCATTTTGAATTCTCTCAGGTGAGTCGGTGTGTTAGATGCTCATTGTTCACATTTATCACCTCACCCTGAACAAGTATGCCGTCTCCCCATTCTGGAGTCTTGGTGTGTGAAACAGGAACATGGCCTTCGTGGCGTCTGGCTAGCTTGGCCGCAGGGAAGCTATGAGATCAAGCACACTGCCTTGACCATCCCAGGTTGCCATCCGGGGCCTCCGGGGACATCTCCCATGTCCTCAGAAGCTCCACTTCCCTGGACACATCCACAGCCACCAAGGGAGAAGGTCCTTCAGGAATCTGACATCCAGCAAATCCGTGGTATCCTCTGCACTTCCCATGGGCATGGAAACAAGAGCCTTTCCTTCTCTCTCACCCTGCAGGAAGGCTCCATCCACGCTTGCTTCCCACGACGTGAAGAAAGGCCTTGGTCCTTTAGAAATTCTTCTTTCCCCAAGTCCTGCCTTGGAGGATGGCACAAAACTAAGGATTTGACGGGCAAGAAGCATGTCCCCTTTGGGTACGTGTTCACTAAATGTCCAGCAGACACAGACCTCTCGGGTGTGAGGAGCTGTCTGCTCTCCACCCCCGGTGCCCCAGCGCCCAGAACCATGTTGGCCCATAGCAGGTGCTCGCTCAGTACTTCTTCAGTGGAAGGGGGGCCTCCGTCCCTGGAAGAACTTTCCAGCGGGTGTCCTGGTTCCCGCCCAAGTTACTCCTCTCCAACATCCTGATATGCGTTGGCCGTGTTTGCCTTCAACACCTGGTGATGGGGAAGAGCTCACCACTTCCAAAGACCGTATTTCACATTCATTGTAGACTGATTTTATGATTATAAAGCGTTTACTTTTAGGGACAGTGACACCTCACTACCGTGTAGTTGCATCTTGCCTTCCCTTCTGCCTCCTCCATCAAGAAACCAGACCTAACACCCTTTCCACAGGCACATACATGAAATATCAGACGAGAACTCCCTCTCCACCCTCCTTCCTGTCCCCCACCAAGGCTGAGCTCTGTTACATTAAGTGTCCTGGACTCCTTCATCAGGCTCCACATCACTGCATTTTCAAATCTTTGCTGCTCTCCCTGGGCCTACACGTGCGTGCTGCCTCTGTTGAAACCTGTGTAAAACGGTTCACTCTGAACTGAGTGTGTCAAGGCTACAGGACTGCTTGTTCCAGACGCAGTGCTTGTCCTGGTGAAATTAGGATGGGCAGCTGGACCTCGCTGCTTGGCTCGATGTCCATACGTGATGCCTGGAGCCTCATGTCTTCTCTACGTCATTGTTGGTGTGCGGTCCACTTTCTTCTAGAAGTACTGAATCTACATTTTCTTCTGTTTCATTCCATTTAATTAATGTCTAAATATTCACAACTTTTGTGCTTTCATTTTATTGAAAATAATTTTAAATTTATATATTTATTTTTAGAGAGAGAGGTGGGGTGGGGTAGAGAGAGAGGGAGAGAGAGAGAGTCCCAAGCAGGCTCCAGCTTATAGCAAAGGGCATGAACGCATGAACGGTGAGATCGTGACCTGAGCTGAAATCAAGAGTCAGATGCTCACCTGACTGAGGCACCTGGGTGCCCCTACATCTTCATTTTCTTGTGATGGTGCCGTGTCTGTGCTCCCATGTTTGTGTCTGGGTACCCCCATCTCTCCGGATGCCCTTCACTGAGGGCATCCATCTCCACATTCCTGTCCACGTAGGCTGCCACTGACAGTTCACTTATTTATTTATTCATTCATTCAGCATATATTTGTTAAGTGCTTATTATGTGCCAGACACTCTTCCACTTTATTGCCAGCAATTAAAATTAAGCTTCCTACTACCTTGTTTTCAGATGTACATTGATCCACAAATCAATCCTCTTTTGGAGTTGAGAGTGAGGCCACTTAGCGGTGATGTGTGCACCAGTGACTGTCTGTAAGTGCTTCGTCACTGGTCTGTCACACCCTAAGCACGGAAACGGACACGTACTTTCAGAAGGCCTTGTAGTAATTGGACAAAGTGAATCTGTCAGTGAATGTAATAGTAAAAAGCTTGGCTTGCATTTTGTATGCTTTTTTTTTTGTAATTTAAGTTTTCTAGTGATTTATTTATAAAATTACTGGGCCAGAGGTTTTTAAAGCTGGTGAGCAAAGGCAATGAGCTGGTCCTTTGCCACAGAGTTTGGGAACAACTAGTGGAGAAGGCCCCTTGACTGAGGAGTTGAGTGTTTTCTGCAGCCTTGGAGAACCCGAGTGGGCCATTCTGTGTTAACTAGAGCTTGAAACCAGAATCGCCGGTGGGCGCCTTAGTTCCGCAGGCAGGCTGACTCGGGGTTTGGCCTGGGCCTCGCTCTGTTTGCCTTTCTCCTGAGCCCGGCACCCTGCCTGACACATGGCATGGGGTCCTGAAATATTCCAAATGACGGTGACTGTATGAAATTCAAAGTAAATTCAGTGTGTGTGTGTGTGTGTGTGTGTGTGTGTGTGTACCTTTGCTCTATGATCTACTTCCTTCCTTTGTGTTGGGATAGAGTACATTTCTTTTTTTTTTAATTATTTATTTATTTAGAAAGAAAGAGAGAGAGAGAGCAGGGGAAGGACAGAAAGAGAGAGGGAGACAGAAAATCTCAAGCAGGCTCTGTGCTGGCAAACGTGGGGCTCAAAATCAGGAACCCTGAGATCACAACGTAAGCTGAAATGCAGAGGTGGACACGCAACCAACTGAGCCACCAGGTGCCCTAGACTGAGCAGATTTCTGTCTGAAAAAGGGCCGATGCTTTGACACAGGATGAAGGAATGTTCGTGCAAAGGACGAGCGTGAGCATCATTTTGCCTGCGTGGCCCACCCCTGTTTCTGCCTTCTCTCTGGTTTCTCAACAACGGAAATAGCTCATTCCCCACAGATTGGTCCTTCTCTGTTTTCACGGATGTCTGCATCCAGGACGTCACGGCCGCGAGTATTTGCAGGGAGAGCTCTGACTCTACACGTTCTGTCAAGCCCCACGGAATGTGTTTTAACGGGTGCTCTGTGCAGAGGCTGCTTGGACGCTTCCTCTCCCTGCGGGGCGTTTCTTGGTGCACCTTCTCATCTTGCCCGCGACGGCACGCCTGGCATGTTGCCCTCCCTTCGTGTTTCATGTAGAAGCTGCAAGGACGCGTGTCTGCACATGTCACAGTGAATGAATCAGCCGCAAAAATCAGCACTTCGAGAATGTTCATGACTTGCCTAAACTCAGTAGATTTCAACAACGTTACCACAGCACGTGTGGTGTCTCCCAACCCCAGTGGTTGGTGTCCATCAGAAGTTATTTCTACCAACAAAGCAGAGAAGAACATCGTGGCAATGTTTTGAATGATGTTTCAAAGCCAAGTTGACCGGAAAGACTGAATGCATACAATTACAGAATGTCACGCTTCCCTTAAATTCTGGAGCTACCTGCTTATGTTTCTAGTCTAGTCCTCCTGACGATATGCCACCCATGCCACAGCTGCAGTGGGAGATAACAATCAGCATATTGCATACCTGTGATCCGGTGTTCTCTTATATTTGTTTGCGTGAAGGGAGATTCTCTATGTATATTTCAGCGACTGATGATTGTCAGCAAGTGACGATGTGGGTGAATGTGTCAAAAGTTGTTTGGGTTTCCCTGCCCTCAGTGATGGACTTCACAGCAAGAGACAGATTAGCCAGGGGCTTGGGGGGTGGGTGGTCAAGTGTAGAGCAGCCCCGTCCATGGCAAGAGCTGGATCGCAAATAATTTTGTGCACTTGCTTGATCAGGGGACACAGACAGTGAATAAACTTTTAGCTGGTGTTCTCATCATTCTGAATTTTCCACAAAGTGCCCTTTGCTGCCCATCCCCAGGCCATATTGCTCCCTCCTCTCTCTGAATCCTTGGTCTACCATGGGGATCCAGACACTTAATCTTAAAATTATAAGCATAAAATTAGCTAGGAAACTTGACGACGCTTGTTGGCAATTTTATAAGCTACAAAAAAAGCCCTCAGCTTGCCCTTGATTTTGCATTTTGTGTCAGATCTTGGCAAGGTTTTAAAGGTTCAAGTAAATTTTATGTCTTCCCATAATTTCATCAGGGTGAAGAGAAAATATTTTTTGTATTTTTCTAATGATCAACTAAATGTGACATATTTATGGATGAAGGTTTCTTGCCCCAGGACTTATTTAATATGACTTTTAATCCTAAAAATGGCTTTATTATCATCTGTCCGGGATCCCATGTCTTCAGCAGTTTTGCCTGACTGTGGAAGGAGAGTATAAATGGTAAATTAAAGATTTTTTTCAAAAAAAGATTTGGTCAATAAATATTACATATTTGATCATGGCACTGACTTTGACATTTTTGAGTTTATGTTGGAAAAATACAACTGTTCTTGGTGTTAGGACTTTGCTCCGTAGATCAGAACAAAAGGACATCCTCAGGATTTTAGTCATAGCAATTTTTCTTAGTAAAAGTAGCAAATTTAATTTTTTAGTATTTATTTATTCTTGAGAGAGAGAGCAAGTGCGAGAGAGAGAGTGGTGGAGGGGCAGAGAGAGAGGGAGACACAGAATCCGAATCTGAGCTGTCAGCACAGAGCTTGACGTGGGGCTCAAACTCATGAACCGTGAGATCATGACCTGAGCTGATGTTGGCCGCTTAACCAACTGAGTCACCCAAGTGCCCCTAAACATAACAAATTTATATGCAAATAGTCCTTGTAATCTCTGGCATCTGCCATACTCCAGGGATGGAATTTAGGACATCATTGTCCTAAATGGGTTCTAAGTTTCCGTTAAGAACGGAATCAGCCTCCTGCCACCAGCTGGCCCTTTCCCTGGACTCTGTGGTGGTCCTGTCTCTCCCGCGAGCAGCCATGGGGACAAGCTTCTGGTCTCCCCACTTCCCTGAGCTCACAGCCCCCACATGTTTTCCACAGAGAGGGTGGCAGGAGTGCTCTCTGGGTCCTTTGTCGGGAACCTGGATTTCATTGTCGTCAGGCCTCATTTCAGCAAATGACTGCTCTGATCTTGNCACCCCCCCTCCCCCCCCCCCCCCCCCCCCCATCACCATCTGTCACCTGGAAATAAAATGCAAAGTCGACGAGGAAGCCTTGCTGAAGAAAATGGGCCTGGCCTGTCCATGCCTGCACATGCCTCTAGAGGCGAGAGGTGCTAGGTGAGCCTAAAGTAGGCCGAGTTATAGGCATTCCTGTCCACCTGGTTGTAGACAAATTAAGGGGAGGAAGCTACTTTTAAGGAGTCTGCCATAACTGTTTGAAGGAAAGGAAAGGGGTGTGTGCTGGGTGCCTTGTCACCTAGCATGGCTCAGACTTTCTGCATCACTGAAAGCTGCCATGGAAAAGTGAACAAGGTTTAGCCTACCTTGGCTTTTTTCTTCTTAGGAAGACTAGACACATGTTTGATGCCTGTCGGCACTTGTAGGTGCAGTTCTGCATGGCCGTTAATCGTGGCCTGCGCTGGCGCTGAGGACGGGGAGCTGGACTTGACAGAGAAACGCTAAGATCCATCGAGAGCCCCGAGGGGTTGACGTCTCTTCCCCGTGGAATTTTGGGTACGGACCTGCCTTTGACTGTCTGCGGTACTGAGACACAGTCTGCTAGGCTCACATTGTACCAGGAAAGAGACACAAAGTGAATCAGAGATGAAGGAGCCCACTTCCTCCAAAGACACACGGCATAAACCACAACCTGCGGCTTGCTGCAGTGGGCTCTCCCCGCCCGGGAGCACCCAACCCCCGGGAGCACTTCTGCAGCCTTTACCAGGGGCAGCCGACTGCTCAGCGCACAACCCAGGGGCAATCTCCAAAGGAGCAGGAGAAGCATTTCTTTTTCTGCCGAAAAGAGAAAGGTTCTGTCTGAAAACACTTCCATTTACGTGCACACAGGTGACAAATTGGAAACAAAAACCAAAGCCAACACACAAAGAAGCCCATGGAGAGAACAGTCTTGGGTGTCCCGGGGAGAGCCCAAAGTGTCCTGGCCGCTCCTCCAGAAAACGAGGAAAAGAAAGAAAGGGATCCATGAAAACAAAACACTAATAAAGCAATCTGTGTGATCGCACCACTACCGGGCAGATGGGGGCCAAGCTCCAGATGTGTGTTTGATCTCTGCAGCTTTCTCGAAAACCAGGAAATCCTGTTCTGCTAAGAAAATTTCCAGTTGCTATAGTTCTAAGAAATAGAATAGCATTGACTCAGTCAATTCTTGATTAGTTTAGTCAAGATCTGAGTTACAACAGAGAAAAAATAAAACCTTTTGACCATGATAAGCACCTTTAATCTCAATTACTATTGAATTACCAGGTTCTAAAATGTGACCGTCATTTACAAAAACTCACGTCCTAGTTTTTGACCCACAAATACATTTATTTACAGTCGTATCACTTAACATTTATCAAAACATATTTAAGCCATTACTGAGGGCCAGTGGGCTAGCTAGGAAGGTGGACAGTAACGTCAGGTGTCCAGAAGAACATTCTAGAAATCTGAGTAGTTGGTAATTGGGAATGACGAACCTGGCCAATTTTCTTTGAAAATCACTGCCCTGGTGTCTATGGGAATCAGGACATGATTCTTCCATTTTATACTAAAATTAATTAATTTTATCTTTCTTATCTCGTTCTAAGCCACCCGTTTCTGCAGCTAAATGCAGTTTCACTGCACACCCCTCCATTTCCAGTGGACAGAGTAATATCAAAGAGCTCGAGGTGTTCAGACAGAGCTGTTACCTGTATAATTACACCGGCCTTGATTTAGATGTTGCTAACGAGCATACTTTTCCCTCATATCATCTAAGTTCCTTTAAAAAGCAAGTCTGATTTGGAAAAACTGGCTCTCAGGCATCCTTTTAAACAATATCCTATTTCTGAATGTGAAACCCTCTCATCGATTCTGTTTTCAGCTGTGACTTGCGAACTGACCTATATATCCCAGTGACTTCTCGGTTGTTCCTGTTTATTCAATCAGCCTTTTGGGGGAAGAGAATCTTTCTTTGGGCAAAGATTTTTTGAGAGAAGTATCTAGTGACCACCAGTCATGGTTTTTCAGGAGACCTGGCGTGGCAGGAGGAGAGCGAGAGATGGTGTCGTTGGGCAGGGTGGTAGGAAACGACTCGGGTTGTCGAGAAGAAGTACTGTGAAGTGGGAAGGAGCAGCACCCAAAGCTGGTCGCAGTGTGAGGATAAGACAACGGCCATTTTTAGCCAAAGGGACGTTGATGACATCGGGACACATTATTGGCAGTACGATATTTTTCTGAGATATTAACTAGTGATCTACTTCTCTGTTCCCTTGTTCCACCTCACGCAAGCCAATGGCCTCTGTGTGTGTGGCCCGAGTGGAGGAGCACGAGAGGATTTGAACAAGGGACACAGGTAGGGTCCCAGCTGACGGTGGAAGGTGCCACAGAGGGCAACCTTGGAGGGGGCACATCAGAGACTGGAGGGAGGTGTTAGAAGGGATGCTGGTGCGAGGTGAGGGGAGGAGTCTGGCCCCGGGTGGCTGTGACTTGGGGTCCAGGACAGATGCAGGTGGCTGTTCCCCCTCGGCATTGCCCGTGACCCAGGGAGCTCTGAGTGGGGGCACCTGGGGGTCTGGGCTGCAGAGCTGTGCAGAGCTTTCATTCCCACGGGCAAGACGACGAGATGATTCTTCCAGTCCATCGTTTTCTTCTGGCCCACCCAAAAGTAGAACTCTTAGGAGGGGCGTTAGTTCTTCTTCCAAACTTCACATCTTTTTTTAGAGGAAAAGCCACAAGTCACTTCCTGATGTACCTCTCCAGGCACCTTTCATCCCATGCCTTTATGATCTTTCAGGAGGAGACAGCTTATCATTTATCAGAAAGAAGGCAGGTCAGGCCTCCTGAGGGGCTGTCACACTGCTGGAAAGCTCAGAGAGTCCCCCCTACCTGGCAGAGCCATAGAGCAAGAGACCGCCACATTTGGGTCACCTGGTGTGTGTAAGTGCGACCAGGCTGCAGCCTGAAGGCATGTGACGATTCTCTTGCAATAACAAGTCACAATGGGGGACACTTTCACTTCATGCGTCCTGCAGCTTTACTTGAAGTTGCTCAAATAAGCTCTGAGATGTACTCCTGCAGTTTGTCATCCTGGTCCCTGAATTAGTGCTCTGATGAAAGCTTACATTTACCCACTGGCTCCTTGCACCACTCTGTCATCCCTGACCAGTGGGCTTTCCCCTGCAGACCTCTCCTCTCTTCCCAGTAGGTCTTTCCCTGGTAATTCCACCCACTCTTATGGGTGTGACAATCTCCTATAGCATTGTATCAAGGCTAATCTCTTCCTTGAGTTTTTCCTCCTTATTAGGCATATCTGCTTGAGCATGTACCCATTACTTCAAACAATTCTTGCCTAATAGGACACTGGACATCATTGTCTAAGCCAGGACTCTCTCCTGAGGCATGGATGGATGGATGGATGGATGGATGATGGATGGATGGATGGATAGGTGGATGGATGGATGGATGGATAGATGGATGGGTGGATGGATGGGTGGATGGGTGGATGGATGGGTGGATGGATGGGTGGATGGATGGGTGGATGGGTGGATGATGGAAGGAAGGCAGGAAGGAAAGGATGGGAGGAAGGGAGGGAGAAAAGAAGGGTTGATGGGTGGATGGACAGATAGACAGATATCATTACTTCCTCTTATCCATATATTGTTTAACAGTTACCCTTGCCAGGGCTACTATTCCTATGATTTCACAGGAAACTGTTCTCAGGTCAACAATGATCTTTGTGTTGCTAAATCCGGTGTTCTCTTCCCTGGGACGCAGGAAGAGGCTCAGGTTGAGGCAGGACTGAGGTATAATCATCCAAGGTCAGTCTGGCCAGGCTGGGGAGCTGTGGGTCAGGCGGCTCGCAGGTGTGGAATANCCATCCTGCTCACGAGGACCCACCAGCTCTTGGAAAGGGACTGCGGTGGGCACCCCACGGTGCTCTCCATGGGGCTTGTCTGGTCTCCAGCTAAGATTGTTAGCAGGGGTGAGACCTGAGACTGGAATGATCCGAACAGTCTGGACCTGGAGGCTTTGAGATCTCTCTCAGCTTGGTGCTTCTGGAGGGCTGCCTTTGCCAGGTTGGAGGGGAAGAAGCATGGAAAAACGAGGGCAGGGCGGGTGGAGGTGAGGGCGGGCGTCTCGCTCCACACCTCCCCTCCGGCCCCGCCGGGGCTTCTTGGTGCACACGTGACTCCCTCCATTGCAGGCTGCTTTTCTGGCCCAGGACTTGGTGACAGTCCCCTCCCCCTTTTACAGACCGTGGGCTTCCCGAGGCAGAGCGCGGCTCTGTGCTTGCAGGCCCGGTGCCCCGTGACCACACCCGGGACACGATCGCCGGGTGCCTCTGTTCCGTGCGCTCGCGCCTCCCCCTTGCCCAGGGTGAGGAAGCCGCTGGTGGACGCTGGGGGCCACCAGCCACACCACCTGTCTCTTGTGGGCAAGGGTGGCCCAGAAGAGCGACATGAGCTAGAATTACGGTTTTCCTTGAGGACCCTCTGAAAATCGGCTGCTTGACCCTCATCTGTTAAGTTTTCCGCGAACGGTCTTTGTTTCTATTTTGTCTGTTTTTTCTTTTGTTAGGGCAGCCCCAAATCTTTTTTTGTGGTACAAGTAATAAGAAAATATCTGAGGTCATATAAATGCAATCATGTCACTGTAAAACCTTTCTTCAAGGGTTTAATTGTAATGTTCCCTTGAAGCCAGTTTTCTACCCGAAGTAATGTTCTCTACAAAAGGTTCTCCTGCAAATTCGGAAGCACTTTCCAGCGGCCATTACAGCACAGGATATGCACTTTAGAAAGAAATGAAATGTTCAAACAGGCTCCTTAGCCATTTTGCACAGATGTGTTTGTAGTGTGGCCTGCACTCTGTCGTGCATCTTTAAAGGAAGTGGTTTTGATAGAATCATTTCAGAAAACAACAACAACAAAA
This sequence comes from Crocuta crocuta, assembly GCF_008692635.1. NCBI lineage: Eukaryota > Metazoa > Chordata > Mammalia > Carnivora > Hyaenidae > Crocuta > Crocuta crocuta. The sequence goes on along the minus strand of NW_027529424.1, from coordinate 10,747,919 downwards.
AAAGCTCTCGCCTTAAATAATCACCAGCATTTTTGTGGTAGGCAATGGAAACTAGAAATATTTTTATGACGGTCTTTTAGTAACATTATCAGCGTCTTTGTGTTCCTAGTTTATATCAAACATCTAAGACAGCGTGCGCTATTATGGGAAACATATGAATTATTTATATTTAGCTTAAAATAGATAATTCTCTCCCCTGACCATAATCTCCGTTTATGGTATGCATTTTTTTCATACATAGCTCATTTGAATAGGGGGAGTATAAAACTATAAACACCAGTGGTTTTCTTTAACTACTATCCTATATTTTGAATGAGCCCCTATTAAGGAAAACCCTTTTTGCCTGCTAAAATATTTACAGCTGTTGGTTAAACTTAAGCCATTAAGCAAGGGAAATAGTAATAGTTTTAATTTCGGTCTTAGGAAAAAACAGTGAATGATCACACTTTCTGTGGGTGGTTATTGGGCGGTTGGGGTTTGGGGCTAGATTTCCATTTCCTCCGGCTCTCCTAATCCCATTGTTTTTTCTTCCTGTAAGTGAACCTTAGGCAGCATTGAATGCTGAGATGATTATTATTATTTATTTTTATATTTTTTTGATGTCTACTTATTTTGAGAGAGAGAGACTGACAAAGTATGAGTAGTGGAGGGGGAGAGAGAGAGAGGGACACAGAATCCGAAGCAGGCTCTCAGCTCTGAGCTGTCAGCACAGAGCCCGATGCGGGGCTCAGACTCACAAACCACGAGATCATGACCTGAGATGAAGTCAGATGCTTGACCGACAGCCACCCAAGCGCCCCTGAACGCTGAGATTTTTAGTCTGGATGGGGTCTGGGGGCGTTTTAAAGTAGAGCCCCTCTCCCTGCACGCCCGGCAGAGACTGTGGGAGGACGCGCCCTGGCCGCGGGCCCCTGTCCCCGGGCTGCGCGTCCCTGACCGCGGACCCTGTGGTCAGCCACAGGGAGTACCATAGCAAGGGAGGCCAGAAACCGTTTTGGTCTGATTTATGTAAAAGTGGAGGTCGTTTCAGTGTTTCGAGGAAAGTGCGCCGAGGAGACCAGAAGCAGCTAAGTAAGTCCCTGCGAACCACGGCAGAGGTGGGGAGCTGCTCCTGCTGGGTGCAGAGTTTCACTTCTCTTTCAGCTCCCAAGGTGGAGAAAAGAGCGAGTGGCTGACAGACACGTCCTGGCAGCCGGTGCGGGGACAGGCAGCAAGGTGCTTGGGGCTGTAAGGTGGGTGGCTCCTGCCCGGAAGCGGTGCTGCCCCAGGGCCTCGCGCTGAGCGCCGTCACCAGGCCTCGGATCCCTCGGGTGCGAGTGAGAACTGAGCTGTCGCTCTACCAGGTCGCTCTGCGGCGGCTGGGAAGCCTGTCCGGCTCTGGGATTCGGCCAGCACGTGGAGCCCGAAGAGCGGCTCATTCCTGTGAACTAAACATCAAACTTACTTTTCATTGTTTTCTTTCTTTTTTGACCAGGAGGAAGGAAAGTCATGTTGTACATACTCTAAGTCCCTCCTTCCTTCCTTCCTTCCTTCCTTCCTTCCTTCCTTCCCTCCCTCCCTCCCTCCCTCTGTCTTTCTCCCTCCCTCTTTTCTTTCTCTTTCTTTCTTTCTTTCTTTCTTTCTTTCTTTCTTTCTTTCTTTCTTTCTTTCTTTCTTTCTTTCTTCTTTCTTTCTTCTTACTTTCTTTCTGAATCAGAATTTCTTTTAGTGTTAGTTAAAATTTAGCGTTCCTGATAGAATTTCTTGAGATTTTAGGGAGGCATGTTGGTGAGGACAGTTGAAGTGTTATTAAAAATACTATAAAAATGTATAGAATTTAGTTCATGGCAACCACTAAGAATGCCCTCATGTAGACCTAGTTAGAGGACATGAGCATAACATTCAAAAGAGAAGAAATACAATGAATCAGCAAATGTGGAATAAACTGGCCAAAGTTCTGTGGGCTCTCCAGAGATAGAGAACCACAGCTTGTACCTGTGTCTGTACGTGTGAGTGTGTAAGGAGATAGGTAGGTGGATGGATGGATGGATGGATGGATGGATGGATGGTAAGGAATCAGCTCATGGGAGGGTCTGCAGAGCTGCTCTATGATCTGCAGAGTCAGGATTGCTGAAGCTGTAGTTCTAATCCAACAGCCATCAGGCCCAAGACCCAATGATATTTCAGTTCAAGTCTAGAGGCCGGCAAAAACCAATGTCCCAGTTCAAAGGCTGTCAGGCAGGAGGAATTGCCTCTTACTTGGAGAAGAGTCAGCTTTTTGTTCTACTCAAGCCTTCAACTGATCAGATGAGACCCACCCCGATGAGGGAAGACAATCTGCTTGACTTAGTCTATGCACTGAAATATTCATCTCTTTCCAAAACACCCTCACGTAGACACTTGGGCTCATTTTTGACCAAGTATCTGGGCACCCTGTGGCCTAGCTGATTTGACACATGAAATTAACCATTACCCATACTCACAAGGCTCCTACGAAAAGGAAACCTTATTTTTTAACCTTTAAATCTTATAATTAAACAACGAGTGCCTAGGTACATTGCTGATATGACTGTAAATAACCACAAGTCTTTTGTATTTGAGAAAATTATTTACTTGAGAAAGCATGTTGACTAGAATCTTAGATGTTCACAGACTTGGATTCAGTATTCCTATTTGGGGGAATCTTTCTAAGGTAATAATCTCAATACATGCGGAAAAATTAGACATATACCAAAATCATTATCATGGTGTGCTCACAATAGTAATAGAAATAAAGAAAATGATCTAAATTGTTAACAACATAAAAATGAATAATTACAGTATGACACACTTAGGCAAAAAAGGAGCCAGAATTCATTTAAATGTTTATAAAATTTCTACAATGTGAAATGTGCTCCTGTCTGGTGAACAAACTACTATATAAAATAGCCATAAAAAGACTAAAAAGAAAATCTCAAAAATATCTGAAAACAGTTACTTGGTGATAGTAAATTTATAGATGGCCTCTATTTTATCTTTCATATGGTTTTATTAAAAACAAAGAACTTAATCTGATAATTCAGCTCAGTTCAACTTCCTGTTTCTTCTTTTATGATTGAAATAACATCAGTAGTATAAACCATGTTCAAAGTTTAGAGAATGCTACATAGATTGGATAGCATAACCCCTTTGCAAGATTTATTTTGACCAGAACAAAACTATTATTCTCTAATTATTTCATCTGGCAAACATTTGGGAGCCGTTTTCTGTAAATGAGGTCTTATTCACCAAAGAGGAAGTAACTCTGCAGACCTTTGCTTTATATTGCTAGTTCATGTATTGGTGTTTTACACATAAAGATAGGTAAGAATATAAAGCTTATATTAAGAATATAGGGTAATAAACATTCATTCCTCAGAATATTTATTTGCCCACATGGAGAATATAATAAAAGATACTGCAGGCTAAAAACTTTGGTTGCAAGCGCTAAGTCATTTTTTTTTTTTTTGTCATTAGCTTAGCTTTGATGTTCTCTCAGACCTAATCTTGTTAAGACAGTGATATTTTTAATGCAACGTTCTTCTTTCTGACCTTCGTGGACAATGGATCTATAGTGACTGAAACGTGTTCTTGACAAGTTAAGAAGTTCATTCTCCACTTGGGAGAGAAAAAAGAATCTGTACATTTAATCTTCAAGTCAGAGTTATTCTTTAAATATATATATTGAATCTGGTTCTATGAGTGTTTTTTTATTTTATTTTATTATTTTACTTACTTAAGTTTACTTATTTTGAGAGGAGAGAGAGAGAAAGAGTGCACAGAGGAGCAGAGGAAGGGCAGAGGGAGAGGGCGAGAGAATCCCAAGAAGGCTCTGCAGCATCAGCACAGAGCCCGACACAGGGCTTGAACTCACGAACCGTGAGAGCATGACCTGAGCCGAAACCAAGAATCAGATGCTTAACCAACTGAGCCACCCAGGATCCCCTATGAGTTTTTAGACTCGGGTCTTCATACAATGGCTTTTGGCAAATGCAAGGTCAGTGCTGGGTGCCCACCTGGGCGGCATCCATTGTCACCATGATACAGACCCATGGTTTTGGTGTTCTGATCTTCTCCCCACTTAAAGCATCATCCAAGAAACTATAAAATCAGTTCATGGGGGCAAGTGAGGTGTGAGAAGATTAGAACATGGAATACTAACAGTAATAATATCAGTAACTCCATGTAGCTCACTGTGAACCTAAGATTAACACAGAAACCACTAACCTCTACTATATTCTATTGGATGCTACTATCTTAAGCAGCTCAACCTATGTCCTTTTCTGGCTTCTCTTAGACATAATTCCTTTTACTTTCTTTTTTTCCCCCCATAATGCAATTTTTGCTCAACTTTTAAGCTTGATCTCCAATTTCATGTGTTAATTTCATAAAGCTCAGCACATTTCTTTATTAATAAAGTCTTAGGCGCTTCCCTAGTCTAAGTCTTACATGACAGATATCTCCACAGAGAATGTCAAAAAGCTCAAAATACATTTCCTGACTTGAATATCCCATAATATTAGAGACTGAAATATGCATACATGCTTTAAGAATCCTCATGTGGGTCACAATGCCAGACTTCAAACTATGCCACAAAGCTGTAGAGATCAAAACAGCATGGTACTGGCACAAAAACAGATGCATAGCTCAATAGAACGGGGACAGCGAGCCCAGAAATAAACCCGCAACAAAATGGTGAATTAATCTGTGACAACGGAGGCAAGAATATCCTGTGGGAAGAAGACAGTCTCTTTAATAAATGGCATTGGGCAAACTGGATGGCAACATATCAAAGGGTGAAACAGGACCCCTTTCTTACACCACATGCAAAAACAGACTCACAATGGATCAGAGACCTAAATGTGAGACCTAAAACCATAAAAATCTTAAAGGAGAACAGGCAGTAAACTCTTTTTTTAATGTTTATTTATTTTGGGGAGAGAATGAGTGGGGAAGGGACAGAGAGAAAGAGGGAGGGAGAGAATCCCAAGCAGGCTCCGTGCTGTCAGCATGGAGCCCAATGTGGGGCTCAAACCCACAAACCGTGAGATCATGACCTGAGCCAAAACCAAGAGTCGATGCTTAACTAACTGAGCCATGTGAGCACCCCTTAATAGGCAGTAAACTCTTAAATATAGGCCTTAGCAATATTTTTTTCAGTCTGTCTCTACAGGCAGCAGAAACAAAAACAAAAATAAACTATTGGTACCACATCAAAGGAAAAAGATTTTGCACAGCAGGGACACCTGGGTGGCTCAGTCAGGTAAGTGTCTGACTTCGGCTCAGGTCATGGTCTTGCGGTTCGCGGGTTTGGGCCATGCGTCAGGCTCTATGCAGGCAGCTCAGAGCCTAGAGCCTGCTTCAGAGTCTGTGTCTGCCTCTCTCTCTCCCCCTCATCGATTTGTGCTCTCTCTCTCTCTCAAAATATGAATAAACATTTAAAAAAAAAAGACTTTGCACAGCAAAGGAAACCATCGATAAAATGAAAAGGCAAACTACTGAATGGGAGAAGATATTTGCATATGACATATCTGATTAGGGGTTAACATCCAAAATATACAAAGAACTTATATGATTCAACACCAAAGAAAACCAAATAATTTGATTAAACTGGGCAGAGGACCCGAACAGATATTTTCCCAAAAAAGACATCGAGATCGCCAACAGACACATGAAAAGATGCTCAGCATCACTCATCATTAGGGAAATGCAAATTAAAACCATAGTGAGATATCACCTCCTGCCTGCCAGAATGGCTAAATTCAAAAACTCAAGAAACAACAGGTGTTGGTGAGGATGTAGAGAAAGGGGAACCCTCAGGCCCTGTTGGTGGGAATGCGAACTGATACAGCCACTCAAGAAGATACTATTGAGGTTTCTCAAAAAGTTAAAAATAGAATTACTATATAATCCAGTAATTCCACTACTGGGTATTCACCCATCCAAAACAAAACACTCATGCAAGAAGATACATGCACCCTTATGTTCATTGTGGCATTATTTACAATAGTCAAGATAATGGAAGCAGCCTAAGTGTCTGTCAATAGATAAATGGATAAAGAAGATGTGGTGAGGATGTCTGGCTGGCTCAGTCAGATGTCACTTTTGATCTCAAGGTTGTGAGTTTGAGCCCCACATTGGGTGTAGAGATCACTAAAAAAATAAGATCTTGGGGCTCCTGGGTGGCTAAGTTGGTTAAGCATCTGACTCCATCTCAGGTCATGATCTCATAGCTTGTGGGTTCGAGCACCACGTTGGGCTCTGTGCTGACAGCTCAGTGCCCGGAGCCTGCTTCAGATTCTGTGTGTATGTGACTCTCTCTCTCTCCCCCTTCCCCATTCATGCTCTCTCTCTCTCTCTCTCTCTCACTCTTTCTTTCTCTCTCTCAAAAATAAATAAACGTCTAAACATTTTTTAAAAAATAAAATCTTAAAGATGTAGTACGTGTATATCTATCTAGCTAGCTAGCTATGTATCTATCTATCTATCCTACAGAATAAAATACTATTCAGCCACACAAAGGAATGAGATCTTTCCAGTTCTGACAACATGGATGGACCTAGAGAGTGTTATGCTAAGTGACATAAATCAGGCAGAGAAAGAAAACTACCCTGATTTCTCTTCTGTATGGAATCTAGGAGAGAAAACAAATGAACAAACCGAAACAGAAACAAACAGAAACAGACTCAGGGAAGAAACTGGTAGTTGCCAGTGGGGGGAAGAGTTGGAGCTACGTGACATAGGTGAAGGGCACTAAGAGGGACACACTTCCAGGTAAGAAGAAAATAAGTGGCGGGGATGAAAAGCACAGCACGGGGATTATAGTCAGTACTATCGTACCAACGTTGTGTGGTCACAGACGGTGACCACACTTATAATAGTGAGCATATCGGGATGTATAGAAATATCCAATCCCTATGTGAGATGCCTGAAAGGAATATAATATTATATGTCAAGGATACTTCAATAAAGAAGAAAAGAAAAGAGCAAGAAAAAAGCAAGACTCCTCTGTTGTGGGTCTGTTGTGGTAGCCGCTACAAAAGACAACAGTGTGCATGTGTGTGTGTTTAGTGGTTAAGGGGTTCCAGTTTGGAGATGGATGGCCGTGGTGCCGGCCCAGCATACAGATATCTGGAGCCTCACTTAAAAATGGTTAAGATGGCGGAGCGCCTGGGCGGCTCAGTCTGTTAAACGTCCAGCTCTTGATCTGGATCATTTAGGTCATGATCTTAAGTTTTGTGGGCTCAGGTCCCGCATCAGGCTGTGCACAGAGCCTGTGCAGGATTCTCTCTTCTCCCTCTCTTTCTTCCCCTCCCCCTGCTGGATCTTTCTCTCTCTCTCAAAATAAATAAATAAACTTAAAAAAAAAGTTGAAATGGTACATTTTATGCCATATATGTTTTACCACAACAAAAATGTAAAAAATTTTTTTGAAATATTGTATTTTAGCATTTATGAACATTTTAAAAATTAGAGAACAGTAGCACATACGTACATATTCCTATAAATATATCTCTGCATCCTGTTTTTGTCACTCAAGGGCATCCATTCTTTCCTCCAACCGCGAGTGCTCGTTAGAGCTTCCGCACAAGCCTGAGTAGACGAGGGGGAGATGGTTCCCACCTCTCTGTAGGGACGTCTGTGAGCACACGCTTCCCAAGCAGAGGCTGCAGCTGTGACAGAGACTCCTGTGACCGACCTGGACAGCCAGGTTGCAGGAGTACGAGGTCTGGGGAGCCGACCGGCAGCAGCCCCCCGGCCGCTCAGAATTCATACGAAGTGCTCACGTAAACACTGGGGTCTCCATAATCGATCGTGTCCTTGCACTATGACACCAAGGCTTTCAGTCACGCAACAGGTGAGTTAAAGCCAAGCTCGCCCCGTACACACCAACTGTCTCCTTCTGTTTTCACGTCTAAGGCATGCTCCAAGGGCCTGTGAGGTCTGTGTGCCGGGCTCACAAGGTGATGCCTGCACTAACCGGAGGGTCTAGGTTCTAGAGCATCCGCTTGCATTCGTGAGAGACAGTGACAGTGACAAAGGTCTCCCTGGCGCAGGCCTCACGCCTTAATGTCCTCATGCGAATGCCTTTAGACAGCAAGGAGACACAGAGACTAAGAAAACAATGACTTCCTCCTCAGATCAGACGGGTACCCCAACCTCTGTTGCCATGGCAACAAATGCTGCATCCTCACAACTCATCAAAAGATGTATTTCATTCATAGGGTATTTGCGTTTCAAGGCTGTTAGAGGAGATTAAGTGAGTTTGAGCACGTGAAGCACTAAGCACAGGGCCCAACACAAAGAAAATACTTAAGTGCTCACACTACTAATGTGAAAAATCCCTTTAATTCCCCCAGGATTTATGGGACACTTCTGTGTGCTGCCGGGGCTTTCGACGATGTCGGAATAAAGACCAAGCTATAAAATATAGACTCTGATGGAACTTGCTGTCTGTGGTTAGAGATCAGATTTATAGGATGAAAAGTAGGACAGCTGAGTAAGACAGGATACCACAAAGTGAGGAAGGAGATTGCCACCAAGGGGCACCTGTTTTAATGACATAAGAGTACTGAGGACTCTGCTCTGCTTCCAGTGCTGGGTTGAGTGTGGTGTGCGTGATCTCCTTCACGCTCGGAGGCGGTCCCTCCTGCAGAGTGGGAAACTGAGGGCTGCAGAGTCCTTTAGTGCACCACCAGGTCAAGGGCAGAGTGACAGGCAGGGACCATTCCCTTCCAGGCTCAGAGCATTTGGTTAAGGAGGCTGTGATGTTGTGATTTATAGTAAGAGATACAGATTCGGTCTTCTCCCATTTCTGGTAGAGATCCTAACACTCTTGGAATCTCTTCAATGGTGAGGGAGATTGGGGTGTCTTTTGTCGCATGAACAAGGTGACTTTTGGAAAGCACCAGAAGAGTGTGGGCTGGTGGCCTGGGACTGGAGGGTTTGAACTCGCAGATCCGTCCCCACCTTCAGGGAGGAAGCGGGGGCTGGAAGAAGAACCAATTGCCAATGACGGATGAGCTCATCCGCTGTGCCTGTGTAATGAAACCTTCATAAAACCCCAAAAGGATGGGGTCCAGTGAGCTTCCAGTGAACACCCGGAGAGTTGGGGACACTGGCTTGCGGGGGGGCATAGAACTCCATACCTTGTCCTATGCATCCCTTCCATGTGGCCTGTCTTGAGTTACACCCTTAATAAGAAACTGGTGATCCAGTAGGTAAACTGCTTCTCTGAGCTCGATGAGCCCCTAATTAATGGAACCTAAGAGGAGACCACTGTAACCTCTGATCTACAGTCATCGGTCAGAAGCACAGATGACAACCTGGGACCTTTGACTGGCATCTGGAGTGTGTGTGTTGGGGGCAGGGTTATGGGACTGAACCCTCCACCTGTGGGATCTGACCATCTCCAGGTGGACAGGGTCAGAGTTGAGTTGAACTGTAGGGCCCCCTGTGGGTGATGGAGATTTGCTTGGTGGTGTGGGGGGAACCCGTATATATACTTGCACAGTGGAATTGTTATCAGAATGGTAAACAGATTTTCAACATGTCCATTTGGCATTTATCAAGTGCATACGCAGTTGACCTGCCTGTGAGCGCTAAGCAGCGTCTTCTGTAACAATGCCAGCCCTCTGGGGGGTGAGATGAGATGCTCTGGAGTGGAAGTCACCTACGTTCACGGAAGGAAATCGTAATCGGCCTCCCTGTATTCCATGCTAATCATGTTAGATCCATTTTTAGTGTGTAACGGATGCTATGCTCCGGCCACTGAAATTAATTTGAACCAGATGACAAGACTTCAAATACTCCCAGCATTCACCTCCTTGGGTCTTCACTAACATATTCACTATTCACTATGCCTTGAGAATTGTAGTCAAATAGGTAGATTGTTCTCATATCCCTTCAACATTTAAATCCTTACTTGACAATATTTACCTTCTGCATAGAAAGTGATGTGATTATTAAAATCTGAGGCTCACACAGAAATTAGTCTTCACCCCAGCTGTCAAGGCTCGTCCCCCATGTTCTGCCCACCACGGGTACTTCGGACAAAAACGCGGTCTCATGTCAGGTGTGTGGAGAGCATCATCATGGTTCGTTGGCCCATATGAGTTGTGCCCAGGTTCTCTGGAGGGTGACCTAGTTTGATGATTTCTTACTGTTCTTTCCCTTCCTCTCCTTGAATAAGTATTAATATCTCATTTTCCACCTTAGATTATTAAATGCAGCCTCAGGTTCCAGTTTATCCATTTGTTGGATGATGGCTTTCCTGAGTCACAACTACATAGATGATGGTACCTAATTTTCAGGCTATTGTGAGGATTAGCACAATTGATACAATTGATGTGAGATTCCTATCACCGTGTCCGACCTTACAAGTAGCCTGTCTGGCCTTAGAAAGAACCCCTTGCGTGTGACTTTGGTTAGGACGTCGTCTCTGAGAAGCAGACGCAAGGCCCCACTTTATCACACCTTCCTCGCACTGCTGGGCTCGTGGGCAAGACGCGACGCTTTCCTGGAGTGTGTGTGTGTGTTTAGCGCTTTACATTTGCTCTCCCTCTTAATTCTCAGCAGCCTCCTCCCTGAGGTGGGAATTGCTGTGTGCACCCTCCGATGGACCCCCTGAGTCACAGGGAGGTTCAGCGAGCTGCTGGGGGCCTCTCAGCCTGCACAAGTCAGGGAGGGGACAGGAAGACGGGAGGTCCTGTGCCAGGGACCCTGCTTTCAGTCATCACCTCAGAGCTGCCTTGGAAACAAGGCCACGTGTATTCGTATGTAACTGGCCCTGCTTTATGTGACCCCAGTGTGCAAGTCTCTCAAGGTACGGCCAGATTCCAATCCAGTTATCTTACGCCTGCTTCTAATCCTTCTGCTTTCTTCAATCATTAGCAAAACTGAATCCACATGTCATTCAACTTGTCCAGTGACTTTACAGTAATTAAAGGCTGAAAAAAAAAACCCCAACCCTATTGTGATAAAATAGTTCCCCTTCGTTCCTCAGGTTTGACATCTTAGGTGATTATGTAATAACATTTAAAAATAAAGATTCCCTGATACTCTGTAATTTGTTCCATTCCACAAGAAAAATTTAAAAAATAAGTGTCATGAAATGATTATAAAATGAAGTCTCTGGCTTTTGCTTCTTCTAGTTAACACCTAC